>NC_133306.1:10829939-10968057 GCF_012295235.1 Primulina huaijiensis
TTTGAGTTCATAATATTTCTCTCTATATTTTTCCTTTATTTCTTCATTTAAATACAATTAGCATGTTAATTTGATATTCAAAGTTTTACACTTTGAATAATGAATAGCTAACTTCCTAAAGTTGGGATGATAAGGTGAAACTCTTGGCATGATAATAAGGTTATTAAAAGGTAAGAATCTATGTTTTATATTATTTAATCATTATTTATTGTTTATGTTATATTTATTTCTTTAAGCATTTTTATACCCTACTTATAAGTGGGAGTTTTGATTTATTGTTGCTATATGTCACACTAAATTCTTGGAACCATTTAAATGTTTGTTTGGTTTTACCAACCATTTAAAGTGGGAACCTTGATTTACTATATATAAATATATCATAATATTAATTTCTTGGTACCATTTAAATGTTAGTTTGGTTTTGCCAGCCATTTAAAGTGGGAACCTTGATTTAGTGTTTACAAATATATATAGCACAATAAATACTTGACCACATTTATAAGTTTTGGTATATATTATATACTTATAAGATAATAATTTATAACATAATATAAATATGATTATTTAATATATTGGAACCATTTTATTAAGTGGATTTCAATATTGTTCGTTAATGTTAACTTTATTAAAATACCAAGAGTGGATCCTTTAATCTCAACTACTTAAATTAAAATTTGAACAATTAAAATTTACCCATTAAAGATTCAAACAATTAAAATTAAAAAGAAACAAAAACAAAAACAAAACAAAAAGACATTGTAGTGGACTTGTAATTACCTTAGCTTCCCTGTGGATACGATATCGGACTCACCGAATTATACTACTTGTGGACAACCTGCTCTTGGGAGTGCAACAATCAATGTGACAACAGAGACCAAGTCGACCAACTGATCAACCACCAACTGATAAAAAAGCTAAGAAATAGAAGATCAGTTAGAAGACAGTCTCTACACTTATTCAGTCGAAGATTATGGCGGATTTTGATTTATTTTAATCAGTTACAAGATTCTTTATTCTTTCATTCTTCGTACGATTCTGTACATTGTAAGAGTTTTCAATAAAAAAATTATTTTATATACAAAGTATTCAGTTGATTAGTTCACTTATTCTAAGTTTTGTCAAATACCTAAAATGTGAAAATTGTTGGAAACTAAATTTCAGTGATTTGACAAACTGAACATTTATTAGATCGAACTAACTGATCAAGAATACTAGCGGTAACTGATCAAAAGATGCGAGCTGAGAGTTACCTTGATTGAAGATTAATGCGAAGATAATCAAGGACAACTGAACAGGCTGAACTAAATTGTGCAGACAACTCACTGATCAGTTGCTACAAACAGTTGTAAGCTTATCAGCTGATCTTTCAACTGAACACGTCAAGAATAAAGACGTTCAACCGAAAACAGTACAAAACAGACTGCAACTAGTAGTGGGAGTGCCGCATTTCAGAAAAAGCTGCAGTGTATGAATGTCAGAGGAATGTTGACATGGAAAACAACGGATCAAAAAGATTCAAATATATTAAATGTTACCGTTGGAAGAGAAGCCTATAAATAGCAGAGAAGAGCAACTGAAAAGATACATGAAATATCAGACTTACTTGCAATCACTCTGCTGAAATTATACCAAGATTCAAAGCCCACACTTATCATATTTATTGATAGCAATCAGGCTATACTTTGAGCTTTCTAACACATATCTTTGTAATACTTGATCTTAAAGAGATCAGTTGTGCTGAATCTTTTTTTAGTTTAGTTGAATACTGAGAATTTCAGTTGTAAACTAATAGTTTCAGTTTGGTAGTGTGAAGTCCAAGACTGAAGTGGGTCTGTACAATTGTTTATATCGATCAAAGTCTTTTAATGAAAATCCTATCCTTGTGATAGAAGGGGTGACGTAGGAGTTATTGAAGTCTTCGAACATCCAAAAAATCTTTGTGTTCTTATTTAAGTTTATATTCTATCTTTCAGTCAGTTTATTTCCGCACTTTGCTTGTTAACTGACTGATATCGACTGGCAAGATTCCCGAATTTCAGTTTATCACTAAACTTACTCAAAATTACAAAAAGCTATGAAAATCGTCAAGTCTTTATTCAAACCCCCCTTTCTAAATACTCTTTCACCTCATAACTGATCCTATCAATACCTATACCAACTTGACAATCCAATATCAACTTTACTTCAAGACTCTCGGCCTAAACAAAACAACAATAAGCCGATCATGAAAACTACATTTTATACCAATGTCCGATTTGGCACAAAAGAGTATAAAATTCGTATCTCGCTCAATATTAACTCAAATCAATATCCGCCAATTGGAAATGAAATAAAACTCAATTATCAAAGTTTTTTACAGTTGAAACCATAATAAAATTACCAATCATTTGAACCCAAAATTATATTGAACCCAAGATATCAAATCTGCTCTCGTGTAAAATTCCAGCCACTGAGCAGTTCTAGAAAAACAAACATAACTTGCACAATTCTTACTCGAATTTAACAATTCAAGTCTCATTTTAAAGATAACATAGCTCTACAACTTTTATTTGAACCAAAAATTCATTATCCGAAGGCACAAAGGTTGAAATCCCGAATTACAGAAGGTATTCTACACAGTTCAATTTCGAATATGGTTTTAACACATTTTGGTAGAAAAATCATAACAAATCCATTTCTAATCGAAATTCGATGATTCTAGTGGCTCTAGAAATCTAACCAACAGAGCTACAAGTTTTATTTGAACCACAAGTCGAGATTCTTTGTGCACAATACACATAAACTCGAAATTCAGAAGCACAAAAACTGAAACTCACCAACTACTGCACAAAAACAAGGCTCACGAAATGGAGCTTTGATCTGCTCGCTTCCTTGCTCAAAATTCGCGTTTTATGGCTCAAAACAAAGCTACTGATGTAAGAAAGACAACCCCTCAAATCGATTGAGATTTCAACACCGAGCGGAGGAGATATCGCGAATTTCCTGCAGCTGCTCCAAGGGTGACGGGAATGGAGATGGGTTTCCTTATTTCTTTCTTTCTTCCTTCTCTCTCTTGAGGTAAATTATGTGGGGTCCCGGGTCCGATATCTAATACTAATAATTACAATTGTCACACACCAAATGATTGAGTAAAATACATAATTTGTTGTTCACAAACTTACATAAACATCGTCAAAATAATTTAATTGTCTCAAATGTTTGAAATATAAATTTTCAACATGCCAACATGAAGTAGTGAACCAAAGAAATCCAAACATCATCACATAGCTCCTAAGACCCGAGAATCCCACTCTAACTCGTATCTCCTCGCCTTGAGCTGGACTCTGGCATCCCAAGCCTCGCCTCACCTACCGTCAAGCACATGAAAACAAGAGGTACCGGACATGCCGGTGACTATAAACCCAGTATGATACAATCAATCACAAATGAGAGTTAAATTTTCAAATATTTCATATAAATTCATAAAGATGCAATATAATGCAATGCATGATCAGAAGCTGTGGGCTATCAATAAATCTCAAGATCAAGTGAATCATCTGGTCATAGGGTACCCAAGGGAATAGAATCACCCAGCAACATCCACCGACTCATCCGCTCGGGGTGGGGTGCTGTGTTCTACAATCCCAGGACTATGGTGCGCCTATAGAGAGTGTTCAGGCCATAGCAGCGACCTCCGCATACACTATGCCAACTCAACTATAGCCCCATACGTCCAACAAATCAATATATCAAGGCGACCTCCGCCATATCAAATCTGAATCAACAAGTGGCTCAATATGCAATGTCATGATGCAAATCAATATCATCATCTCGATATCATAATCAACTCATCTCAATACAACAATCATCATCAAATCACCAATAGTTCATCAAGCCATAGAGTTTTCAATTTAAAATAAAAATGATACTTTTACCTCGTATGTTATCGACCGTAACATACCTTTCAAATATTACCAAAAGAAGATCGAAATGTGTAGATGAGAAGTCTTGAACCTTTGAATTCTACTATAACTCAAGGACTTTGATCATCTATCAAAACAGAGTAATTTCTGTTCAAAATTCATAATTAGTTCAATACTGCTTTGAATCAAGATCCGTAAATTTCTTAACCTTAATATGCCATAAAAACATTCATTGAATCATCTCATCAAACACATAGCTTGCGTGCTAAAGAAATTAGCTCCTATTCTTTGCCATTGGCTTCAATTCCATTTTAAATTCAAACCAACACAATTTCAACATCTCCAACATCTCAAATATCAACACAAATATCAATTCTAAACTTCATCCCATTTCCAAACTTGAATAAAAATATAACATACTTACACCATCTTGAAGATCTTGGAGAGAGGATCACAAATCTAACTTCATTTCATAATTTCCTTGAACAAATCTCCCATAGATTGAAGAAGAAATTAGAAGATGAAAGGAAAAATGAAGAACCCTAGCTCTAAACCGATGGAGTAGGAAAAAGAGAAGAGAAAATGATACAAAAATCATTCCCCAATCAAATATATACCATCCAAACCTCAAAACACGTTTTTTGTACAAGTGCTGGGCGCCATGGCGCGTGATTTTGGCGCAGCCGCGCGCCCCTTGCTGCCCAAACACCAAAATTTCAGCACTGCGCGCGCTAGGGCGCCGGATCCTGCGCAGGGGGCACGCAGTATTCTGCCAAGAAAGCATTTTTAACTTCAGAATTTGCGAAAGTAGTAAACTACAAAGTTGTAGCCCTATGTCTTGGCTTGCATCTCCAATTGGCCTCATGTCATTTGGAGATCTGAGTAAAAAGTTATGCTAAATCTCCCAACATGTGTCATTGTAGGAACGACGATACGCACGACACACTTCGGGGCGCTTTTGGCTCGTCTTCCCTAATGATTTGAACAAAACTCAAAACATGAAAGTTATAGCCTTATGTCATATCTTTTTAATGGAAGTAGCCTCACATCAATTGGATCAATATACAAAACATTATGCTAAAAACCACAACTACTGCCACATTTTTCATACCGTTTCTGCACTTCCATCACCTATTTAGCTCAAATTCAACCTTTGATTCTACCCATCAATTATCTATTCCATTCTATAACATTCATTACCATTTATACCATAACGTAAAGTCATAAACCATCACAACTAATGCCACAATATTTCAAAATTTGGGCATTACAATTCCTCCCCTCTAAAAATAGATTTCGTCCTCGAAATCAATCATCTCTTTCAAGTCTAACATATAATAATCAATACTGAAAATAAAAACCGAGAATAGAAGCGTACTTCATTGGAATAACTCTGGATATTTTTGTCTCATTTTATCTTCTAATTCCCAAGTTGCCTCTTCGACACCATGTCTGTTCCACTGTACTTTAATCAACGGTATCAATTTATTTCTGAGTTGCTTATCTTTTCTATCTAGAATTTTAATCGGTCTCTCAATGTAGCTTAAATTCTGATCTAACTCAACTTCATCGGGTGGAAGTACATGAGAAGGATCTGGATGATATTTCCTCAACATGGACACATGAAAAACATCATGAACACCTGATAACGCAGGAGGAAGAGCTAATCTATAAGCCAAATCACCCACACGTTCCAAAATCTCATACGGACCTACAAATCTCGGTGATAATTTTCCTTTCTTTCCAAATCTAACTGTACCACGGAAAGGAGATATTTTCAGAAAAACTCTGTCACCTTTCTCAAAAATCAACGGCCGTCTCCTGATGTTCGCATACTTAGCCTGCCTATCCTGAGCAGCTCTCATACGACTCTGAATCAATTTCACCTTCTCTGTCATATCTCTTATCATATCAGGTCCTACAATTGGTGCTTCAGATAAATCGTCCCAATACAAAGGAGATCTACATTTCCTGCCATATAGTGCTTCAAATGGTGACATTCCAATGCTCACTTGATAACTGTTGTTATAAGAAAACTCGACAAGTGGTAACGAATCCTGCCAACCAATACCAAAATCCATCACTACAGCTCTCAACATATCCTCTAATGTCTGAATAGTACGTTCTGACTGTCCATCTGTCTGAGGATGATATGCTGTACTCAAATGCAAACGAGTACCAAGAGCCTCTTGTAAACTCTGCCAAAAATGAGAAGAAAATCTGGGATCACGATCTGATACAATTGACTTAGGCACACCATGCAATCTCAAAACTTCTCTGATATACAATCTGGCCATCTGATCATGCCTATATGTCATCTGATACGGAATGAAACATGAAGACTTGGTTAATCTGTCAACGATAACCCAAATTGCATCGCAACCCCTTGACGACCTCGGCAATTTCGTGACAAAGTCCATGGTGATATGGTCCCACTTCCATTCTGGAACCTTAAGGCTATGCAAAAGACCTCCTGGTCGCTTTCTTTCTGCTTTCACTTGTTGACAATTCAAACAACGAGATACAAATTCTACTATGTCAGATTTCATTCTTTTCCACCAAAATTGTTTCTTCAAATCATTGTACATCTTTTTACTTCCAGGGTGTACACTGAATTTACTGCAATGAGCATCATGCAAAATCTGCATCCTCAACTCTGAAATATTAGGAACTACAATACGATCATTCACAAACAAAATACCCTCATTATTGACCTGAAATTCTGATCGATGTCCTGATCTGACGAGTTCAACTGATTTCTGAATGCTTTGATCTAACCTTTGGGCCTCTTTAATTTTAACAAACAACTCGGGTTCTGCCTGAATCATAAATACTCTTACAGGTTGAGTATCTACCACAAAATCCAAACCAGAAAGACAACATTCTTCTACTAGATCAGATACACTGCTAGTGATCAAAGACATATTACATACTTTTCTGCTCAAAGCATCGGCTGCTGCATTAGACTTGCCTGGATAATATTTTATTTCGCAATCATAGTCTTTCAACAAATCTAGCCAACGTCTCTGTCTCATGTTCAGCTCAGCTTGTGAAAAGAGGTATTTCAAACTCTTATGATCAGTGAATATTTCAAATGTCTCCCCATACAAGTAGTGACGCCAAATCTTTAAGGCAAAAACCACTGCTGCTAGTTCCAAGTCATGCACTGGGTATCTAGACTCATGTGGCTTCAACTGTCGTGAAGCATAGGCAACAACACGTCCATGCTGCATTAATACACAACCCAGTCCTTGATGTGAAGCATCAGTGTGCACTGTAAATCCTCCTACACCTGATGGAATAGTCAGAACTGGAGCACTAGTCAATCTCTTCTTAAGTTCAACAAAACTATCCTCACATGCTTGTGACCAAATAAATGGTGCATTCTTTTGTGTCAGCTGGGTAATTGGCCTCGCAATCTGTGAGAATCCTTTAATAAATCTGCGATAATAGCCTGCCAAACCCATAAAACTACGTACCTCAGGAACTGATGTCGGTCTAGACCAATTGATGACTGCCTCAACTTTACTCGGATCAACTGATATACCTGCACTTGAAATCACATGTCCAAGGAAAACCACTCTATCCAACCAAAACTCGCATTTGGATAATTTAGCATACAACTTTTCAGTTCTCAAAATCTGCAAAACAGCCCTCAAGTGCTTGACATGCTCAATTTTAGATTTTGAATAAATAAGAATATCATCAATGAAGATCACAACAAATTGATCTATATACATTTGAAAAACACGGTTCATCAAATCCATAAATACCGCAGGTGCATTGGTCAACCCAAAAGGCATAACCAAAAATTCAAAATGCCCATACCTGGTACGAAAAGCAGTCTTAGGCACATCTATCTCTCTGACTCTTAACTGATGATATCCGGATCTTAAATCAATCTTAGAATATACTGAAGAACCCTGCAACTGGTCAAAGAGATCACCAATCCTTGGCAAATGATACTTATTCTTTACTGTGGATTTATTCAACTGTCTATAATCAACACAAAGCCTCATAGACCCATCTTTCTTCTTTACGAATAAAACCGGAGCACCCCAAGGTGAAACACTTGGTCTTATATATCCTTTAGCCAATAGATCCTCAAGTTGTTCCTTTAGTTCCTTCAGTTCAATTGGCGCCATCCTATAAGGAGCTCTAGAAATAGGCTGTGTACCTGGCATCAACTCAATGTTGAACTCAATCTCTCGGACTGGAGGAAATCCTGGAATTTCATCTGGAAATACATCTGAAAATTCACTAACAATTGGAATATCTGCCAATTTAGGTACTGACCTTGAAATATCAATTGCATAAACCAAGAAACATTCTGCTCCTTTCTGCAACAAACGAGTCATGGACAAAACAGATATCAAAGGAATCTTAGCTCGAGAACCCTTACCATAGAATGTCCAGTGATCTGTCATATCAGGCCTAAACTTAACAATCTTCTGAAAACAGTCTACAGTAGCCCTGTATCTTGTCAACATGTCAATACCAAGTATGCAGTCAAAATCAGACATCTCCAACACAATACAATCAAGCTCAATGACATTATCCTCATAACGAAATTCACAACCACTTATCATTTCTGCTGACCTCATCACTTTGCCCAGTGGAGTAGAAATAGATAATGTAGATGATAATGGCATAGAATGCAGTGAATGCAATGAGACAAAGTGCTCAGCTATGAAAGTATGTGATGCACCAGTATCCATCAAAACATAAGCAGGATAACCTGAGAGAAAACAATTACCTGCAATGACATTATCTGGAGCATTATGTGCCTCATCCTCCGTGAGTGCAAAAACTCGACCCTGTTGTCTAGGTGGCTGTCCTACCCTGTGGCTACCACTCTGTTTGTTCTGATCTGATCGGTTTGACTGCTGATAGGAATGAACTGTAGGGTTCTGACGATTCTGGTGAGGTGTCTGTCTCGATGATCCCCCACTCTGAGACATATCACTGCCACGGTTAGGACACACTCGAGCATAGTGTCCCACCTGGTTACACAAGTGGCAAGCTCCCGAGATTCCTCTACACTGATCGGTATAATGTCTACCACCACACTGACCACAAGTCGGTCCTGAATAACCAGTGCTCTGAACTGAACCAGACTGTCTCGATCCACTAAAACTCGAAAAATTACTGCCATGCCTCTTAAATTTCTTGCCTCTAGCCCGAAACTGCTCTCTTATGTTGCCACTGTTACCGCCATTATTACCCTGTCTGAACTGCTGTCTATAATGTGGTTGTTGGGGTCGTTGCATATACTGAGAACCTCTCTGCCTAATAATTCCGGTTTCAGCTCCCTTGGCTCGATCAAGAGCCTCAGCAAAAGTTTTAGGCCTTCCAGTATTAACCAGGGTAAAGATATCAGGATTAAGACCATTTATGAAGTGATCGGCCTTAGCTTCTTCATCGGATGCTACATGAGGAGCAAATCTCAGTAAATTCGAGAACTTAGCAACATAGTCCTCAATATTCAAATTTCCCTGCTTTAAATTTGCAAACTCGGCTCCCCTATCTTTCCTGTAAGAGGTAGGAAAGAAACGCTGATAAAATTCAGATTTAAAGATATCCCAGGTAACAATCGTACCTCGACTCTCTAAAGCTTTCTTGGTCATGATCCACCAACTTTTAGCAACATCCAATAACTGATGAACAACTAACTTGATTCTACGATCATCTGGATACTCAAGAGATTCAAATAATTGGTCCATATTCTCCAACCAGTTCTCACAGTCTAATGCATTCTCCGTACCCTTCAACATCGGTGGGTGCAAAGACTGAAATCTGGCTAACAGTATCTCCATCGGAGTCGGAGTTATATCCATCTGAGTATGAGTAGCACTGCCCTGATCTTGTGCCACTGGTACGTTCTGTCTATGTCTACCACGACCTCTACCTCGAGTAGCCATGTCTGATATACAATAGATCAACCACAGATAAAATCACAAAATCACAATCATCTCAATCTTGTATCAATCATCTCTGGCTCTCGAGACTCAACAATCTCAAAAATCTCGAATAAAGCTCAACAATATAATTTCTCAATTTAAATCATGTATTTCACATTATGGCACAATGAAAATGCTAACAAATATATAACATGATCAATCAATTCTAACTGACTCGATCTACCCTGTTCCCAAATATCTTACGCTCTGATACCACCTAATGTGGGGCCCCGGGTCCGATATCTAATACTAATAATTATAATTGTCACACACCAAATGATTGAGTAAAATACATAATTTGTTGTTCACAAACTTACATAAACATCGTCAAAATAATTTAATTGTCTCAAATGTTTGAAATATAAATTTTCAACATGCCAACATGAAGTAGTGAACCAAAGAAATCCAAACATCATCACATAGCTCCTAAGACCCGAGAATCCCACTCTAACTCGTATCTCCTCGCCTTGAGCTGGACTCTGGCATCCCAAGCCTCGCCTCACCTACCGTCAAGCACATGAAAACAAGAGGTACCGGACATGCCGGTGAGTATAAACCCAGTATGATACAATCAATCACAAATGAGAGTTAAATTTTCAAATATTTCATATAAATTCATAAAGATGCAATATAATGCAATGCATGATCAGAAGCTGTGGGCTATCAATAAATCTCAAGATCAAGTGAATCATCTGGTCATAGGGTACCCAAGGGAATAGAATCACCCAGCAACATCCACCGACTCATCCGCTCGGGGTGGGGTGCTGTGTTCTACAATCCCAGGACTATGGTGCGCCTATAGAGAGTGTTCAGGCCATAGCAGCGACCTCCGCATACACTATGCCAACTCAACTATAGCCCCATACGTCCAACAAATCAATATATCAAGGCGACCTCCGCCATATCAAATCTGAATCAACAAGTGGCTCAATATGCAATGTCATGATGCAAATCAATATCATCATCTCGATATCATAATCAACTCATCTCAATACAACAATCATCATCAAATCACCAATAGTTCATCAAGCCATAGAGTTTTCAATTTAAAATAAAAATGATACTTTTACCTCGTATGTTATCGACCGTAACATACCTTTCAAATATTACCAAAAGAAGATCGAAATGTGTAGATGAGAAGTCTTGAACCTTTGAATTCTACTATAACTCAAGGACTTTGATCATCTATCAAAACAGAGTAATTTCTGTTCAAAATTCATAATTAGTTCAATACTGCTTTGAATCAAGATCCGTAAATTTCTTAACCTTAATATGCCATAAAAACATTCATTGAATCATTTCATCAAACACATAGCATGCGTGCTAAAGAAATTAGCTCCTATACTTTGCCATTGGCTTCAATTCCATTTTAAATTCAAACCAACACAATTTCAACATCTCCAACATCTCAAATATCAACACAAATATCAATTCTAAACTTCATCCCATTTCCAAACTTGAATAAAAATATAACATACTTACACCATCTTGAAGATCTTGGAGAGAGGATCACAAATCTAACTTCATTTCATAATTTCCTTGAACAAATCTCCCATAGATTGAAGAAGAAATTAGAAGATGAAAGGAAAAATGAAGAACCCTAGCTCTAAACCGATGGAGTAGGAAAAAGAGAAGAGAAAATGATACAAAAATCATTCCCCAATCAAATATATACCATCCAAACCTCAAAACACGTTTTTTGTACAAGTGCTGGGCGCCATGGCGCGTGATTTTGGCGCAGCCGCGCGCCCCTTGCTGCCCAAACACCAAAATTTCAGCACTGCGCGCGCTAGGGCGCTGGATCCTGCGCAGGGGCGCGCAGTATTCTGCCAAGAACGCATTTTTAACTTCAGAATTTGCGAAAGTGGTAAACTACAAAGCTGTAGCCCTATGTCTTGGCTTGCATCTCCAATTGACCTCATGTCATTTGGAGATCTGAGTAAAAAGTTATGCTAAATCTCCCAACATGTGTCATTGTAGGAACTACGATACGCACGACACACTTCGGGCCGCTTTTGGCTCGTCTTCTCTAATGATTTGAACAAAACTCAAAACATGAAAGTTATAGCCTTATGTCATATCTTTCTAATGAAAGTAGCCTCACATCAATTGGATCAATATACAAAACATTATGCTAAAAACCACAACTACTGCCACATTTTTCATACCGTTTCTGCACTTCCATCACCTATTTAGCTCAAATTCAACCTTTGATTCTACCAATCAATTATCTATTCCATTCTATAACATTCATTACCATTTATACCATAACATAAAGTCATAAACCATCACAACTAATGCCACAATATTTCAAAATTCGGGCATTACAAATTATGTGTGTATGTATATGTGTGTATATATATATATATTGCGTATTTGATTACTAAAAAGTAACCCAAGCAAATTCTCGGTTTGTATTTATTTTGCTCTCGTGTGTTATTTAAACTCTATATGTATTTTATATCGTTAAATTCTCCGATATTCAAAAATACATATTTTTAACACACTTCTTGAATTTATTTGGCATAAATAATTATTTTAATTTACAACTCAATAATTATTCTTATTATACCAAATTAACGAAAAATTAATTACAGTGCCTTACAGCTATTATCTGTATGATTCTCCTTAGATCAACGATGGAGATTACTCCCCTCCTTCCATATATACCAACATACCTCCTTCATTTGCTACTTTACAAATTCGAAATTTCAAAATTTTCTTTCAACTCTCGCTCAGTTCTCCGTTGTACAGCACTCATCACTTCGATTACCTCCGATCAACAACGTTTCGCTCCACACTCTTCGTAAGTTTCCTCTCTTCATTTCTTCTAAGAATGTCGAACTCCACCTCATCCTCTTCTTGAGCGAATGCGCGAGGCTCGCCTAGCTACGAGTCCACCGCGATGCGCTCTAATCCCCCCCTCTCCTCCCCCAAAATGCTTCTTTACTCAATCCTCTTCGAAACCCCAACCCAAAAAATCCAAACCCTTCTCTTCCTGTCCTTCCCAAGCCCTGAAAAGGGCAAGGGTAAGGGCAAAGCCCGGGCCTCTTCTCTTCCTCAATCTGAGGCCCTGGGAGCTCCCTGGTTCGCCTCAATGAGCAGAAATTTGCGCTCGGGGCGGATGAGGAGCTTAGGAATCTTGGCTCCATCACTTTTTCCTTTCCTATTTTGATTCACGGTCCCTCTGACAAGGCCAATAACCCTCCTCCTGGCTTTACCACTTTCTTTCGGGACCAAGTTAGAAATGGTCTCCGATTTCCCATCCCTTCTTTTTATATCGAGGTCGCCAAGTTTTATGGTGTCCCAGTAAATCAATTGAAAGCGGATTGGTTACGGTGCCCGGATGCACAACAGAAGTTTCAAAAATATTTTCATAGCATGAAAACCGAGCACCTCTACTAGTAGTGTAGCAAATAACAATAAAACACAAAATGACATTCATAGGGTATTTTAGAAATTTTACCTATCTATCTCTTAAGATTGATGATGGCTCCAACTAAGATGTTAAACACCTTAGCTCTTGAATGGTAGACTAATCTTGAAGCCTCCCTTGAGCACTCCTTGCTCAAATCAAGCCCACCACCAACAAGCTAAATCCACCTTACACTTGGACTAGAAAATGTAAGGCATTTTTCTTTGAGAAGGATGTGTTATCCTCAACAATTGAAGAAGCAAAATTAGGAGAAAATTGAAAGGGAAATTTCGGCCATCTCATGGAAAAGAGAAGGGGGAGCCTTTTCTTGGTTGTGTAAAAAGTAGGGATGGCAATTTTCCCCGTGGATTCGGGGCTCCGCGGGGAAAACCCGAAACGGGACGGGTTCGGGGATATGTTAATGGGTTTGGTTTCGGGTTCGGGGATTTTTAAAAATCCCCGAAATATATTGGAACGGGTTTGGGAATCCTATCCCCATACCAAACCCTCCCAAACCCGCCCCGATNTTCAAACGGGTTCGGGGACGGGGACGGGGACGGGGATTTTATCACCGCGGGTTCGGGGACGGGGATTCCCCGATTAGATAGATCCAGGGATGGGTGCGGGGATGGGAGCGGGAATATAATTAAGGGACGAGGATGGGGATGGTAAACCCGCCCCCGCCCCGTCCCATTGCCATCCCTGGTAAAAAGTGTTGTGTTTTCCAAAGGCATGCTAGCCTTTAATTTGAAAAAGTTGACTCCCAACCTTTCACCTTCCTAGTATGTTATTTGGGTTTGTAACATTTACAAAGCCCATGGACTATTATTCTAGTATCTCAAACACATTTGAGATCAATTAAATCTTACTTGAATTTATTCAAGCCTACTAGTTAAATAATTATTTCCATTTGGGCTCTACAAGACCCAATGTTATTAAATTAATTCAACACTTGAATTAATTTAATTATTTGGACTCTATTAGGACCACTAGTGTTTAATTAATTCAACACTTGAATTAATTTAATTTAGTCCATAACAATGTTTATGAAAATCAAAATTTCCAAATGCATTATTTATTTGGCCAACTTTTAATTTAGGAACACTTCCACAAATTAAAAGTTGCATTCCGCTTATAGAACTCATACTTCTAATTTTCCTTGCGCTTATAAACTCCTTTATAAGCCGTTCAACACATTGAACAATTTTACTTTTCAATGGGATCTAGAAAGCTAGTACTTGTGTGGCCCTCAATGGTTCATTGATACAACTAGCAGTGAGTTCAGATCTCAATGTGATTCGGGACTAAACAAGTCCTTATATGAGCATACACCAATTGCTCCATTCTTACTTATCAACTCCTTAATAATAAGAATGTCAGAACTCAAGTCTGATAGTACCCAACCAATCATGTTAAACGCTTAGCAGCATCGATTACATGATTCTCTACGTATCAAATGATAGTGCCTGCAAGAACCATTCTATTATGGTTAGCGTACAGTACGGTCCCTGCATCTCATATATCCCGACCTATTCGACAATTATTGATATATCAAGAGTTGTCAATTAATCGACACTATGTGTCATGTCGTAGTTGCATCGATGGTGTAATCTATGAAACCACTTTCATAATTACCACCAACACTCTGATCAGAGATTTTAAACACATACACATAGGATATCCATACTCGAAGGTAAGTGGTGAATCCCTGACTATAATGCATCGACTCCTATATGTTTCGACAAAACACCCAACCTTGCCACCTGATGACCCCATATGAGTCGGTAAAGAAGTCAAAGTGCAATGCTAGCATATAGAGTCTCAATGTTGTCCCGGGTCATAAGGAATAATGGTGTACAACCATAAACTAGGACGTTTCCACTCGATAAGTGAGAACCACTTGGAAAGTCCTTTATGGAGGGTTGTTCAGTGCAATCTCCAAGGAGCACCTATATGCATGCTCGGACATCACAATGTCCCCTACCAATGAAACATGGTACTCACATTGCAGATACTAGTCTCAAACTCGAGCGGCCTATATCCTTCTTAGCGGCGGCTGAATCGACTAGGAACTGTTAAGAATATACAGTATTGTAAATATGAGTTTCATGATACTCATCATATGAGCATCTCATATTCTTTCTACTATTTATATATTCAAGGACTTTATCTATGCAACGAGCATGGATATACAGATAAAGATGTGCCAAAACAATAAATTCAAATATTATTAAAATAAAGATTATTTATACATAGAGTTTCAACATGAACCCTCGGCCAACACTTGGCTAGACGGGCACCTACTCTAAAATCAATTCCATCCCAACTCTTTTCGGATTATGGCCTCGGTCTTCATCCTTTTCTGCATGCACAACCTTCTCATTAACCCCCTCGTTCTCCATTATTTTTTTGTTTGTCGGTTGGGAGATAATGCCTTCTCCCTATATGCACAGCTTAAATCTCAATTCCTTGATGATATCCCTTCTTCCCAGAAGGGATGGAAAGGACGCTACTTTTTCATTCAACTCCCGGCCTCCTTCCTTGTTTAACCGGGTTTCTCCCTTCTCTTCCTACACAACCTTCCCTTCCCAAATCGTACAAATTTGAGGAACCTTTCACCCGAAGCCAAGAATTGATAGAGGGTCAAAATTTTTCCTCATTTACTCTTATTTCAGAAGAGAATTTAATAACATACGGGTTGAGTGCCCGGGTAAAGACCCAATAGACCGGGTAATTGATGAAACTGCTGACTCGGGCGCTGAACCTGGTAACTTTCTCTTTCCGAACTTCTTTTTTATTTTTTCTTGTCTTATTATTTTGTAATCCTTCTGACCACTTTTCTCCTCTTGTGCATATAATTCAGAGATGTAAGAGGCCTTTGCAAGAAAGTGGGCGGCCAAGGATAGAAAACTGGCATCTCGGAGAGCAGCTGCCGAGAAGAAAAGAGCTGATGAGGAGGCAGCCCGACAGGCAACTGAGGAGAAGGCTACTCAGCCGAACGAATCTGCTCAAAGAAGAGCTCAATTCGAATGGGACGCCACTCGGGCAAGCTCCCAATAGGAGTCTGAAGATCATGTTCCCTTCATTCAAAGGAAGCGAAATGCTATAACAAGCCCGAAGCTACTCCTTCTTGAGAGTAACAAGGAGGATGAGCAGGGCACCTCTCAGATGACCCGATCAACACCTCCTCAACAAAATCAACCACTTCAAGAGCCCCTTCAAACTGAGCAGCCTACCCGGGGCAATCAATTTTTAAAGGGAGCTACTCCAACAGAGCTTAGGCTGTTCAAGCAGTTGCTTGTTCCTGCTGAGGAGGCATATCTGAAGAGCTCTCGGCCTACCCCAAAATTTCTTGAAAGATCAAACCGGATCCTGACTGTAAGTTTCATGCTTTTCTTCTTCTTCTTTTTTTTTTACTAACTTCTCTTGTACAGGTATTCAAATGCTGATGTATGCTTTTGAAGAGGTTGCTAAATTAGCCACCGCAAAAACCATCAAGCCCGGGCACTGCAAGAGCTTCACGAGCAGCTTAAAGGAGAGCTGTCTTGGGTCAAATCTGCTCATGAGAAATAAGTGGTTGGCCTTCACACTGCTTTGGAATCGGCTCAAGAAGATCTGGCTAAGGCCGGAGATGATGTCAATGAGGGCCTTGTCCGATAAAAAGCTATGCAAGGGACTATATCTGTCTTGGAGTCGATGAATAATTCTCTATCCGAGTAGGTAGAGTTACAGCAGTCCCGGGTGGAAGCTGCTGAAAGGACCTTGGATGCTGCTGAGTATAATAAGGACAAGTGGCAGGCCTCTTTCCTCCAGTCTCCAGAATTCAAAAAGATCGTTGAAGACCGAGATTACCCTCTCTTCAGGACCGACTTTGCCAAATGCCGAGAGCTATTTGAAGAAGCCGGACTAATTCCTGTGGAGAAAGAAGATTTTCCGGACTTTAGACGAGCTATAGCATCCCTTCCCAAGGGTGGCGAAGAGGAGAAGGAGGATCCTGAAGAAGAAGAGCAGCCGGGGTCTAGCCCAATAGACCTAGAATAGGATTGTAATTTTTTCCTTTTTATTTTCTTCAATTTGCTTGTATTCTCAGCCTTCGGGCTTTTATTTAGTGGAATTTTATTTTCCTCTTTAATTGTTTGCTTCCAATATAACTTGTTAATAATTCATATATACCCGACCTCAGAAATAATTAGATACATAATATTCAATTTGCTTGTGAATGTCGAACCTTAGAATTTTTCTAAGCGTTGTAAAATAGCCGGCACCTTCAATAAGTAATTGGGATATTGAGCCCTGAGCAGGGTAATAATCCTTGTACTTAGTATATGTTTGAGGTGTAGAACCCTTAAGCCAAGGTACAGAGCCCTGTATTTGATAAATAACCATGGTACAGAGCCCTGGGCCAGGGACTGGATCCCGGGACTTGGAATGGTCAAGGTACGGAGCCCCGAGCTAGGGTATTGAGCCCTGGGCTTTTTAGATAACCAGGGTACGGAGCCCTGGGCCGGGGACCGGATCCCGGTACTTGGAATGGTAGAGGTACGGAGCCCCGAGATAGGTTATTGAGCCATGGGCTTATTAGATAACCAGGGTACGGAGCTCTGGACCGGGGATCGGATCCCGGGACTTGGAATGGTCGAAGTGCGGAGCCCCGAACCAGGGTATTGAGCCCTGGGCTCATTAGATATAACCAGGGTACGGAGCCCTGGTCCGGGGACCGGATCCCCAGACTTATAGATTGGTCGGAGTTTTACACTTCTCGGGTTTAGATATATTATTTGTTGGACTTTCTGAGAAGAAAAAAACTTTCATCATATCTTCAAACAATAATTACATCTTTCAAGCATAATACTTTTTCAAATTAAATACATTCCATGGGCGCTTGAGAGAGCTTACTTGAGCATCCTCCAAATAAAAAGCTCCTGAACTAACCATCCAAACTATCTTAAAGGGTCCTTTCCACCGAGCTTCCAATTTACCGACATCTCCAGCTGGATTGACTTTTTCATCACTAGATCACTTATTTGAAAGTCTCGGATTCGGACTTGCTTGTTATACGATTTCATAACCTGACCCCGGTAAGCTTCCATCCGAATCATGGCCTGCTCTCTCTTATCTTCTACAATATCCAAATCCATTGCCCTGCTCTGATCATCATCGTCTGGGTAAGATTCTACCCTAGTCGAAGATTGTCCGATTTTTACTGGAAGAAATGCTTCAGAACGATACACCAGGTTTAAAGGAGTCTCTTGAGTAGGAGCTCAAGGAGTAGTCCTGTATGCCCAGAGACACTAGGAAATTCCTCCAACCAGTCTTTTGCTTTTCCCTGTAGACTAGTTTTCAAGGCTTGAACGATAATTCTGTTTACGACCTCTGTCTGACCATTAGCCTGAGGGTAAGCAACAGAAGTGAAAGACTAAGTGATTTTCATTTCCCGGTACCAGGACGTGATTCTTTTCCCTGAAATTGTCTCCCATTATCTGAAATAAGTCTCCTGGGAACTCCAAACCGGCATACAATATTCTTCTACAGAAACTTCAAAAATTCTTTCTCAGTAATCCTTGCTAGGAGCTCAGCTTCTACCCACTTGGAAAAATAATCAACTCTCACTAAAAGAAATTTCTTTTTAGCCCGGGCAGTTGCGAAAGGTCTCACAATATCCATACCCCATTCATCAAAAGGGCAAGATGCCCGGATGGGCTTCATAAGAATGGTCGGGCTGTGCTGAAAATTAGAATGATGTTGACAACCATCACATACTCGGACCACTTGATCAGAGTCTTGGCTAATACTTGGGCACTACAATCCAGCAAGAATTGCCTTTTGGGCCAACGCTATTCCTCCGAGGTGTTCTCCACAACAGCCTTCATGAATTTCACAAAAGACATAATCCACCTCTCCCATAGATAAGAATTTTAACAGAGGTCCATGAAATGATCTCCTGTACAAGATGTTATTTAAAAGGACAAACCTGGGAGCTTGTCTTTTGATCTTATGAGCTTCTGCTTTATCTTCAGGTAATTCATTGTTCACAATGAACTTGATCAGGGGTGCCATCCAAGAATCCTCTGATGCTGGCAATATCTCCTCATCTGTGGAAAGAATTGACCGGATAACATGCAATACTTCTCGAGTATTGACTTCTGATAGAGTGGCGGCCATTTTGGCCAAAGCATCTGCTTCCCCATTCTCCTCCCAGGGGATTTGTTCAATACTCCAATCCACAAAAGATTCTGCCTGGGCTTTAATGAGCTTTAGATATTTAAGCGTTTTGTGGTCCGTAGCCTCATAAACGCCCTTTATCTGCTGGGTAATTAATTGTGAATCGGAATACAAAATGATCCAAAAAGCTCCAATTTCCAAGGCCGCTCGAATACCGGCAAGAATAGCCTCATACTCTGCTTCATTATTAGTCACCCAGGAGTCAATCCTTAGAGCCAACTTAATTTTTTCTCCCGGGGGAGATACTACCACCACTCCCACTCCACATCCAAAAAGGCTTGATGCTCCATCTACAAACACTCTCCAAACTTCCTCTACATTATGCTGAATCATCTCTGACAAGAAATCCGATTGAGCCTGTGCTTTGATGGTAACCCGAGGCCTATATTCAATATCATATTCTCCCAGATCAAATGTTTGTTTGATCATCCTCCCGGATATTTCTGAATGAGTCATAATTCTCCCGAGAAGACTATTAGTAAACACAAAAATCTGATGAGACATAAAGTAAGGTCGCAATTTCCGGGCAGTCATAACCAAGGCCAGGTCTATTTTTTCCACCTCTCTGTACCAAAGCTCGGGTCCTCTGAGAGCATGGCTGACATAATAGACGGACTTCTAATCAGAACCCTCTTCCTTCACAAGTACCGAGCTGACAACATACTCAGTAATGGATAGATATACAAACAATTTTTCCCCGGGCTCTGGCTTCACTAAGACAAGAAGCTTTGCCAGGTGACTCGTAAGATCTTGGAAGGCCTGCTCGTATTTTTCATCCCAACCAAACTATTGTGCCTTCTGTAAACCTGGAAGAATGGATAACTTCGATGCGCCGATCAGGATATGAATAGGGAGAGTGAAGCAATTCTCCCGGTAAGATTCTGCACTTCTCGGACAGATTGAGGAGATGACATGTCCAGCACTGATTTGACTTTTTCAGGATCCACCTCGATCCCCCGGTCAGTTACCACAAAACCCAAAAACTTACCACTCCTCATGCCAAATATGCACTTGGCTGGATTGAGCTTGATCTCATAATGCATGAGAGTGGAAAAAGTCTCTTCTAAGTCAGAAATGAAACAAGAAGTCTCCCAAGATTTTCCCAGGATATCGTCAACATATACTTCTACATTCTTTCCCAGCTGCTTCTCAAAGACTCTTTCATGAGACGCTGATACGTGGTTCCCGCATTCTTTAGTCCAAAGGGCATGACAACATAGCAAAATGTGCCCCCTGAATTTATGAAAATGGCCTTGTCTTGATCAGTCTTGGCCAGAGGAATTTGATGGTACCCCTTGTAGGCATCTATGAAGTTAAGTAATTCATACCCTGAAGTAGAATCCACCAATTTATCAATCCTGAGAAGAGGATATTGATCCTTTGGGCAGGCCTTTTTAAGATCTCGGAAGACCACGCATATTCTCCACTTCCCTATAGCTTTTGGTACTAACACCACATTCGAGAGCCAAGTAAGAAATTGTACCTCCCGAATGTGGCCGGCCTGCAGCAATTATCGGACCTGGACATCGATTTCTTTGTCTTTTCCAGGACCAAAGTGTCTTTTCTTCTACTTGATACGTTGAAATCTCAGGAGGATGTTCAAATCATGCTCAGCTATGAGGGGTGAGATCCCACTCAATTCTTGTTGAGACCAGGCAAAAAATTAACATTAATTTTTAAACAATTTATTAAACTGACCCGGGTGGATGATTCAAGGTTCCGAGCCACCGGGATATCCTTGCCTGGCCCAATCTCCACCACTTCTTGTTTCTCTTCTGTCACAAACTGAACCTATCCCTTCTCCACTACCCTCTCCCTCTCCTCCCCACCACTTGCTCTTTTCTCTTCCCTCCGTGCCTTCTTCTATTCTACCTGGACTGCTTCCACATAGCACTTTCGGGAAGAAGGCTGATCTCCCCGGACTTCTCCCACTTGACCTCCCACTTGAAACTTTATCTTTTGATGACAGGTGGATGCCACGGCTCTCAATTCGTTCATGGCCGGCCGCCCCAGAATAATGTTATAAGACGAGGAGGCATCCACAACAGTGAAGGTAGTCATAACAGTCTTCTTCTGCTCCCTGCTGCCCATATTTTTTCTCCCACTAGGGGCGTCTCTCGAATCCTCCCTGGCACTGGGTCTTAGCTGCCGAGCTGTCCAAGGTGTCAACCTCGATCTCTTACTCGATGGACTAGGTCCCTGGACAGCAGGCGGGACATAACTTCTTTTCAGCGTTCGGCAATCCTCTGTGTTATGGTAACACACTTTATGAAAGGAACAAAATCCCTTCTTCTTGGGCTTAGTAAACTGCAGAGAGGGGGGGCATATCCCTACTATACTCTTAGAGATCCTGGTCCCAGGCGATTTTCAATGGCACATGATGAGAAAAATGCTCGGGATTACCTTTTCTCAATCCTCTCTCCTCGGGCTCATACACCCGGTCACCCTTCTCTCTCTTCGCAGCCACCCTTTTCTGCCTCTGCGCCTCCTCCATATTATTATATTTTTATGCCCGGGCTAACTATTCTTCGAAATCCCCGGGTGATTTCTTGGTTATTGATTGAAAAAGTTCACCTTCCCGTAGGCCCTGAGTAAATGCAGTAATTTTTGTCTCGGGGGCACGTGAAGGAAAATCTAGAGCAACTCGGTTAAACCTCCGGATATAAGCCCTCAAACTCTCTTCTGGGATCTACCTCACTTCAAAGACACTGAAAGCAGTTTTCTTATATTTCTAGCTGCTACTGAAGTGGTGCAATAATATCTTCTGGAAATCCTCGAAAGAATGTATACTCTGAGGAGCCAACCCCTCAAACCACCTCTGGGCTGAATCAACTAAAGTGGTTAGGAACACTTTGCACTTGATTTTGTCTGCATAACAGTGCAGCATGGCCATGATCTCGAATCGGTTCAAATGCTCCTCCGGGTCAGCGCTGCCATCATAATCTTTGATTTTGGCAGATTTTAAATTTCCAGGTAGAGGCTCCCGGACGATGGCATCATTAAAGGAGCATCCTTTACTGACCACTCGAGCACTGCTCCTTTCCCCTATCTTCCCCTCCAAAACCATCATCTTCTGCCTCAGTTTCTCTAGTTCTTCAGCGACAGTAGGAGATTTAGAACTGGCACTAGACTCCCTTTCCTCCAACCTTACTTCCTCCTCTCTCACCTCCTGCTCTCCTTCATGTTGTGAAGTATGATGAGATGGGTCTCTCCGAGCTACAGTCTTTTCTATGGCATCGGATATAATCCGACCCAATTTTTCCGGGGACAAAGTAATGACAGGTGGAGGTCCTGTGGGAGGAGGACCACCTTGTCCAGAGATAAGTGCATCATCTCCAGGAACCCTAGAATTTTCTTGGTTTGTCCTTCTTGTAGGAGCCATGTCAACGTCTTATACTCAAGTTCCCACAGACGGCGCCAATGATGATATCCGGGTGAATCGGGTGAGCTGGGTCGGTGCAATCCACTGGATGATGATGATTTATGTTTACGAAACTGAGCAAAGGATATGGCTTCACACGCAACCTGCAAACAAGGAAAGAACTCGTGAATGGGCGCCAGAGGGGAGTCCGGCATTACCACTCCGATCCTTAAGTCAGTAGGTGAAGATGATAACCAGCGTAGCTTTTTAGAGAAATAAATGCTACTAGTGTAAGTATGTGTGTGTTAACATATGTCTGAATGAATTTAATACACAATGAACTTGCTATTTATAGAACAAAAGTTAAGGATTACCTTGTTTTTAGTGTATACCTACTACTTATAGCCTTTGATGTAGACCTCCTATCATGCCCACCTAATTTTTCCATCAAGTCACATCAGTAGGATTCTGTCAGGAATGCTTATTAAGATAAGATCTCACTTGCCTACCCACTCGAGTGCGGTACTGTAATCGAGACAATCCGGGTAGTGAGTCATTTATCGGGAACTTTGAATGAGAGCCCGGGCCTATGATTACCCAAGGAGAAAGTGTCTTGGGTACACACCTACCCGGCTTCTGGTGAACTCTTCCTGGAGACAATTGAATATCCCGGGTCATAATTGACCCGGGCTTTTATGAGGGTATCACCCCATGTTGTGAGGGCTTAATAATTTGAAAACAATAAAGTTTCACATTTATAACCTCGTATTGTATTGAAAAGTAAAACAATCAGTGTTAGTATTTTTGGATATTTTAGAAAATTATTTTTAAATTTTGCATTAAGAATTTTTTTTGTATGTTTGACTTTATTTATCACTTGAGATGATTATGTTTATGGACAAGTTGGCAATAACTCTTCATTCTCAAACTTCAATTATTCCTAACCTTCTACCCCTAAAATTTTTGTCTGAGCTCCCTATTTACTTATATATTATCAAAATTATCCTTTAGCTCCTTGAATTTGATAATTGTATTATTATACCTATTGAGCCCGTTCTTAAAGGTATATAGCCTAAATACATACAGCTGCACAAAGTTTCCAGTTTATATAACATAATTCAGATGATAAACTAAACATTTTACCTCTTTGACCGAAGAGTTATCAGGTTATATCCATCGAGTTTTACAGACTGCTCCTCACAGCCTAACCAATCACTCCAAATAGATGGTTTATGTCGTAGATCCTTTCAACAGCACTTATCATAACTCTATATCGTTTCCAATCTAAGACAGTATAGTAAAGATGTTTAATTTTGAAAATAATACATAAGAGGGAGCAGTAAGCCTTGGTTCTTTTATTCAAACATACAACATATTATTACATAGCAACATCCTTTAGAGAATGAGAAACTTGTTTAGCTACCTATAGTAGCTGGATTTACAATACACATAAACTAAAAACATTACAAATTTTATTTGAAAGAAAAATAAAGAGATTAAATGATGTCTTCATCTTCTTTCTGTCTTGAAATCTGGACTTCAAACTTGTGAATTGCATTGCAGTTGTGGTCAAAAGCATATTTTAGTTGGTGTACATCTAGTTATTGACATGTCGTGTTGTGGTAGTTCAGTGGTACATCCTCCACTAATGGAGTTGTTGGATCGCATGTCTTCTTTAGCATTGTCGGGGAATCTTTAGCTTTTTTATTGTCCTTAGGAAAAACATGACTTGTGCGGATCTTCATCACTTAGATTTGTCTCTACATTATATTTTCGGTCAGATCTGAGCCGAAAACATTTTCCGAATTCTGGCCCTTTCTGGTTTGGGTATTTTGGATAGATTCCATCTGGCCATCTTCACATATGACCCATATTGCAGAATTTTCAATGAGTTTTTTTCACTCCCCGACAACTTGCTGTTACACAGAAGATTTCTTTTCTTTTCAAATATTTCTTCTGTAAAGGTTGTAGTTTTTCCTGTCATGGTATTTAACATAAAATATCAATTTATAAAATATTCATAAAACTTAAATAAAAACTTGATTTTGTCTATCTCTGTGAGACATGCCCTTAATCCCATGGTTGTTTAGTGGAGATGTCATTTTCAGTTAGTGACGAAACAACAGGTGTTTCATTCTCTAGAGGATCCTTAATTAACTTTTGAATGTTCATGTCTGGTCTTCTCAACTTGATGAAGTGAAATGTTTCATGTAAGCCTTTTCCGGCTGGTTCTAGTGCTACACTAAAGTAAAGCTCCAGAATATCTCATCTTGATAAATAATCATTGTTTCTCATGTTTTTCATGAACAACTTCCTTGATTTATTTTGGTAGTGCTGATATTTCTAAAAAGTTAGACGGTGTAATATAAACTGAGGCAAGAGCCCAAATTCATGCAATGCTTTTACTTTCTTGGGATACAAATTTGCTTTCATCCATACATAAGGTATTTTTATTGCTGCATCAACTCGGATTTTGGCTGGGTTGATGCATATTATTGTTTTCAATTTCTCTCATTTCTGTTGATATATTTGAAATAGAGAAACTATATGTTCGTTAATACCAACCCTTGATTTTCCCTTGTCTGTTTGAGTTCTAAGGTTGATCTCTCCTTTTTCAATCCTCGAGGTGAAGGGTTGACTTAAAAACTCGAGATAAGGATATGGAGCCTCAATTTTTCTTTGGCCGACTCTTCTAAATATGATGACGACTTAGCACTTGTGCTAGGGGTTCTTGAATTCCTTACTCCAGGTATAGAGCCGCGTACTCAAAAACTCTCTTTTCGAGAAACCAATGGCTTCTCAATATCTTAACTGAGTATAAGCCGGTAAACAACCTATTATTAGATCCAAGACAGTGCTCTTATCATTTTTTTGTAGTTACCCGCAACTTCTGCATTTGGGTCAAGCTTATTAAACTCAGTTTGAAGCATTTCAAGGTGTTCCCTCAAATGCCTCTGAATTTTCATGATGACATCGACATTAGTACTATTCATATTTTGTTAAAAAATCTGCAAGAATATTTTCATGAGATTTAATTAAAAGCAATATCAAAAATATAATTTTGACACGAAGCTTGTCATCTCAATAATTTAGACTTCTCGGGTTTAGATTCGATTCTATTTTTCAAGAAAGCTTTTATTATGTATTATCAACTTTTAAGGCAAATTTCTTTACAAGTAAAAATAGTGGTCATTTTTAAAAAACCCTTTTTACTACATAAAATTCTTTTTCGTTGTATGTCATCGTATGACTTCTGCTTCTGAGAATAGTTAAATGCAATACCTATATGGTTGTTCTCCATCTACTGTGAGCTTTGTAAGAATCGTTGCCCGTCAATTATCACTGACATCTGTATATAATAGCAGATCATCTTCGTCTTGACGAATAGCCATTTATGGAAGATTTTCGCAAATCTCTTTTAGTTAGTTAAGTCTCTTTGTATGTTCTTATGTCCATATAAATCTTGCATCTTTTTTAGTAATGGACTAAACACTTCCCTGTGTTTTGCTAGGTTTTTAATGAATATTCTGCCAAAGTTAACAATTTATGAGAAACTTTGAAGTTGTTTCTTCTCTTTTAGTTCAACTGGAAAATTCTGCACATTTTCCAATATGTCTTATTGCTGAATTATTTCCGACTCATCTATTTTTATTCCAAAGAATTAATCTTCCATGTAACAATGACTCCCTTCTTTTCAGATAGGACTAGTCTTTCTTTTACACAAATCTTAGATAAAATCTCTAAATGTTTAATATGTTTATCCATATTTTTCGATGCTATCAAAACATCATCAATATAAACTAATATAAAATTAAAATAATCTTTAAATAAATTATCTATTTTTCTTCAAAATATATGGCGTACATTAGCCAAATCCATTGGTAATACTTCCCAAATATAATGACTTTGCTGTGTGAAAAATAGTGAATTTTTTGTTTTCTTCTTTCATCCGAATCTGATAAAATTTGGACTTACAATCGAATTTAGAGAATATTTTAGTGTTGCGTATATAAATGATTAAGTGTTCACTAGTAGTATAAAATACACATCAAACTCCATAATTTTATTATTTTTTTATAATTGATTACTAATCTGGATCTGTTTCTTTTTATTTCACCATGATTTCTGGTACTGCTATATCGTGATATTTCTGCTTTAATTAAACCAATGTCTAAATGTTCGTTGATAATAATCTGTATATCTTTTTGATAATTTATGTTCACCATATCTGATGATCTCATATTCCTTGAATTCCTTAATTTTAAGACTAACTTGGTGTAAGGTCTAGAAATTCGAACGACGTAACCAGACTACATGTAAATCTATGGTGTTATTAAAATGTTTATTTAATTATTTTTAAATGAATTTAATGCATGGTTATGACATGATTTCATGATTTTAGAGCATGGTTTACTTGATTGGATAACATAGGGCTTTTAGTAGTATTTCACGCTCGAACGAGAAACGGAGACCAGGGACAGTTTTGGGTGATCATGTCTCGTTTTGTCCTCGAGGGTTAATGATTTTGGTGAGCATGTCTCATTTTGGGTGTTGGTATGTCAATGTTACCGAGATCATTGATGGTTTAATTGGGTCATACAGGGTTATGTTAGGAGTCTCTGAACTATGGTTAAGTTTCGGATTGATTCGGGTTAAAACCGAGACTCCGATCTAAGTTTTAAATGAATTATAGAAGTTAAAGTGTGAGCTCCAGTTTAAGTATAAAAAATGATTAAAAATATGTTTTTAAGACGTTTAAAAAGTGATAAACTTAAAAATTGTACGATAATTAAATATTTTATAATATATATTTATAGCTTTTGCTTTATTAAATGTTTAAATATTATATGTTTTATAATAAATTATATAAAAAATAAGTTGTTGTGTAATTATAAGTTTTTACTATTTTTACAGGTTCGATAAAACAAGAATAACCTTGGCATTGCAAATGGGATTAAGATGATTTTTGGACCTGTAGAAAGTTGATAATAATATCTACAATATTGGTGACAAGCATGAGATAAAAATCTTCTCACAATTGGGATCAAATTAAGCAACAAATAAAGTTACCAAAGGAGTAACAGTTTTACTATACTCTAGCATTTTAACCATATCTCTCAAATTACTTGGTCAAATGGTAAAATAAAAAAACCAACAATTCAGACAACTCAATGATCTACATGTTTTGTTTTATGTGGAATAGAAAATTCAGATGGGAAGATTTTCAAAAGTGATATGTATGATGACATAATTTCTTGAAACACCAATGAAGACTTATGTGTAAAAAATAATATTTTATGTAACGTATCGTACTTTTTACTACTTAAAATTTACGGAAGAATTAAAAATTTTCTTGCTTAAATAATGAACTTTCAAAATTTGGTAAAATAAACTGTACGTCTAAATATAATATTTGCCAAACGTATTTACTTAAACCACAAAATCGTAACAAAAAAACCAGAGTATTTTCAACATTTCAAATATCCTTAAAACTTCAAAACATGGCGGTCCTCGGATTTAGCCTTCCGCTCAGTCCAAGCCAACTCTTTGGTCCCCACCCCTAGCCTCCTCAACATACTCCTCACCTGCATCGATCAAGTCTAGTGAGTCTAAAGACTCAACACGTATAAACTTGAAGTAACGAGTGATACGTAGTAAAACCACACGCAACTTCAAAATAGAGCGTACATATTGGAAACATAAATCTGAACATGATAACATAAACGTACTTGAGCGTGATCATAATAGCATAACATAGACGTGCCATAATCATAACAACTTTTCTTAAACATGCTTGCATACTTGAATATACTTGAACATACATACTTCATCATTTTGCGTAGAGGCATGTTTCAAAGCAAGTTACCCATACATAATAAATGCCTGATCAGACAAACCACAGTACTGGGCTGACAGGGACGTATCCACTGCCACATACATGAGATCCCCGTTCATGCTTTAACGGGTAGATTGGTCCCCGTTCATGCTTTAACCCTTTTCAATCCTACTCTAAACCCGTTCATGCTTTAACGGGGTGGAGAGGTCCTCGGCCACGTTCATCGACTTCCAAACCCATACATAATTTGGTCACAAGACATTTAGCATACCTCAAAACCTTGAAATATTTTCTTTTTGCACGTCAACATACTTACTTGGCGTTGAGGGATTCGTTAGATCTCGCTTGGGGCCACTGCTGCAACATAATAACATGAATTTAAATAATTAACTGCATAACTTAGACGTAGGAATTCATGCTCACCACCGAAGTGTATAAATAGCTTATGATGTTCTAGTTTGCTCGGGAATTGATCTCTTTTAATCATCGTACTAGACCATGACATAGAACCCCAAAACAATCAATATAGTATTCTCAAAAATGAGAGTACATGGACCCCGTGCTCCCCTCCGGGTCAGGGTCCGTGTAGGTACTGTAAAAGCCTACTCGAAAAGAAGTGAGGACACGGACCCAGGTCCGTGTAGACTCTGCCAACTGACACTCCGAAGAAAACAAAAGCACGGATCCCGGGTCCAGGTCCGTGTACACCTCCGCGTACCTACTGGAAAAGTGACACCCGAGTGCAACAAAGGCACGGACCCCGTGCTCTGGTCCGTGTGTGGTCTGTGTCGCCTCGGATTGATGAACCTATGGGAAAATCTTACATTGTGCCTATTCCTCCCAACCAAACCGAATGGACTAAGATTCAACACATCGAGACCCGCCCTAGGACACTAAGGCATTGACTCCAACCCATATAAACCATCGAAAATGACCCCAACATCGACAATCAACACCCAAACGACACAACCCGAAGTTCGACACCCATTTGACCTAACTCAGCTTGGTGCCTAACGACATGACAAGAGACACCAAAACAATCCCCACATCATCTTTAGCATACCTAAATGTAGCAGCGATCACCCTTCGATCCTCAACGACGCCTGCAACTCAGAAACTTCAAGAATTCATATCAATAACATATTTTCAGAAAACGCAGTTTGAGCAGTCTCACAAAAACGATCATAACTCACTCATTTTTTATCCAAAAATTTCAAATTTTATATCAAATCAAAGTTATCAAAAAGTTATACGATTTTTATGTTGAAAGTTTTCTCAGAATCAAGACCTAAAAATCGTAGTATTTAAAAAGACAACAAAAACGTGATTTTAGATCCAAAAATGGTTTCAAAAGTGATCTAAACATGATTGCTCAAACTTCTACACAACATTCACATGATTTTCATACAAAATACATCGTAACGCATACTATGACAAGATCGAAGCAGGAAAAACAGATTATACGTGCCTTTTGATATTTGAAAATACCGTAACGACGATACCGAAACGGAGATGGCGCGAGGATTGATCCGGGATGAACGTGGCTCTAAAATCTATGAAGAAAATCAACAAAATTTGCTGAACAATTTAAGGGAGAGGGGGAGGCTGTTCTTTTGATTAGAACCCCAAGTTTTCTTCAAAAAGAATTGAAATAGAAATATGTTTGTGTGTGTTGTGTGTTGTGTGTTGTCGTGTGTTAGTGTGTGTGTGAAGTTTGGGTGCGTGAGTTTGGGTATAGAATTGGGGGTAATTAGAGCTAATTAGTTAATTAAATAAATAATAACAAATCACAAGATAATTAAAATGTCAATACCCCAAAAGTAAAATAATGCATCCAAGTGTTTAACTTTAAAAGTTTGAAATCATATAATTACCTAATAATTTAATTAGGCTATTAAAATGATCAGAACTAATAAATCATTTAAAATGTCCCTTTTCCATTTAATAATAAAATAACGCATTTTAAAATTACCCAAAAATCGTCACCGGTCTCTTCTCCCCGATCCCGCCTCGAATATTCGCTTGAAACATGAAACTCGAAAAAACATTTTACGTGCATCACATAAACATAATTAATTTAAAATAATACATTTAAATAAATCATGCATGGCTAAAACTCATTTTAAATTTAAATAAATGATTTAACAATTAAATAAATGCATGTGTTTTACGTGTGCTGAATTTTGGGCAATACAGTTCTTCCCCCACTTATAAAAATTTCGTCCTCGAAATTAAATCTTATCGAACAACTCCGGGTAGCGAATTCTCATATCTGCCTCGGACTCCCAAGTGGCCTCCTCCACTGATTGGTTCAGCCACCGGACTTTGACCAGCTTGGTCACCTTGTTCCGAAGTCTACTCTCCTGTCTGTCTAGGATTTGGACAGGTCTTTCCTCATATGACATATCTGGAGCCAACTGCAATGGTTCGTAGCTCAGAACATGCGAAGGATTCGCTAGGTACTTCCTTAACATCGAGACATGGAACACATTGTGTACCCCGGCCAGATTCGGCTGAATGACAACACGATAGGCTAGTGTCCCAACTCTGTCAAGATCTCGAAAGGTCCAATAAATCTCGGACTCAGCTTGCCTCTCTTCCCAAATCTCATAACACCCTTCATAGGTGTTATCTTTATAAAAACGTGGTCACCTACTGCAAACTCGAGATCTCTCCGCCTCTTGTCAGCATAGCTCTTTTGGCGACTCTGAGCGGTCTTCATTCTGTCTCGAATCTTGACCACCACATTTGCAGTCTGCTGAACTATCTCTGACCCAAGTTCTCATCTCTCTCCGACTTCATCCCAATGAATTGGTGATCTGCACTTCCTTCCGTACAATGCTTCATATTGAGCCATACCAATAGATGCTTAGAAACTGTTGTTGTATGTAAATTCCACTAGAGGTAGCTTAGATTCCCAATTTCCATGGAAGTCAATCACACAAGCTCTTAGCAAGTCTTCCAAAATCTGTATCACATGCTCAGACTGTCCATCTGTCTGCGGGTGAAACGCTGTAATGAATAGCAACTTCGTCCCCATGGCTGCATGTTGGCTCTTCCAGAAGGATGATGTAAACCCGTGCAAACGCACTATCTCCCTGATATAAAGCTCCGCATACTGCGTCATGGAGAAAGTCGTCTTCACTGGCAAGAACTGCGCTGACTTCGTGAGTCGATCCACTATGACCCAAATGGCATTAAAGCCCCTGACTTCGGCAAACTAACAACGAAGTCCATGGTAATATTCTCCCATTTCCACTCTGGGATAGAGAGTGGCTTAAGCATTCCTGCCGGTCTCTGGTGTTCCGCTTTCACCTGTTGACAAGTGAGGCATTCAGACACAAATCTGCGGATGTCTCTCTTCATCCCTGGCCACCAATACAAGATCTGCAGGTCTTTGTACATCTTGGTACCTCCTGGGTGGATAGAATTCAGAGATGCATGTGCCTCTGACAAAATATCATCTCTGATCAAATCCATTTTAGGCACCCACATTCTCCCTCTGTGCCTCACAATACCATCTGACACTGTGTAGAGCACACTACACTTGGCTTCATCCTTCAGCTTCCATTTCTGTAACTGCTCGTCTGAAGACTGTCCTTGACGGATACGATCTTGCAAATTGGAATTGACTGTCAGATTAGACAGCCTCGGAGCTCTGCTTTTACGATAAATCTCTAGATCAAATTTCTGAATCTCAGACTGAAGAGGTCGCTGCACGGACAACTGTGCTACAACTGCCATTTTTCTGGTCAAGGCGTCTGCGACGACATTAGCCATTCCCGGATGGTGGCTAATTTCGCAGTCGTAATCTTTTACATGCTCTAACCACCGTCTCTGCCTCATATTCAGCTCCTTTTGCGTGAAGAAATACTTGAGACTCTTGTGATCGGTGAATATCTGACATTTCTCGCCATACAAGTAGTGTCTCCAAATCTTAAACACAAAGACTAATGCGGCTAATTCAAGATCGTGAGTCGGGTAGTTCTTCTCACGCACCTTCAACTGCCTGGAAGCATAAGCTATAACCCGACCATGCTTCATCAATACTGTGCCTAACCCGAGCTTAGACGCATCGGTGTATAACACAAAGTCTCCTTGCCCTGATGGCATGGCTAGCACTGACGCTGAAATAAGAGCTCGCTTCAACGTATCAAAGCTATTCTGACATTCATCACTCCACACGAATTTAGCATTCTTCTTTGTCAGTGAAGTGAGTGGTACTGCTATCGAAGAAAACCCTTGAATAAACTTCCTGTAGTAGCCTGCTAAACCAAGAAAGCTGCGGATCTCTGATGCATTCTTCGGCTCAACCCATTCTTTAACGGCCGCCACCTTTGCTGGATCCACCTCAATACCACTGCTAGACACTATATGACCCAAAAAGGATACTTTCTCCAACCAGAATTCACACTTACTGAACTTCGCAAATAACTTGCGACTTTGCCGGCTCTGTAAAACTGTTCTCAAATGCTGGCTGTGCTCCGCATGGCTCCTCGAGTAAATAAGGATATCGTCAATGAACACTATGACGAATTGATCAAGATAAGGCTGGAATACTCGGTTCATGAGGTCCATGAATATTGCTGGAGCATTCGTCAATCCAAATGGCATCACTAAGAATTCGTAATGCCCATACCTGGTTCTGAAGGCTGTATTGGAAACATTTGCATCTTTCACCTTCAGATGGTGATACCCCGATCGAAGATCAATCTTAGAGAACACTGAAGCTCCCTGCAACTGATCGAACAAGTCCTCTATCCTTGGAAGTGGGTATTTGTTCTTGATCGTTAACTTGTTCAGCTTTCGGTAATTGATACACAGCCTCATGCTCCAATCTTTCTTCTTTACAAAAAGCACTGGCGCGCCCCATGGTGAAAAACTAGGGCGAATAAATTCTTTGTCAAGAAGCTCTTGAATCTGCTGTTTGAGTTCTAGCATCTCAGCTGGAGCTAATCGGTACGGTGCCTTGGAGATTGGCACTGTGCCTGGCATAAGATCAATGGAAAACTCCATCTCTCTATCTGGTAGAAGGCCTGTGACGTCGTCAGGAAAGACGTCTAGGAAGTCTCTGACTACCGGCACATCTGATATAGATGGAGGGGGCGCATCAGGGGTCGAAATGATGCTGGCCAAGAAAGCCTGACAACCCTTGGAAATAAGTCTCCGTGCCTGCATGCAGGAGATCATACGAGGGAAACTTCTCCATCTGTCTGGCTCAAATAGAAACTGCTCCATTCCCATCGGTCTGACCAACACTGATCTCTTCTGAAAGTCGATCAGGACTCGGTTCTTTGTCAGCCAGTCCATTCCCAAGATAATGTCGAATTCTGGCATCAGCAATACTAGCAGTATAATGGCCCCAAAATTCGTGTTTGAAAATTTGCGGAAAAATTAAAAATTTTCTTTTCAAATAATTAAAATGCCTTATTTATAAATAAAATGATAAGTAAAGTTTAGTGTTCAAAATCAGAGCGGAATAAATCATTACTCGCCAAAATAACAAGTTAAAGTATCCAACAACTGATAAAATTGTATGAACATAAAAATGGCAAGTTCTGTAAATGAGGCCCTCGGGTTCCACTACTGCCGACCCAAGCTAGCTCACTGGTCCCTGCCCTCGGCCCTGACATCATCAGTACCTACAACAATCAAGTCTAGTGAACCTAAAGACTCAGCATACAAATATCGTAAATAACGAGTAAATAATATAATAAAGTTGCATGGGAATAAAAATATCATGTCATGAGGCATAATGTGAAAATAACTTGTCATGAGCAATTATAATACGTGTATAACTGACTAAAAATCATAAGTAAAATGCTTGCTCAACCAAGCTCTGTCATAAATAACATGTCATAAATTTTCTGTTGAGATTAGGGTCTACGCAAGTGGCCCCTGCACTGAACTGAACTGACCGGTAACTGGCGACCGGACCGGCAACTGGCGACCGGACCGGCAACTGGCGACCGGGTGAAGTAATATACGTCTGATCAGACTAATGCCACAGTATACTGGGTGGTACATAACTGAACTGACCGGTAACTGGCGACCGGATGAAATAATAATCCCATGATAGTGAAATGACCACAAGCAATATCGCATAAAATATTTTTATGCACGTAATATAATTAACTGGCATAATGAAATATCCTGTATTATTTTACCACATGGATTGGATCGTTCCCAGGCTCGCTGCAACCTAAATTTATCATGAAAAATATGCAAATGATTTTCATGACCAAAATTTGTAATTGAATCCAAAAACGAGACAATTACGCCCAACGACGTCGTATTTAATCATGACTCCGTGCCACCCGAACCAACACCGACCCATCATTTAGTCATGATTAAAATACACTTAAAATGATAAAATAATGCTCCTAAAATGACAAGGGCTGAAATTTTGGTGAATGGAGGCCAAAACGTGAAACGCTCTTTCGAGAGTCAATTTGGCACATCGCACCGTAAATTCTCGTACGACCTCTAAAATGATCCAAATCACAAACGGAAAAAAACATGGCCTTTCTAATTTGATGAGGCACTGTCCAGTCCAATGCCATGGGCAATAAGCCAACCAAGAACTCGAACGAGCCACTGAACCGCAGCAGCAAGTTGCTGTCCACAAAATACAGCAGCTGTGCTTTGGTTTCCTTGCGTCGTTTGCGAGGCTAATGGCCGTTGGGGCTTGAACCACCAACCAGAACCTCTTACCAACATCCTAAGGAATGATTTGAACTATGGCTAAGGTCCCTAGGCCAGCCACAATTCGCATCACACCCTAACTCAACCGAAAGTCACACCCGAGAGCAACCTTGCATGCGTCTGGTGTTTTGCTTTGTTTGCTGTCTCGTGTCGTTCCAGTGGCCATTTGATTGACCATGGCACAATCTAGACATCCAGAGGTATGGTATTAACCGTGGCTAAGGGCCATAGGCCAACCAAGATCCACACCATTCCTAAAAGAACCGAATGTTACACTTGCTGAAAAATGAGGAAGCCGAAAGGGGGAAGGGTTGTTCTTGTTGTTTGATTTAAAAACCGATTTCACCATGGACCAAGCCTCAAAAGGACGACTTGATCACGTCTTAGACATGATTAGGAGAGGTTCTAACGATGGCTAGAGCCCTTAGGGCAGCCAAGATCAGGTCCATCAACTTTTGACATCAATCAAGAAAATCGAATGCACTTGGGACATATTTGGGGAGTTGCTGTCATTTCGATTTCCAGCAAGCATGGGGGCTGAACTAATGGACCAACGTGGTCCTAATCCATCCTAGAACATTTCTAGATGTAGCCTTGGGAGCCTGGAATCAAACCATCCACATGTACTCACAAAAACAAGCAAATCGTGAGGCATGAAAGAAGAACAAAATTCTGCACTTCATTTCCGAAAATGGTATGAAATGATTTTGGTTTTTGAGCTTAAATAAATCATAATTATGATGTTTCAAAATACTACTATGGCTTGATTGAAGAGTTAAAAAAAGGAACATATACATGCCTGGTTTCGTTTTGAAAAGAAAACAAACGAAACGCATCACGCGGCGCGGAGATGGAGCGTTTCTTTTCTTGCTTGCTACTCGATTATTTTTCTTTAAGAGCTCTCGGTTTTCCTCACTAAACCCACAGAAATGCTCTGAAATTCTCTCTATATTTCGGTGATGTGGGAGGGGAAATGGTTAGGAGAGTGAGGGAGATCCAATAATAAAGAAATACAAAGGGTATGACCAAGTCTCCCTCTTTTTAAATTTGAATTTCTTTGCTATCAAAATGATTTGATGGAGGGGGAAATGGATGGGGTGGCCGATTCTACATGCTAGACTAGGTTAGGATATTGATCTAATATTAATTAATTATGGGTGATTAATAAATGAAAAGATTATCATGCTAATGGATGACAAGGAAAGGGTCAAAGGTGAGTTGGCAAAGGATTATGGTCTCACCATGGGGTGGCCGAAAATATCAACTAAATGAAGGGGGAATATTGTTTTGCTAGTGTATTATTAAACCTTAAGAGCCTTACCTATCCTTTAATTAATTTAGTGAGTTAACATCTCAATTAAAGAACCTAAATGAACTTATTTCCTACTCACCTCAAGTTACTTAAATAATTCCTTAAACCTCCTTTTAACTTAAATTAACTTATTTGCTAACTAAAATAAACTCTGGAAATGTTTTCTAAATTTTAAATTTTATCTCAAAACTCCAACTCCAGTCCGGCCTCACTGAAATAACTGAAAAGATAAAAATTAAACTACTACGTAAAATAATTAAATTTAAATACTCATGCAATAAAATTATTTTAATTTAAATACTAGAATTATGCATGGCTTATATGTAATCTGATTTCCGGGTTCTACAACTCTCCCCCCCTTAAAAGAAATTTCGTCCTCGAAATTAAAACTCACCGAATAACTCGGGGTACCGACTCCTCATCTCTGGCTCTGACTCCTACGTAGCTTCCTCCTCTGAATGGTTGAGCCATTTGACTTTCACTCGCTTAACCAGCTTGTTCCGAAGCTTCTTTTCCTGTCTGTCTAAGATCTGCACTGGTCTCTCCTCATAAGATAGGTTCGGAGTAAGCTGCAACGGCTCAAAGTTCAAAACATGCGAAGGATTCGCCATATACTTCCTCAGCATAGAGACGTGGAACACATTGTGTACTCCGGCCAGATTCGACGGAAGAGCAACACGATAAGCTAGAGTCCCAACTTTGTCAAGGATCTCAAATGGTCCGATGAATCTCGGACTGAGCTTTCCTTTCTTTCCGAATCGCATGACACCCTTCGTAGGTGCTACCTTCACGAAAACATGGTCGCCAACGGCAAACTCTAGATCTCTCCTCCTCTGATCTGCATAACTTTTCTGTCGACTCTAAGCAGTCCTCATCCTATCACGGATCTTAACTACTACATCGGCAGCTTCATTAATAATCTCCGGACCCAACTCTGCTCTCTCCCCTACTTCATCCCAATGAACAGGAGATCTGCACTTACGGCCATATAGTGTTTCATACGGTGCCATACCAATAGACGACTGGAAGCTGTTGTTGTAGGTAAACTCCACTAATGACAAGTTCGACTCCCAACTCCCAGAGAAATCCATCACACAAGCACGGAGAAGATCCTCAAAGATCTGAATAACTCGCTCTGACTGCCCATCTGTCTGCGGATGGAAAGTTGTGCTAAACAGCAACTTCGTACCCATAGTCAAAGGCAAACTCTTCCAAAATGAGGAAGTAAATCTGGGATCTCTGTCAGATACGATAGAAACTGGAATACCATAAAGTCGGACTATCTCCCGGATATACAACTCTACATACTGAATCATGGTGAAAGTCGTCTTAATAGGCAAGAAGTGCGCTGATTTTGTAAGACGATCTACAATCACCCAGATAGCATTTGATCCTCTGACTGACTTCGGCAATCCGGTCACGAAGTCCATGGTAACATTCTCCCACTTCCACTCAGGAATGGGAAGAGGCTTGAGCAAACCTGCTAGTCTCTGATGCTCCGCCTTCACTAACTGGCAAGTCAGACACTCAGATACAAACCGTCTGATGTCTTTCTTCATACCAGGCCACCAATACAATGACTGCATATCTCGGTACATCTTCGTACTCCCAGGGTGAATGGAGTACGGGGACATGTGGGCCTATGATAGAATATCTGCTCGGATAGAACCACTGCTAGGAACCCACATCCTGTCTCGGTATCTCACAATACCGTCGCTGACTGAATACAAGACACTGCCCTTGGCCTCATCTCTCTGCTTCCACTTTGCCAACTGCTCATCTGCTGACTGACCACTACGAATACGCTCAAGAAGAGAGGACTGAATAGTCAAGGTAGATAGACGAGGAACTCTACCTCGAGGATATGACTCTAGGTCAAACCTCTGCATCTCAATCTGAAGAGGTCTCTGAATCGTCAAATGAGCCATCACTGCAACTTTTCTGCTCAAAGTATTTGCAACTACATTAGCTTTACCCGAGTGGTAGCTAATGTCACAGTCATAATCCTTCACAAGCTCTAACCAACGCCTCTGACGCATGTTCAGCTCATTCTGCGCAAAGAAATACTTGAGGCTCTTGTGGTCGGTAAAGATCTGACACTTATCTCCATACAAATAGTGCCTCCAAATCTTCAAGGCAAAAACTACGGCGGCCCACTCTAGATCATGGGTAGGGTAATTCTTCTCATGGATTTTCAGCTGATGAGAAGCATATGCTATCACCTTCCCATGCTGCATCAATACTGCGCCCAAACCAAGCTTCGAAGCATCGGTATACAGAACAAACTCACCGGGCCCTGACGCCATAGCCAAAACTGGTGCTGAGATAAGAGCTTGTTCAAAGTATCGAAGCTCTTCTGACACTCCTCGCTCAATACAAATTTTGCATTCTTCTTGGTCAATGATGTGAGTGGAACGGCAATAGAGGATAATCCCTTAATGAACTTCCGATAATATCCTGCTAGCCAAAGAAAACTGCGGATCTCTGATGCCTAAGAACGCTACCTTCTCTAACCAGAATTCACACTTACTGAACTTTGCAAATAACTTGTGCTTCTGCAAGGTCTGCAACACTGTGGTCAGATGTCTGCTGTGATCCTCCTGATTCTTGGAGTAGACGAGAATGTCGTCTATGAATACTATCACAAACTGGTCAAGATACGGCTGAAATACGCAATTCATGAGATCCGTGAAGATCGCTGGCGCATTCGTCAAACCGAACGGCATCACAAAGAATTCGTAGTGGCCATAACGAGTCCTAAAAGCAGTCTTGGAAACATCAGCATCTTTTACCCTCAACTGGTGATAACCGGAACGCAGATCTATCTTGGAGAATATCGAAGCTCCCTGCAACTGGTCAAACAAATCCTCGATCCTCGGAAGTGGGTACTTGTTCTTCACTGTAACCCTGTTCAACTCCCGATAGTCAATACAAAGCCTCATAGAGCCATCTTTCTTCTTCACAAATAAGACTGGCGCCCCATGGAGAAAAACTAGGGCGAATGAACTCCTTGTCAAGAAGTTCCTGAATCTGCTTCTTAAGCTCTGCCATCTCTGTCGGTGCTAGTCGGTACGGTGCTTAGGATATCGGAGTCGTACCTGGCATAAGCTCGATAGAAAACTCCACCTCTCTCTCGGGTGGCATACCAGAGACATCCTCAGGAAAAACGTCTAAGAAGTCTCTAACAATCGGAACATCTGCGGCTGACTGACTGGGTGCTTCGGGGACAGATATAAAAGTTGCTAAAAACGCCCGACACCCTCTATGCATGAGCTTCCTAGCCTTGACATAAGGAATAATTCGCGGTAAGGGAAAGTACCTGTCTGGCTCAAATAAGAACTGCTCCATCCCAGGCGGTCGGACTAGAACAGATCTCCTCTGGAAGTCTATCAATACTCTGTTCCTCAATAGCCAGTCCATCCCCAGGATGATGTCAAACTCTGGCATCGGCAACACTATAAGATCTGCATAAACAAGATTTCCATGCAGCTCAAGGCCTATGTCTCGGATCACATTTGTAGCTGCCATCTCCTCGCCCGAAGACAATACTACTGAATAGGCTACATCTAGCCCAATGGTCTTGACCTTGAGAAAATTAGCGAAGGTCTCCAAAATGAAGGAATGAGTAGCCCCTGAATCTATCAGGGCTTTCGTAGCCGACCCCGCTATAAAAATTCTACCTGAAAGTTGGAACGTCAAGTTGAACCCAAAAATTACGAAAACTATCTTATAGACATGCAAAGGTCAAAGTTCTTCTATCTAAAGTTCCCCAAGTAATACTAAGTAGAGCATGCAATCCTATCGCAATTCTAAGTTCAAAAATATTAACCTAGATTCTCAAAACATCGAATTTCAAATATAACTCAAAGCGTTAAAATACTTGTCATAAGCATGGTTTCTGGGTTCGTCTCCGTAGCATGGAGAGCGAAAACTCTGCCTTGGGTAGGCAGATTCCTCTGAGGGCACTGCAGAAGTAAGTGGTCTGGACTACCACACTTATAACACTTCCCTGAACTCAACATACATGCTCCAGGATGGCGGCGTGAGCATTTAGGGCAAACTGGGTGCCCAAAAGTCCTCGGGGCTGGGCGTCCCTGCTGCTGCTGACCTCTGTTTCTAGGCGGCCCATGAAAAGGCCTCTTGTTCTGCTGCTGATGCTACTGAGGAGGAGGGCGGTGTTGTACCTGGACTGGACGCTTGCCCTGGCGATCTCTCTCGATATCACGCTGATCTTGCTCTGCAGCTAGAGCTCTGGAGACAGCGACCTCATAAGTAGTAGGGTCAGACACCCTAACATCACGGCGCAAGATCGGCCGTAGACCCACCAAGAAATGCATCAACTTGGCTTTAGCATCATTTGCGATCAGGGGCACAAAATGACAACCGCTCTCAAACTTACGGATGAAGTCCGTAACAGTCAGATCTCCCTGCCTCAGGCTCATGAATTCCATGGTCAACCTGGTGCGCACTTCCTCAGTGAAATATTTGGAGTAGAATACCTCCGTGAAGCGCGCCCAACTCAATGTAGCCAAGTTCAGGGCTAACGATGCTCCTTCCCACCATAAGCGGGCATCTCCTCCGAATAAATAGGTGGCACATCGAACTCTGTCTGCATCTCCAAGCTCCATAAACTCGAAGATAACCTCGAGGGACTTGATCCAGCCCTCGGCAATCATGGGGTCCATCGTCCCTAAAAACTCCTTAGGACGCATCTTCATGAATCTCTCATAGACAGCCTCGGGCCCTGTCGGCCTGGTCGCCACAGCATTGTTTCCCACAAACTGTGCGAAGAACTGAGTCATCCCAACTAGCATCTGGGCATTCATGTCCGATGGAGGTGGAGGGGGTAAATCTCTCTCCTGCCTCTGCTCCTCCCTGTCCTCTTGGCGAGGCTCCTCATTTCTAGTGCGCTCGAGAATGCGTCTAGGGGGCATACTGTTCCATACATAACCCATACGTAACCAACATGCATAATTTCATAATTAAATTTAAATACTGAACAATAAAAATCGAGACATAAAATAATTCATGAAAACATGCTGTTAAATAATTCATGCTTTAAATAAAATGCGTAAATGTAAAACTTACAGACCGAAGACGTGACTTCGTGAGCTTCTCGAGGTCAGTAGTAGTGCAACCCTATACAGAACCATTTCTCTGATACCAGCTATAATGGCCCGAAAATTCGTGTTTGAAAATTTGCGGAAAAATTAAAAATTTTCTTTTCAAATAATTAAAACGCCTCATTTATAAAATAAACTGATAAGTAAAGTTTAATGTTCAAAATCACAGCGGAAGAAATCATTACTCGCCAAAATAACAAGTTAAAGTATCCAACAACTGATAAAATTGTTTGAACATAAAAATGGCAAGTGCTGTAAATGAGGTCATCCATTCCACTACTGCCGACCCAAGCTAGCTCATTGGTCCCCGCCCTCGGCCCTGACATCATCAGTACCTACAACAATCAAGTCTAGTGAGCCTAAAGACTCAGCATGCATATATCGTAAATAACGAGTAAATAATATAATAAAGTTGCATGGGAATAAAAATATCATGTCATGAGGCATAATGTGAAAATAACTTGTCATGAGCAATTATAATACGCGCATAACTGACTAAAAATCATAAGTGAAATGCTTGCTCAACCAAGCTCTGTCATAAATAACATGTCATAAATTTTCTGTTGAGATTATGGTCTACGCAAGTGGCCCCTGCACTGAACTGAACTGACCGGTAACTGGCGACCGGATGAAATAATAATTAAATGATAGTGAAATGGCCACAAGCAATATCGCATAAATCTCAAAAATGAATATTTTATATTTTTATGCACGTAATATAATTAACTGGCATAATGAAATATCCTGTATTATTTTACCACATGGATTGGATCGTTATGAGGTTCGCTGCGACCTAAATTTATCATGAAAAATATGCAAATGATTTTCTCGACCAAAATTTGTAATTGAATCCAAAAACGAGACAATTACGCCCAACGACTTCGTATTTAATCATGACTCCGTGCCACCGGAACCAACACCGATCCATCATTTAGTCATGATTAAAATACACTTAAAATGATAAAATAATGCTCCTAAAATGACAAGGGCTGAAATTTTGGTGAATGGAGGCCAAAACATGAAACGCTCTTTCGAGAGTCAATTTGGCACATCGCATCGTAAATTCTCGTACGACCTCTAAAATGATCCAAATCACAAACGGAAAAAAACATGGCCTTTAGAATTTGATGAGGCACTGTGCAGTCCAAGGCCATGGGCTATAAGCCAACCAAGAACTCGAACGAGCCACTGAACCGCAGCAGCAAGTTGCTGTCCACAAAATACAGCAGCTGTGCTTTGGTTTCCTTGCGTCGTTTACAAGGCTAATGGCCGTTGGGGCTTGAACCACCAACCAGAACCTCTTACCAACATCCTAAGGAATGATTTGAACCATGGCTAATGGCCCTAGGCCAGCCACAATTCGCATCACACCCTAACTCAACCGAAAGTCACACACAAGAGCACCCTTGCATGCGTGTGGTGTTTTGCTTTGTTTGTTGTCTCGTGTCGTCGCAGTGGCCATTTGATTGACCATGGCACGATCTAGTCATCCAGAGGTATGGTATGAACCGTGGCTAAGGGCCATAGGCCAACCAAGATCCACACCATTCCTAAAAAAACCGAATGTTACACTTGCTGAAAAATGAGGAAGCCGAAAGGGGGAAGGGCTGTTCTTGTTGTTTGATTTAAAAAACGATTTCACCATGGACCAAGCCTCAAAAGGACGACTTGATCACGTCTTAGACATGATTAGGAGAGGTTCTAACCATGGCTATAGCCCTTAAGGCAGCCAAGATCAGGTCCATCAACTTTTGACATCAATCAAGAAAATCGAATGCACTTAGGACTTATTTGGGGAGTTGCTGTCATTTTGATTTCCAGCAAGCATGGGGGATAAACTAATGGACCAACGTGGTCCTAATCCATCCTAGAAAATGTCTAGATGTAGCCTTGGGAGCCTGGAATCGAACCATCCACCTGTACTCACAAAAACAAGCAAATCGTGAAGCATGAAAGAAGAACAAAATTTCCAAAAATGATATGAAAGATTTCGGTTTTTAAACTTAAATAAATCATAATTATGATGTTTCAAAATACTACTATGGCTTAATTGAAGAGTTAAAAAAAGGAACATATACATGCCTGGTTTAGTTTTGAAAAGAAAACGAACGAAACGCAAGACGCGGCGCGGAGATGGAGCGTTTCTTTTCTTGCTTGCTACTCGATTATTTTTCTTTAAGAGCTCTCGGTTTTCCTCACTAAACCCACGAAAATGCTCTGAAATTCTCTCAATATTTCGGTGATGGGGGAGGGGAAATGGTTAGGAGAGTGAGGGAGATCCAATAATAAAGGGATACAAAGGGTATGACCAAGTCTCCATCTTTTTAAATTTGAATTTTTTTGCTATCAAAATGATTTGTTGGAAGGGGAAATGGATGGGGTGGCTGATTCTATATGCTAGACTAGGTTAGGATATTGATCTAATATTAATTAATTAAGGGTGATTAATAAATGAAAAGATTATCATGCTAATGGATGACAAGGAAAGGGTCAAAGGTGAGTTGGCAAAGGATTATGGTCTCACTATGGGGTGGCCGAAAATATAAACTAAATGAAGGGGGAATATTGTTTAGCTAGTGTATTATTAAACCTTAAGAGCCTTACCTATCCTTTAATTAATTTAGTGAATTAACACCTCAATTAAGGAACCTAAATGAACTTATTTCCTACTCACCTCAAGTTACCTAAATAATTCTTTAAACCTCCTTTTAACTTAAATTAACTTATTTGCTAGCTAAAATAAACTCTGGAAATGTTTTCTAAATTTTATCTCAAAACTCCAACTCCAGTCCGGCCTCACTGAAATAACTGAAAAGATAAAAATTAAACTACTACGTAAAATAATTAAATTTAAATACTCATGCAATAAAATTATTTTAATTTAAATACTAGAATTATGCATGACTTATACATAATCTGATTTCCGGGTTCTACAATCAGGTCGGCATACACCAGGTGGCCCTGCAGTTCTAGATCAATATCTCTGACCACGCTGGTAGCTAACAGTTCTTCCCCTGATGGGACTGTCACTGAATAATTCACGTCGTGGTCGATGGACTTGATGTCCAAATGATTAGCAAATCTCTCCGAGATAAGAGAGTGAGTGGCCCCTGAATCTATCAGGGCCTTAGTAGCTAATCTCTTAATGAAGATATTCCCTGAGAGACGTTAGCGCAACACACTAGCTTATAACCAAAAATTCTAACATTAACCTCATGTAACAAAAGACACCAAAACGTCACTAGTATCCTAATAACCCCAAATTCAAAACAAGCATGCAAGGCAAAATTTAATACTGTACTGAATTAAATAATTTACCATTCAACAGCGTCGTATCTGGGTTCACCTCCTGTGCATGCATAGCGAACACTCTGCCCTGAGTTGGCTGCCTCCACTGTGGGCACTCTTTCAACATGTGGTCACTGGCTCCACATTTAAAGCAGTTGCCTGATCCGTATAAACACTCCCCCGGATGTTGGCGATTGCACTTCTGACACATTGGGAAATTACCGGGCCTCTGCGGAGCCTTCTGCTGTGGAACAGGACCTTTACCTTTCGCTGGTCCCTGATAGGGCTTCTTCCCTGGTTGCCCTTGGTAAGGTTTCTTGAACGGAGGTCGCTGCTGATGCTGCAGCTGCTGTTGTGGAGCCTGATAGGGCCTCTTGCCCTTCCTGTCCGCCTCAATGTCCCTCTGATCCTGCTCTGCCGCCAACGCCCTTGACACAACAACTGCATATGTAGTAGGACCAGCTACTCGGACATCTCGGCGCAAGATTGGCCGCAAACCATCCATGAAATGCCTCAACGTTTCTCGGGCGTCATTGGCTATCAGGGGTACAAAGTAACACCCCTCTCAAACTTTCTCACAAATTCTGCTACGCTGCTGTCTCCCTGTCGCAGCGCCATGAACTCCCTAGTCAAGCGGGAGCGTACTTCCTCAGTGAAGTACTTGGAGTAAAAAACTTCTTTAAAACCATCCCAAGTCAGTGTTCGCAAACTCACTGACACTGACGCACTCTCCCACCACTGTCTGGCATCCCCTGCTAGAAGGAATTTGGCACACCTGATCCGGTCTGCATCTGCCAGCTCCATGAAATCAAAGATTACTTCGATGGATTTAATCCATCCCTCAGCTATCATCGGGTTAGTAGTCTCCGAGAACTCCTTAGGATCCATCCTCCTAAACCTTTCGTACACAGCCTCTGGTAGGGGCCTCGCCTCTACATTAACCGCAGTCTGGTTCCCCCCAAACTGCACGAAGAACTGCGTCATACCTGCAAGCATTTGCGCCTGCATATCTGTGGGTGGGCGAGGAGGAGTGACCCTCCCTTCCTCTCGGGTCTCTCGGTTCTCCTCTCTTGCTTCGCGGTTAATCATACGTCTAGGAGGCATACTGTTCCAAAATTTACCCAACACGTAAACCCACATGTATGAACATAATACTAATAGCATAAGATGCACGTAGTTTGGATTTAAATATACACATGCTGAAATCATAGCTCAATGCTTACTACATAACATAATTTAAAACATGAAAACATACAGACTTCAAGTGTGACTTCGTTAGCTTCTTGCAAATGGCAGTAGGCGTAACCCTTTACAAGAACCTGGCTCTGATACCAACTGTAACGTACCATACTTTTTACTACTTAAAATTTGCGGAAGAATTAAAATTTTTCTTGCTTAAATAATGAACTTTCAAAATTTGGTAAAATAAACTGTACGTCTCAAGATAATGTCTGCCAAACGTATTTACTTGAACCACAAAATCGTAACATAAAAACCAGAGTATTTTCAACATTCCAAATATCCTTAAAACTTCAAAACATGGCGGTCCTCGGGTTTAGCCTTCCGCTCAGTCCAAGCAAGCTCCTTGGTCCCCACCCCTAGCCTCCTCAACATACTCCTCACCTGCATCGATCAAATCTAGTGAGTCTAAAGACTCAACACGTATAAACTGGAAGTAACGAGTAATACGTAGTAAAACCACACACAACTTCAAAATAGAGCGTACATATTGGAAACATAAATCTGAACATGATAACATAAACGTACTTGAGCGTGATCATAATAGCATAACATAGACGTGCCATAATCATAAAAACTTCTCTTAAACATGCTTGCATACTTGAACATACTTGAACATACTTGAACATACATACTTCATCATTTTGCGTTGAGGCATGTTTCAAAGCAAGTGACTCATACATAATAAATGCTTGATCAGACAAACCACAGTACTGGGCTGACAGGGACGTATCCACTGCCACATACATGAGATCCCCGTTCATGTTTTAACGGGTGGATTGGTCCCCGTTCATGCTTTAATGGTTTCCAATCCTGATCTAAACCCGTTCATGCTTTAACGGGGTAGAGAGGTTGTGAGACCCCATGATCTGATCATGTAGATTATGAGTAGTAAATCAACTCATAATATAATTGTATTTGGAAATAGAGTTGACATAGTTTATGCAAATGGAAATAAACTAGACAAGTTGAAAATACTCCATAATTATTTGAAACATTATGTATTTTAATGGCAAACTTGTAAATAATTGGAAAAATATTACATTAAATTTGATGGCAAATTGGTAAATATTTTGAAAAATACTTGATTAAATTTTAAGGGCAATTTTGTAATTAGGAAATGTAAGGCAATTGGATTGTGATAAGAATGATTCTGCTGTACGTTTTCTTCATTTGATTCCAACATATTTAAGAGAGACACGAGAGAAAGTTGGTTTCGCGGGTACGAAATCACCTCGAAACGTTGTCCAAACTTAAAACAAATTATATATTTGGAATCCTTGCGTTGAGAGTTTTCTTTTGAGATAAGTTTCTTTTAGTTTCAGCAACCTTAATTATTAAAGTGCTGGAATAACTTGTATTTGAAGTTGATTTCAATATATTGGATAGAATAACCGGCAAGAAACTCGTATTCGAAGTCGGAATTGAATTATGCTATAATTTTGATTTGATATGAATTTTTGAAGTTTCAAAAGATATTTGAAACGTATATTATTGATTTTGAATTATGTTATTGATTGAAATGAATATGTTATTGATGTAGATAGATTATTATATTGATATCTTCAAGCTACATCGACTGGAACGAAGAATTGAGGTATGTTGCGCCCGGCTAACATACGACAGGTATCTGTATTATATGATATATGTTTGATTGATTGGATTGAGATTACATGTCTATATGCCTTATTTGTTGAGTTGATGTGGCATACATGACATGCACGTTGAGCTATGATCCTTGAATACCCTGATATGATTTGATTTGATTCTGGGGTTTGTGAACACAATGCTATGTTTGGTATTACATGACCCTTAAAGCATAGACATTTGTGGCCCCGATGATTGATTGAGATTTGGGATTTGACGACGCTTTGTCGACGTTATCATATGAGTATCCCTGATTGAGGCCGGTGTGCCAGCTCGAGCATTGATTTGATAGCGATTCGATTGATTCTGAGATATGCTCAGTGGATGGACATTTGACCTGATACCTCCACGACATACATGCATTGCATATCATATATCATTGTTTAGATATCTGTGGTATATATTGTGTTGCTTCAGACTGAGCTTTGCTCACCCCAGACGAGGCTGTTGTTGTCTTTGTATGTGGACAATGACAGGTACTCCAGGATATTAGGAGACCGGAGAGGGAACTTCAGGAGGGAGTCACAGTTTGAGTTGAGGTTTATGTTTTTCCCAGTATATATATGTATCTCTATACCGGAGCATATCTCGAGGATATGAGTTGTTTATATGTGGTTGATTTTGATTATGTGTGTGCATATTTTATGATGTGAAATGAAATACTATTTTAGTATTCACATAACATATGTTGGGCTCATTGTAAAGAAATTTTAAACCCGTTTTCCGCTGTAATTAATTAACACTAATCAAATTGCATTGTAATCATGATTATGAGTTAAGGGCCCCACAGAGGTCCTCGGCCACGTTCACCGACTTTCAAACCCATACATAATTTGGTTACAAGACATTTATCATACCTCAAAAACTTGAAATTTTTTCTTTTTGCACATCAACATACTTACTTGGCGTTGAGGGATTCGTTGGATCTCGCTTGGGGCCACTGCTGCAACATAATAACATGAATTTAAATACTTAACTGCATAACTTAGACGTAGGAATTCGTGCTCACCACCGAAGTGTATAAATAGCTTATGACGTTCTTGTTCGCTCGGGAATTGACCTATTTTAATCATCGTACTAAACCATGACATAGAACTCAAAAACAATCAATATAGTATTCCCAAAAATGAGAGTACACAGACCCCGTGCACCCCTCCGGGTCAGGGTCCGTGTAGGTACTGTAAAAGCCTACTCGAAAAGAAGTGAGGAGAAGGACCCCGTGCTCTGGTCCGTGTGGGGGTCCGTGTCGCCTCGGATTGATGAACCTACGGGAAAATCTTACATTGTGCCTATTCCTCCCAACCAAACCGAATGTACTAAGATTCAATACATCGAGACCCGTCCTAGGACACTAAGGCATTGACTCCAACCCATACAAACCATCGAAAATGACCCCAACATCGACAATCAACACCCAAACGACACAACCCGAAGTTCGACACCCATTTGATTCTTACGACTCCTAACTTAGCTTGGTGCCTAACGACATGACAAGAGACACTAAAACAATACCCACATCATCTTCAACATACATAAATGCAGCAGCGATCACCCTTTGATCCTCAACGATGCCTGCAACTCAAAAACTTCAAGAATTCATATCAATAACATATTTTCAGAAAACGCAGTTTGAGAAGTCTCAAGAAAACAATCATAACTCACTCAATTTTTATCCAACAAGTTTGGATTTTATATCAAATCGAAGGTATCAAAAAGTGATACGATTTTTATTTTGAAAGTTTTCTCTGAATCACGACCAAAAAATCACAGTATTTAAAAAAACAGCAAAAACGTGATTTTAGATCAAAAAATGGTTTCAAAAGTGATCTAAACATGATTGCTCAAACTTTTACACAACATTCACAAGATTTTCATACAAAATACATCGCAACGCATACTATGACATGATCGACGAAGGAAAAACAGATTATACGTGCCTTTTGATATTTGAAAATACCGTAACGACGATACCGAAACGGAGATGGCGCGAGAATTGATCCGGGACGAATGTGACGCTAAAATCTTTAAAGAAAATCAACAAAATTTGCTGGACAATTTAAGGGAGAGGGGGCGGCTGTTCTTTGGATTAGAACCCCAAGTTTTCTTCAAAAAGAATTGAAATAGAAATATGTTTGTGTGTGTTGTGTGTTGTCATGTGTTAGTTTGTGTGTGAAGTGTGGGTGCGTGAGTTTGGGTATAGAATTGGGGGTAATTAGAGCTAATTAGTTAATTAAATAAATAATAACAAATCACAAGATAATTAAAATGTCAATACCCCAAAAGTAAAATAATGCATCCAAGTGTTTAACTTTAAAAGTTTGAAATCATATAATTACCTAATAATTTAATTAGGCTATTAAAATGCTTAGAACTAATAAATAATTTAAAATGCCCCTTTTCCATTTAATAATAAAATAACGCATTTTAAAATTACCCAAAAATCGTCACCGGTCTCTTCTCCCCGATCCCGCCTTTATAATCGCCTGAAACATGAAACTCGAAAAAATATTTTACGTGCATCACATAAACATAATTAATTTAAAATAATGCATTTAAAATAAATCATGCATGGCTAAAACTCATTTTAAATTTAAATAAATTATTTAACAATTAAATAAATGCATGGGTTTTACGTGTACTGAATTTTGGGCACTACATTTTATTTGTTGTTGTCTCCTCAAATTTGGCTATAAATAGGGGTGCATTGTAATGTATTGAGATATCCCTCATTTTATGAACAAACCTTTGAGTTTATAATATTTCTCTCTTTAATTTTTTTTTGTTTCTTCATTTAAATATAATTAGCATGTTAATTTCATATTCAAAGTTTTACACTTTAAATAATGAGTAGCTAACTTCCCAAAGTTGAGATGAAAAGGTGAAACTCTTGGCATGATAATAAGGTTATTAAAAAGTCAGAATCTATGTTTTATAATATTTAATCATTATTTATTGTTTATGTTATATTTTTTTTCTTTAAGCATTATTATACCCTACTTATAAGTGAGAGTTTTGATTTATTGTTGCTATATGTTACACTAAATTTTTGGAATCATTTAAATGTTAATTTGGTATTATCAACCATTGGTAATACTTCCCAAATATAATGACTTTGCTGTGTGAAAAATTGTGAATTTTTTGTTTTCTTCTTTCATCCGAATCTGATAAAATTTGGACTTACAATCGAATTTAGAGAATATTTTAGTGTTGCGTATATAAATGATTAAGTGTTCACTAGTAGTATAAAATACACATCAAACTCTATAATTTTATTATTTTTTTATAATTGACTACTAATCTGGATCTGTTCCTTTTTATTTCACCATGATTTCTGATACTGCTATATCGTGATATTTCTGCTTTAATTAAACCAATGTCTAAATGTTCGTTGATAATAATCTGTATATCCTTTTGATAATTTATGTTCACCAGATCTGATGATCTCATATTCCTTGAATTTCTTAATTTTAAGACTAACTTGGTGTAAGGTCTAGAAATTCGAACGACGTAACCAGACTACATGTAAATCTAGGGTGTAAATTAAAATGTTTATTTAATTATTTTTAAATGAATTTAATGCATGGTTATGACATGATTTCATGATTTTAGAGCATGGTTTACTTGATTGCATAACATAGGGCTTTTAGAAGTATTTCACGCTCGAACGAGAAGCGGAGACCAGGGACAGTTTTGGGTAGGCATGTCTCGTTTTGTACTTGAGGGTTAATGATTTTGGTGAGCATGTCTCGTTTTGGGTGTTGGTATGTCAATGTGACCGAGATTATTGATGGTTTAATTGGGTCATACAGGGTAATGTTAGGAGTCTCTGAACTATGGTTAAGTTTCGGGTTGATTCGAGTTAAAATCGGGACTCCGATCTAAGTTTTAAACGAATTATAGAAGTTAAAGCGTGAGCTCGAGTTTAAGTATAAGAAATGATTAAAAATATGTTTTTAAGACGTTTAAAAAGTGAGAAACATAAAAATTGTACATTAATTAAATATTTTATAATATAAATTTATAGCTTTTGTTTTATTAAATGTTTAAATATTATATGTTTTATAATAAATTGTATAAAAAATAAGTTGTTGTGTAATTATAAGTTTTTACTATTTTTACAGGTTCGATAAAACAAGAATAACCTTGGCGTTGCAAATGGGATTAAGATGATTTTTGGACCTGTAGAAAGTTGATAATAATATCTACAATATTGGTGACAAGCATGAGATAAAAATCTTCTCACAATTGGGGATCAAATTAAGTAATAAATAAAGTTACCAAAGGAGTTACAGTTTTACTATGCTCTATCATTTTGACCATATCTCTCAAATCACTTGGTCAAATGGTAAAAAAAAAAATAAAAATACCACAATTCAAACAACTCAATTATCTACATGTTTTGTTTTTATGTGGAATAGAAAATTTGGATGAGAAGATTTTCAAAAGTGATGTGTATGATGACATAATTTCTTGGAACACCAATGAAGACTTATGTGTAAAAAATAATATTTTATTTGGGTTTGTCTCCCCAAATTTGGCTATAAATAGAGGTGCATTGTAATGTATTGAGATATCCCTCATTTTATGAACAAACCTTTGAGTTTATAATATTTCTCTCTTTAATGTTCTTTTGTTTCTTCATTTAAATATAATTAGCATGTTAATTTCATACTCAAAGTTTTACACTTTAAATAATGAGCAGCTAACTTCCCAAAGTTGAGATGAAAATGTGAAACTCTTGGCATGATAATAAGGTTATTAAAAAATAAGAATCTATATTTTATATTATTTAATCATTATTTATTGTTTATGTTATATTTTTTTTCTTTAAGCATTATTATACCCTACTTATAAGTGAGATTTTTGATTTATTGTTGCTATATGTTACACTAAATTTTTGAAATCATTTAAATGTTAGTTTGGTATTATCAACCATTTAAAGTGGATGTCTTGATTTATTATATATAAATATATCATAATATTAATTTCTTGGTAACATTTAAATGTTAGTTTGGTTTTACCAACCATTTAAAGTGGGAACCTTGATTTAATGTTTACAAATATATATATATATAACACAATAAATACTTGACAACATTTATAAGTTTTGGTATATATTATATACTTATAAGATAATAATATATAATATAATATAAATACGATTATTTAATATATTGGAACCATTTTATTAAGTAGATTTCAATAATATTATTCATTAATGTTAACTTTATTAAATACTAAGAGTGCATCCTTTAATCTCAACTACTTAAATTAAAATTTGAACAATTAAAAACTACCAATTAAAGATTCGAACAATTAAAAGAAAAAAAACAAAAAAAAAAAACAAAAAGACATTGTAGTGGAATTTTAATTACCTTAGCTTCCCTGTGGATACGATATCGGACTCACTGAATTATACTACTTGTGGACAACCTGCTTTTGAAGTGCAACAATCAAAGTCGCATTAAGTTTTTGGTGCCGTTGCCTGGGAAGTATAATTTAATATCAAGTTTATTTAATTTTGTTTATAGTTTGTTTTTCTCTCTTTGAAATTTTATTGCTTTTGTGTGTTTTTCTTTTGCATTTACATGAGCATTTGGTCACGTACACTTATTGATCGACTCATTCGAAATAACCTTTTATTTTCACAAAACATGACGGAAGAACCCATCCAAGAAAATGAAGATGAAATTCAATCTCAACATGATCATGATAGACGAAGAACACTTAGAGATCAAATGAATCTTACACGTACTAGTGCACCTTAATGTCTAGTTTTTCCACCTGATGCATCTCATTTCAATTTTAAGCATGGTAGTATCCAACATTTACCCAACTTTCATAGCTTAGATTCAGAAAATACATACATGCATTTACGAGAGTTTGAAGAAGTGTGCAACACATATAATGATATAAATTGTAGCATGAACACCATTCGACTTAAGTTTTTTTCCTTTTTCTTTAAATGATAAAGCTAAAACTTGACTACAAAATCTTATATCGGGATACATTTGAACTTGGTATAAATTGCAACATTTTTTGAAAAAGTTGTTTCCATCTCATAGAACAAATTCTTTCAAAAGGCAAATAATTACTTTCACTCAAAAACAAGGAGAAATTTTTTATCAGAGTTGGGATAGATACAAAGAATTGCTTATGAAACGCCCACTACTCGTTTTGCTTAAAAAGTACTACTTTTTTTTAAAACCCTCTAAGGATCGGCCGAACACTCCCAAAAATATAAAAAAATTTTTGCACAAATTTTAAAATAAAACAACCCACTAGTATCAAAGGAAATAGTCAAATCATCTAATATTTTACCAAACCTAAAAAGCAATAAATTTGAAAAATATAGCCCATACTAAAACTCTCAAAAACCGCTCAAAATAAAAAGTCGTAAAAGTCTTTTAGCTTAAAAATAAACATAAATGCGGAAAAGTAGAAGCGCTGGTCCTCGGATCATGTGCACCTCCAGTCCAATCAGATCAGGCATCCAAGCCTCCCTCAACAATATTATCATACTCACCTGTATCAATCACACCTAGTGAGTCTAAAGACTCAACACATCATATTCTTGATACCAAATAATAAGTATAAAACCAAAAGTAACAGTGAATATTTTTACGTAAAAATAACATTTTCATGACATGCATAAACTTCAAAACATAAACATTTTCATATCATCCTAAACATATTCATATACATATTATCATCAACATATACGTATTCTTTTTCCTTTCGTTAAATTCAGATCGTTAATTTTGACTTTCGTGTTCGTCTACGTGTTAGGCGATGGATCCATCTACATGTAACCACGATACTGGGCGGAAGGGACATCAGCAACACTCTCACCGGTCAACTGAGCCTTGGCCTTACGTATTAACATATCCTCGTATACATATTCGTATTCATGGAAATATGAACGTCGGGCTCTCACTGGGATCGTCGCCCTCACGATATCTCCAACATATTATCGTATTAGTCACAATTACTTCACTTCCTTCAACGTTTCATATTCTCATCACTTTATAAAATTTTAACATGCATATAACGTTTTTCTTTGAAACCAAGCATGCAACAGATCTTTTAAATATCCATATTAAATCACAAAATCCATCAACATTTTAAAATAATCTTTTAACATATAAATATCCATGGACATTTAAAATAATCACATTAAAATATAAAACTGCAATCAGAGCACTGCCATGACGTTTACTAATTTCCAGGTGTAAAATTATCGTTTTACCCCTAGACGTATAATTTCACGTTTTTGACTTTTTCTTAATTTCATTGACTCTAGCATATCCCAAATAATTATTTAAGTTTAAATTAAAATTTCAATAATTTTATTTAGCTTAAATACTAGGCTTTTTAAGTATTCTCTAATTAATCGTTTTTAATGCGTTTTAATCCCGAAAAATTTCAAACTTTAATATAAAATTCCTAAATTTAAAACTTAGATTTTTTAAATTATTTTAGCCCTCGTGAACCACGATTCCACCCCCATGAGTCGTGTTTCGAATTTATTTTAGCAAAGTAACCCTAGGACCATTCGAACAAGCCATCCTTGAGCCTTCTCCATTTTTTGGTCGAGCCATGCTCGAACCATCATGAGCCAACCTCAAGCCAACCCTAGTCTAGACCCTACTGGACCCTTAGCACCCTTAGGAACCAACTTAAACCCCAAAACCGGAGCCCCCAACCAAGCACACATCTAGCTGAGAACTCCATACTGGCAAGGATTCTTGTTTGTGCGCCTAGGACCTAACCTACCGAGCCAGCCCTTCAAGCACCCTCGTAGGACCCTAGAGAGTCAACCTAGCCCAGCCCACAGCCCCTTGGCCGAGCTAACCAACCCCTGCAAGTTTGCGCACCCTGCGCGTCCCTTGATGGCTCTCGGGTGAAGTCCTAGCTTGCTAGGACTCCTCCCCAGCTGTGATGTACGAGTCCTAGCGTGGCTTAAAATACTAAAATTCGTAAATCATTTAAATTACTAATTTTCTTGGCTTAAAATAAATATAACATTCAACTTTTTTTTTTTGCACCTTAATCGCCTCCGATCTCCGTCCCCCGGTCTGATTTCGAATATCCGGACATAAAATCCTTAATTTCATGAATTCATGTAAAATTGTGCAATTAATCATTTAATCATGCAATCATACCTTTAATCGTATAAAAATATCATGCTAGCATTTAAAAGCAATTAAATAAAATCATTTAAGCAATTAAAACAATTTTGCATGCATGTGGTTTACGTAGACTGATTTTCGGACGTTACAAAAATACACAAAAGTGTCCCTTGTTTTTCCATACAATTCATACATAAAAACATATTATGGTGTGATGATCTTTGAAGGAAATAAATATGCGTGCCTTTGTGTATTTAACGCACGATTATTCGTTGACGATTGCGAAAAACGACGACAAGAACACTAGGCTGAATTTCCATTGAAGTTTTTGACTTTTGCCTTCAAAATATTGTATGTGTGTGTCGTGTATAATTGTGAAGAAGAGTTTGTATTGTTTGGGAAAAGTGGGCGTGTGATGTGAGGGTTTGGGGTGGGGTTTTGTTCATTAAATACTTAATTAAATCATTAACAAGGCTTAGGCCCATTAATAAACTTAATTAAATCCACTTAGCCCATTAGTGTTTAATTAAAATACTTAAAAATAATTTTGTTTAGAAAAATTTGTGAATTTACTAGCCGGGTTGTCAAAACGTTAGCATTTTTGTTAAAAAACCAACACCGATAAACTTTACGTCCCGGCGTATAAAATCATCTCAAAAACCCTTATTTTCAAAAATATGAAAAAGAATCAATCATATTTTTAATAATTAAAAACAATTATTTAATAAAAACATTTTACATTTTTCAGCCTTAGGTCTCCGTTCCTCGATCGCAACTCGAAGAACTCTTAAAGATACATTTTAATGCATGTAAGTAGAAAACTACTAAAACACCATGTAAACATGTCACATAATCAGTTAAGCAATTAAAATAAATTAATTGATCATTTTTCATATTCCCTAAATTTGCATGCAATTGGATTACCTCGTCTTAATTTTAGACCTTACAATTCCTACCCCCCTTAATTAAAATTTCGTCCTCGCAATTAGAACTTACTGAATAGCTCTGGAAATCGACTTCTCAAGTCCCTCTCGGTTGCAAAAGTAGCTTCCTCTTCCGAGTGATTCAGCCACTTGACCTTGACCATTGAAATGACTTTGTTTCAGAGTCTCCTATCTTGCCAAGCCAAGATTTGGACAGGTCTTTCTTCATAAGTCATATTTGGAGTCAATTGTAGAGGTTCATAATTTAGTACATGAGATGGATTCGACATGTACTTTCGTAGCATCGAAATATGGAACACGTTGTGAACTCCAGAAAGCATCGGTGGCAATGCAACTTTATAAGATAGTGTCCCAATTCTCTCCCAAAATCTCAAACGGACCAATAAATCTTGGACTAAGCTTGCTTTTCTTGCCAAAACTCATAACACCTTTCATAGGTGCTGTTTTCACAAGTACATGGTCTCCCACTGCAAACTCTAAATCTCTTCGTCTCTTGTCCACATAACTCTTCTGTCGGCTTTGTGCAGTCTTTTCTCTCACGAATTTTGACTACAAGCTCGGCAGTTTCTTCAATAACATCCGGACCAATTTCTCTTCTTTTCCCCAACCTCGTCCCAATGAATAGGAGATCTACATTTCCTTCCATAAAGTGCCTCAAAAGGAGCCATCCCAATTGATGATTGAAAACTATTATTGTAGGTGAACTCCACTAGAAGTAATTTTGGTTCCTAACTGCCTTGGAAATCGATCACACAAGCTCGCAGTAGATCTTCTAAAATTTGAATAACTCTTTCGGACTAAACATCGGTTTGAGGATGGAATGTTGTACTGAATAATAACTTGTTCCTCATCGCTAGCTGCATGCAGACTCTTCCAGAAAGATGACGTAAATCTCGTATCTTTGTCAAAAACAATGGACATAGGAATCCCATGCAGACGAACTATCTCTCTAATATATAACTCTGCATACTTAATCAGGGTGAAGGTCGTCTTGATATGTAGAAAATGCGCTGATTTCGTAAGATGATCCACTATCACCCATATAGCATTGAAACCCTTAATAGTCTCCAGCAATCCCACAACAAAGTCCATTGTAATATTTTCCCATTTCCACTCGGCGATAAGAAGTGGCTTAAGCTTTCCCGCTGGCCTCTGATGCTCTGTTTTAACTTGCTGACAAGTCAAACATTCAGATACAAACCTCAGAATATATCTCTTCATGCCTAGCCACCAATATAATGACTGCAAATCTTTGTACATTTTTATGCTTCCCGGATGAATGGAATATGGTGTGTCATGAGCTTCCTTCATAATAAGATTTCTCAAAGAATCGTCACTAGGAACCCATAAACGATCTCAATAACGAACTATACCATCCACCTCAAAATATATCTTCCGGCCTTTGGCTTCATCTCTTGCTCTCCAATTCCGCAACTGCTCATCAGTATACTGCCCATCACAGATTCTATCTCTCAAAGTCGACTGTACTGATACTGTGGCAAGATTAGGGGCCTCGCCCCTAGCATACACTGTAAGCTCAAATCGCTATATCTCGGACTGCAGTTTCTTTGGAGTGATAGTTGGATGATAACTGCTGCCTTTCGACTCAATGCGTCTGCCACAAAATTATCTTTTCCCAGATGATAGCTAATCTCACAGTCGTAGTCCTTCACTAACTCAAGCAATCTACACTGCCTCATATTCAACTCTTTTTGGGTGAAGAAATATTTAAAAATTTTATGACCTGTGAATATCTTGCACTTCGCCCTATAAAAGTAATGTCTCCAAATCTTCAATGAAAAAACTACCGCTGCAGGCTCAAGATCATGAGTAGGGTAGTTTTTCTCGTGAATTTTCAACAGTCTCGGTGCATAGGCTATAACTCGATCATTTTGCATCAGAACTGCGCACAAACCAAGTTTAGAAGCATCGGTATAGAGAACATACTCTCCTTGCCCCGATGGATAATATTGGCGCTGATATCAAGGCTTACTTCAACTTGTCAAAACTGTCTTGACACTCGGATCCCCAAATAAACTTTGCATTCTTCTTTGTCAAGGATGTCAAAGGTATGGTAATAGATGAGAATCCCTTAATAAATTTGCGATAATAGTCAGCTAGTCTCAAGAAACTGCGAATCTCGGTAACACTCTTGGGTACTGGTCACTCTTTCACTGCCGTTACTTTACTTGGATCAACTTCGATGCCATGCCTAGAAATGATGTGGCCTAAGAAAGACACTCTATCAAGCCAAAACTCTCACTTGCTGAATTTTGCTTATAACTTTCTATCTTGCAGTACTTGCAGTGTTGTCCTCAAATGACGACTATGATCCTCTTTATTCTTCGAATAGATCAATATATCATCAATGAATACTATAATAAACTGATCCAGATACGGCTGAAATCTGCGATTCATGAGATCCATGAAGATCGCTGGCGCATTAGTCAGACCGAATGGCATGACCATAAATTCGTAGTATCCATATCTAGCTGTGAACATTGTCTTGTGAACATCTGACTCTTTCACCTTCAACTGATGGTATCCAGAGCGAAGATCATATTTAGAAAATATTGATGCTTCTTGCAACTGATCAAATAAATCTTCAATTCTTGGTAGGGGATACTTATTCTTGATAGTTACCTTATTAAGCTATCGATAATCAATGCAGAGTCGCATACTACCATCTTTCTTCTTCACAAATAATACCGGTGCACCCCATGGAAAATAACAAAGGCGAATAGAACCCTTGTCTAGCAATTCTTGGATTTGATCTTTTAATTCTTTCATTTCAGCGGGTGCTAAACGATAAGGTGCTTTAGATATAGTTATTGTGCCTGACATTAGTTCAATAGAGAATTCCACTTCACGATTGCATGGAATGCCAGAGATGTCCTCGAGAAAGACGCTAGGAAAATCTCTGACAATATCAACATGCTCCAATTTCTGACTGATAGAAACATGTGCGGTAGTGACACATGCTAGAAAAGCTTGGCATCCACGCCTAATAAGCTTCCTCGCACACAGACAAGAGATAATGTGCGGCATTTGCTTGTTTCTCGCCACCTAAAAGAAAAAAGATTTACCACTAGGCAGTCGAATAGATACTAATCGTTGACGAAAATCAATCGAAGCTCCATTTGCTGATAACCAATCCATCTTAAGTATGATATCAAATTCAGGCATAGGAAGCACAATAAGATCTTCCCGAACTACATCTTTGAATAAGCAAAGCTCCCAAATTCTTGACAATTGTAGATGTGAGCATTTGATCACTGGAAGGAATAGAAACTTTGAAACCCAAACCCATATCCTAGGGAATAATATTCAGTCGCTTGATGAAGGTTTCAAATATGAATAAATGTGTAGCTCCCGAATCTAGTACTGCATAGGTAGCTAACCCTTGAATGATAATATTCCCTGCGGCGAAAACGTCTTTTAAATCTTTTCGTGTTGAAGCTTAATATATTTATTTCATTTATTTCCCAAATTTATGCGAAGATTGCGCGTTGAACTTAAGCATTTATTAAAAAATTGCATTTTAGCCCTTCAATTTTTTGAAATTTACAATTTGACCCTTAAATTTTCGAGAATTCACATTTTGGTCCTTTAAATTTCTAAAATTACATTATTGATCCTTAAGAATTCGATAATTGCATTTTCGATCCTTCATCTTTTTCAAAAATTTCAATTTGGTCCTTTAACTTTTGGTATTTACGTTTTGGTCCTCAAAATTTCGAACCTTGCAAATAGACCCCTCAATAATTTTGAGACCCCTATAAAACCCTTAGTTATGATTTTTTTTCTTTAATTTTTGGCCCTAAACTCTTTATTTGGAATTGTTGCATCCTTTACATAAATTAAGGCACAAAATTAAATACCAATTTCTTTTGTTTCTAAAATCATATTTTAATTTCCAACTAAGGTAGAACATGCAACCTAATTTTCACTAGGTTAAACTTGATTCCAATTCAATTCTAATACGCAATTTAACATTTCGTGCAATAAAAGCAACATAAAAACGTTAAATGACTAGGTTACATGTAATGAGTGTAGTGTTTGCCTCCTCCTCAGCTTATTCATCATTCATAACATATGCCCTTCCAACAGTAGGTGCATTCTTCTTCGGGCAATCAGCAGCCTTATGCCCTTCTTCCTTGCATACGAAGCATCTAAAAGATCCCCACATGCACTTGCCAAAATGAAAGCGGTTGCACTCCTTTCATGGTTGCCTCTCGGCAGGCTTTGGTGCTCCAGGATTTTGTGGCTTTTGTGGTGCATGTTTCTTGACTTGACCTTGAGGCTTTTGAGGCCCTTGAGGACTAGTAAGACCCGTATATGGCTTTTTATTCGGCTGATTATTATTTTAGTGCTGCTGTCTCTGCGCTCCATCTCAAAATCAATGTCTTTTAAAGATTGCTTAGCTTGAAATGCATAAGTAGTAGCAGTAGCATAATCCACGGGACGCATCATCATCACATTATTTTGTATGGTACGTCGTAGACCATCCATGAAGTGTCGAAGCTTCTCTGCAGCATCCCTCGCAATAAGGAGTACAAAGTGACAACCCTATCGAATTTCTTCACAAATTCAGCAACAATCGAGTCTCCCTAACGAAGGCCCATAAACTCCCTCTTTAGTCGCCCTCTAACATCAGCAGTGAAATACTTCTCATAGAATATCTCCTTGAATTGAGACCAAGTAAGAGTAGCGATGTTAACACCACGCTCGGCTCCTTCTAACCATAAAGAAGCATCATCCCTAAACAGGTAAGTGGCGCACCTCAAACGGTCAGCATCCCTCATATTTAGATAATGAAAGTGTACTTTGAGTGCACGAATCCATGACTCAGCAGCAAAGGGATCGGTGGTGCCAGAAAATTCCTTCGGCCCCAGCCTCCGAAACTGATCATAAACGTCGTTTTGTGGCCTAGGCGCCTGCTGTAACTGTTGTTGCTGTAATTGCTACTCGAAGAAACAAGCCATCCCCTCTAAGGCACGAGTAGCAGCATCCCCATTAGGAGGCGGGGGTGCATTAACATTGTCTTGTCGGTTCACACTGTTCTCAGCCTGATTTTCAATAGTAGGGGCACGTTTCAGAGGCATTTTATCTGAATGTTTTCCAAATTCTAACGTAACCAACATGCATTTAAATCTAAGTTTTCTATTCATGTAACATATCCTTATACATTTTAGCAATTTAAGCATACAAAGCATATATACTCAAAAAACTAGTAAACATGTGACGTAAACATATTATTCATGTAATCATGCAGGTAACATCATATTAAATCATATAAAGCATGTAAAAATTACAAATTGAGGCTTGACGACTGAGCTTTCCGGCACTGATGGTGGCAAAACCCTTTACAGGACCTTTGCTCTGATACCAACTGAAAGGCCCACTACTCTAAGGATCGGCCAAAAACTCGCAAAATATAAAAATATTTTTGCACAAATTTTAAAATAAAACAACCCACTAGTATCAAAGGAAATAGTCAAATCATCAAATCGTCTAACATTTTACCAAAACTAAAAAGCAATAAATTTGAAAAGTATAGCCCATACTAAACCTCTCAAAAACCACTCAAAATAAAAGTCGTAAAAGTCTTTTAGCATAAACTTAAACATAAATGCGGAAAAGTAGAAGCGCTGGTCCTCGGGTCATGTGCACCTCCAGTCCAGTCAGATCAAACATCCAAGCCTCCCTCAACAATATTATCATACTCACCTGTATCAATCACACCTAGTGAGTCTAAGGACTCAACACATCATATTCTTGATACCAAATAATATGTAAAAAACCACAAGCAACAGTGAAAATACTTTATCGTAAAAATAACATTTTCATGTCATGCATAAACTTCGAAACATAAACATTTTCATATCATCATCAACATATTCATATACATATTATCATCAACATATATGTTTTTTTTTAACTTTTGTTGAATTCAAATCGTTAATTGTGAATTTCGTGTTCGTCTACGAGTTGGGCGATGGATCCATCTACATGTAACCATAGTACTGGGAGGCAGGGACATCAGCAACACTATCACCGGTCAACTTAGCCTTGGACTTACGTATTAACATATCCTCGTATACGTATTCGTATCCATGGAACTACGATGGTCGGGCTCCCACTCGGTGTAAAATTACCGTTTTACCCATAGACGTATAATTTCACGTTTTTTTACTTTTTCTTAATTTCATTAACTCTAACATATCCCAAATAATTATTTAAGCTTGAATTAAAATTTCCATAATTTTATTTAGCTTAAATACAAGGCTTTTTAATTATTCTCTAATTAATCATTTTTAATGTGTTTTAATCTCGAAAAATTTCAAACTTTAATATAATATTCTTAAATTTAAAACTTAGACAATTTACATTATTTTAGCCCTCGTGAACCATGACTCGACCCCCGTGAGCCGTTTTCGTATTTATTTTAACAAAGAAACCCTAGGACCTTTCGAACAAGCCATCCTCGAGCCTTCTCCATTTTTGGTCGGGCCATGCTCGAACCATCATGAGCCAACCCTAGTCTATACCCTACTGGACCCTTAGCACCCTTAGGAACCATCCTAAACCCCAAAACCGCATCCCCCAACCAAGCACACATCTAGCCGAGAACTCCATGTTGGCAAGAAATCTTGTTTGTGCGCCTAGGACCTAACCCACCGAGCCAGCCCTTGAACCAGCCCTTCAAGCACCCTCCTAGGACCCTAGAGAATCGACCTAGCCTAGCCCACAGCCCCCTGGCCGAGCCAACCAACCCCTGCATGTCTACGCACCCAACGCGTCCCTTGATAGGACTCCACCCCAGCCGTGATGAACGAGTCCTAGCGTGGTTAGGACTCTTCTCTCTTGTAACGACCCATTACAGGCCCAGTGGACCTCCCATACGGCCCACTGCCCCGATCGACCCAAGGCTATCCCGATCTTGGTAGTAGCTCAATTGGTACCAGACTTGTGCTGAGTATCTATATATCCATGTGATCTCAGGTTCGAGTCTGGGAAGGCACAGACTCCAGTGCATGGGCTGGAGAGTTCTATGAGTAACCCGTATGACGCCTATGGAAAGCCCGTGAGGGAAAAGGCCCCTTTGAGGGAGCCCAAGATCGGGATAGCCTTGCGTCGATCGGGACAGTGGGCCGTATGGGCGGNATTGTAGTATCTATATATCCATGTGATCTCAGGTTCGAGTCTGAGAAGGCACAAGCTCCAGTGCATGGGCTGGAGAGTTCTATGAGTAACCCGTACGACGCCTATGGAAAGTCCGTGAGAGAAAAGGCCCCTTGAGAGAGCCCAAGATCGGGATAGCCTTGGGTCGATCGGGGCAGTGGGCCGTATGGGCGGTCCACTGGGCTTGTAATGGGTCGTTACATCTCTACTCAACCACGGCTCTGGATAGCCTTGACCCAAAGCCAAGACTAAGCTGAGCCCCCATGATCAAAACCGAACCCCTATGATCTCATATGACAGAAGGTGGTTCCATCTTGTTTCGGTTCTTATTTGCAACGTGTGTGTGAGTTCTTAGGAACTTTATACCTCTGTAAATTAGTGCTTGATCAAGTCCTAATCATGGCAGCATCCTTAATGCACGTAAACAACAAAATTTTGGATAAAACTCATGCTTGAAATTTCATGTTATGTACAAAAACGAAAATACACAAAAGTGTCCCTTGTTTTTCCTTACAATTCATACATAAAAAATATTATGGTGTCATGATGTTTGAAGGAAATATGTTAAAGAAAATATTATTCTCAAGAATTTTGTTGTATGACAAAAACAAGATAGCTCTGCGGTTCATATGTGTGACATATATCAGTTCAACCGTCCAGCTCAAATGATAAAGTATATTTCTAACCGGCCAAAGCTCAAAGGAGTTTCAACCGCTTATCAGAACCGGATCATTTAAGAAGTACTATTTATTGCTCAAAGACATTCTCTGACCGTCTCAATTCATTCAAGGTGATACATCATCTTGAAATCAACGTATATACATCTGTTCCAAGAATGATCCGCATTTATGATCCTATCCCAAAGAAGAGAGACCAAGTATAGACTTCTTGTTCTGATGCTAAAAACAGTTATCATAAAAGGAAAAAAGACTTCAGAACGAAGTTGAGCAAAAGGAAGATTAAATGCGTTCATTAAAGAACATTTAATGCTCATAAAGATGACAACGACTCATCTGTTCAGAGAATCAGGTTAACCTTGCTATGTCCTTCCCGACCGTTGAGAAAATCGTGTATATTAACGGAATAGTGTGCTAGCAGAAAAACATAGCTTGATTGACAACCGAATTACTACAGCTTGCTTGCATTCAAAATAAAAAGATCTCAGAGCGCTCTCAAAGTTTACATACTTCATCGCTCAAATCAGCACGCTTTAAATAGAAAATTATTTGATCATCTTAGGATCATTTTCATGCTACTCACTCCAAATCGTTTATTCTAATCAGTAACCTTTTGGTTATTAGATCAAGTCTTGGTATCAGGTGAACAAAGTGTTCTTAATATCCAGAAGTGTAAAGTGATCACTAAGAGTTCCAATACAAGCAGTGTGATAAGTCCTGCTTGGAGTGGGCTGTTGCAAATACGTTGTAAAGCCAAAGTCTTTTAGTGGAATCCTTCCTGGAAAAAGAAGAAGGGGTGACGTAGGAGTATTCAATCTCCGAACATCCATAAAAATCTTGTGTCATTTACTTCTTGCAAGCTCTTACTTTTCCAACTGCAATTTGTTAAGTTTGCTAAATGTGTTTGAACTGTCATTTGAGAATTGTGAACCGTTTTCCGCACTCATCAGTGGTTCACGTTTCCAACCGTTTGAGAAAGAATTTTCAACCTCCTTAAAAATCGATTGAAAACTAATTTTAGATAGGAAAATTTGAAAGAGTTCATTCACCCCTCCTCTAAACTCTTTCCCGATCCAAACAAAATAAATATGCGTGCTTTTGCATATTTAATGCACGATTATTTGTTGATGATTGCGAAGAATGGCGACAAGAACCCTAGGATGAATTTCCTTTAAAGTTTTCGACTTTTGCCTTCAAAATATTGTATGTGTGTGTCGTGTATAATTGGGAAGAAGAGTTTGTATTGTTTGGGAAAATTGGGGCATGTGATGTGAGGGTTTGGAGTAGGGTTTTGTACATTAAATACGTAATTAAATCATTGACAAGGCTTAGGCCCATTAATAAACTTAATTAAGCTCACTTATCCTATTAGTGTTTAATTAAAATACATAAAAATAATTTTGTTTAGAAAAGTTTGTAAATTTACTAGTCGGGTTGCCAAAACGTTCGCATTTTTGTTGAAAAACCAACACCGATAAAGTTTACGTCACGGCGTATAAAAGCACCTCAAAACCCTTTATTTTCAAAAATATGAAAAAAAATCAATCATATTTTAAATAATTAAAAACAATTATTTAATAAAAACATTTTACATTTTTCAGCTCTCGGTCTCCGTTCCTCGATCGCAAGTCGAATAACCCTTAAAAATACATTTTAATGCATGTAAGTAGAAAACTACTAAAACTTCATGTAAACATGTCACAAAATCAGCTAAGCAATTAAAATAAATTAATTAACTATTTTTAATATTCTCTATATTTGCATGCAGTTGGATTAAGTCGTCTTAATTTTGGACCTTACAGCTTAATCTTTGTCCACATCATGGTTTTGAAATTTGGAGAGTTGTTTTTCGATTTTATGAAGGCTTAACACTTAAAGATAGGCAAATGGTTGAATTTATGTGTAATGGAATATTTGATGATAAAGATCCAAACGAGGCAATTGAGTATCTCGATTCATTAGCTGAAAATGCTCAAAATTGGGACACTATAAGTACAATCGAACCATCAAACAAGATTCAATCTTCCACATCTGGTGGAGGTATGTACACCCTCAAGGATGAACATGATCTCCATGCTAGATTTACCTCTTTGACAAGAAAAGTTGAGGTACTTGAATTGAAAAAGAATGGTCAATTAAAATCTGTTCAAGAAATTGTGTCACATCTGTGATACAAGTGATCATTCTACAAAAGATTGTCTCACTTTGCTTTCTTTCAAACAATGTCTCAATGAACAAGCTAATGTTTTGAACAATTTCAAAAGGTCAAATTTTGAACCATTTTCTCAAAGTTACAATCCAGGTTGGCGAAATCATCCAAATTTTAGTTGGAGGAATGATAATTCTACCCAATTTTCACAACCACATTTCCAAAATCAACAAAATTTTCAAAATTATGCACATTATGTTCCTCCACCTAAAAGGAACTTGGAAGATATATTGAATTCTTTCATTGCAAATAAATAGTCAATCAATACTCAAACTGCATAAACCATGACAGATTTGAAAGATACTCTTGCTAAATTTGCATCTGCACTTAATGTTATGAAAAAGGTAAATTTCCTTCGCAGCAACAATCTAATCCCAAGGATCATCATTCACAAACTAGAACTTCTGGAACTCAACCGATAGATCAGGTAAAATATGTTATTACCCTTCGAAGTGGTAAGGTTGTGGAAAAATCATTCTTGAACTTTGTGAAGATGATGATAAAGCAACTCCAAAGGGTAAGGAAACGGAACCCATAACTTGCGAAGAGAAAGATAAACAGACAGTGCCACCACCATTCCCTCATGCATTGAAAAATATAAAAAAATCAAATTTGAATTTTGATATATATGATATTTTTAAACAAGAAAAATTTAATATTCCTTCATTAGATGCAATAAAGCAGGTACAATCATAGGCCAAATTTTGGAAAGACTTGTGCACCGTGAAAAGAAAATTAAATGTGAAAAAGAAAGCATTTTTAGCCGAACAAGTAAGTACAATCATTCAAAATAATAATACTTTGAAATACAAAGACCCTGGTTGTCCTACTATTTCATGTATTATTGGAGAACGAAATATTAAAAAAGCCTAGCTTGATCTTGGAGCTAGTGTGAATTTACGTCCATATTCAGTTTATCAAGAACTCAATCTAGGCGAGTTAAAACCTACTTCGGTAACACTTTTACTTGCCGATAGATCTGTTAAATTTCCAAGAAGTATGGTAGAAGACGTGTTGTTCCAAGTTGATAACTTTTTATATCCTCTCGATTTCATTGTTTTAGATACACAACCTATCGAAGCTTGTAATGCAATTCCTGTAATTTTTTATCGTCCTTTTTTAGCAACTTCTAATGCTCTTATAAATTGCAGGAATGGAATAATGAAGTTGTCATTTGGTAACATGACCTTGAAGCTTAATGTTTTTAATCTTTGTAAACAACCACATGACAAAAGAGATGAAAGTGAATATGAAAATCTTATTGAAACTCTTGTGGAAGAAAACATTCAAGAAGGGAGTGCTCGTGACCAATTAGATATTTGTTCAATTGATACTGTTAAAGAAAATATTGAAATTGATCTTGATGATTTTATCAGGTATCACTCGTTACCAAGATCAGAGAAAGAATTTGAGGCAAAATATGAGAACAAAGATGAACCACCCATATTGGAGTTAAAATCCTTGCCAGAAGAATTGAAGTATGCATTTTTTGGAGAAGATGAAACATATCCAGTGGTAATTTCTTCCAAACTAGCAAGTGATCAAGAAGGTAAATTAGTTGATATGCTTAAAAGACATAAAAATGCAATTGGTTGGACACTAAAAGATCTCAATGACATTAATCCACTAATTTGTACTCACAAAATTCACTTAGAAGAAAATGGTAAAACATCTCAACAACCACAAAGGAGATTAAATCCACACATGAAAGATGTTATGAAAACTGAAGTTCTCAAACTACTTGATGTTGGAATTATCTACCCTATTTATGATAGTACGTGGGTAAGCCCAACACAAGTAGTTCTAAAAAAATCTGGCATCACAGTGATAAAAAATGAAAAAGGTGAATTGTTAACAAGTCGAGTCTCATCTAGTTGGCGGATGTGTATTGATTATAGAAAATTAAATGACGCCACTAGAAAAGATCATTTTCCATAACATTTTTTGGATCAAAGTTTAGAAAGAGTAGCAGGTCATCCCTACTACTGTTTTCTAGACGGATATTCAGGCTATTATCAAATTCCTATTGCACTCGAAGATCAAGATAAAACTACATTCACATGTCTTTTTGGAACATTTGCAATTAGAAGGATGCCATTTGGATTATACAATGCCCAGTAACATTTCAAAGATGTATGCTAAGCATTTTTAGCGACATGGATGAAAATTGTTAGGAGATTTTCATGGATGATTTAACTGTTTTTGATAATACATTTGATAATTGTCTTGAAAATTTGGAAATATTTTTTAAAAAGATGTGAGGAAAAAGGTCTTATTGTAAATTGGGAAAAATGTCATTACATGATTACTTCAGAGATTGTTTTGGGACATGTCGTGTCATCTCATGGAATTGAAGTTGATAAAGCAAAAGTTGATGTCATTACCGATTTACCCCCTCCAAAAACCATTAAAGAAATTCGCTCATTTTTGGAGCATGCTGGATTTTATAGGAGGTTTATTGTAACGTACCGTACTTTTAAACTACTTTAAAATTTGCGGAAAAATAAAAATTTTCTTAATTAAATAAAAACCTTCAAATTTTGATATCAATAAACTGATCATTCAAAATATTTACAACGAAATGATCACAAATAAAGTTTGCTAAAAATATTTGTTTAAACATCATAAACCACTTCATGAAAATCAGTGTATTTGAAGCAACATGCATAAAAGTATTTGCAAAAACATGGGCGGTCCTTAGGTTTAGCCTCCTACGCAGTCCAAGCCGGCTCATTGGTCCCCACTCTCGTCTCCTCTAAGTCATCCTCACCTGCATCGATCAAGTCTAGTGAGTCTAAAGACTCAACATGTATAAACTGGAGATAGCAAGTACTGCATAATAAAACCACATGCATCTTTAAAATCGGGCTTACATACTTGAAACTTGAACGTAATAGCATAAACATACTTGAAACTTGAACGTAGTAGCATAAACGTAGACGTGCCATCATCATAAAATTTTTCTTAAACATACTTGCATCGTACATACTTGAGCATATATAAATTCATTTTACGTTGAGATATATTTCAAAGCAAGTGACCCATACATAAATGTGCCTTATCAGACTAAACCACAGTACTGGGCAGACAGGGAAAATCCACTGTCACATACATGAGATCCCCAGTCATGCTTTACCGGGTGGATTGGTACCTGGTCATGCTTTACCGCTTTCCAATCCTGATCTAAATCCTGTCATGCTTTACCAGTGTGGAGAGGTCCTCGGCAACGTTCACCGACTTCCAACCCGTTCATAATTTGGTCAAAAGACATTTAGCATACCTCAAAAGCATAAACATATTTTCTTTTGCACGTCGAACATACTTACTTGGCGTTGAGGGATTCGTTGGATCTCGCTTGGGGCCACTGCTGCACATACTTACATGAGTTCAAACGCTTATCTTGCATAACTTAGACGTATTAGTCATGCTCACACCCAAAAATGACAATTATCCTTACGAAGTTCTAAATCTCTCGTGACTTAACCTCGTTTAATCATCGTTCTAAATCATGACATCAAACCCAAAAACAATCCCAAAAATTTTTTTTTTAAAGGGGTACACGGACCCCATGGAAGGGTCCGGGTAGGGGTCCGAGTACATGCTGGAATTTTTCATTTTGAAGGAAAAATGGCAAGGACCCGGTGTAAGGGTCCGGCTACAGGTCCTTGTAGGTGCTAGAAACGTAAACCAACGGAGAAACACTCTACTTATGGCTTATTCCTCCTAACTCGATCATACAGACCGTGAACCAACACCTCGAGACCCATCCTAGGATGCTATGGCACTTATTCAAACTCAAACAAATGCCCCAAAACAACTACGGATCACAAACAACACAACTCAATCCATGAACAGGACATTTGACACCAAAACGCATCCTACGACATCTAATGCAGACAAGTGCCTATCAATGCAAACCGACACACCAAAAACCATACAAACTACATACTCAACATACCTAAACGCAGCAGCGAACTCCCGTTGATCCCCAACGAAGCCTGCAACAATAAAATTTCATGAACGCATTTTTCAGAAAAATGCAGTTTGAGCAGTCCCACAAAAACGATCATAACTAACTCATTTCTTATCAAAATATTTCAAATTTATTGTCAAATCGAAGGTATCAAAAAGTTATACGTTTTATATGTTGAATACTTTTCCAGAAAATCGGCCAAAAAATCTTAGTATTTAAAATGACAGCAAATTTTGAGTTTTGAGATCAAAAAATCATTTCAAAAGCGATCCAACCATTTTTGTTCAAACTTTTGCATAACATACACATGATTTTAATACAATAAACATCAAAATTATTACTATGACAAGATCGATGCGAAAATGAAAGAATATACATGCCTTTTGATATTTAAAAATATTGTAACGACGATACCGAAGCGGGAAGGATGCGAGAGACGATCCGGGACGAACGTGGCACTATTTTCTTGAAGAAAACTCAACGAGATGTGTTGGAAAAATGTAGAGGAAAGGGGCGGCTGCTCAAGCTCTATGAACCCTAGGTTTTGCTCTCAAAAATTAAAACAAACCAAATGACATATAAGTGTGTGTGTCTCGATGTGTAGTGCATGTAAAAGTGTGTGTGTGCATGTGTTTAGTTAAATTAGGGGAATAAAATTGGCTTAATTAGTAATTAACAACTAATTAAAATGCTAACCCACATTTAACTTTAATAAAATCTCTTAATTTAAAAATAAAATGCACAAGTGCCATACCTTTAAAAGTTTAAAATCGTAAAATCACATAATAATTAAATTAGGCTTTTAAAATGCTAAAAATTAACTAGATCTTTTAAAATACCCCCATTCCAACTTAAAATAAAATACAGCATTATAAAATCACCAAAAATCGTTGCTGGTCTCATTTCCTTGATCCTGCATCGAATAATCGCCGGAAACATGAAACTAAAGAAAATATTTTAACGTGCATCACATAAACATAACTTATTTGAAATAATGCAATTACACAAATTATGCATCGCTAAAAATAATTTTAAACTTAAATAAATAATTTAGCAACTTAAATAAAAGCATGGGTTTTACATGTACTGATTTTGACTTTAGTTTAACCTCTAAACCCATTTGTAACATCTTAACAAAAGACACTGCATTTGAGTGGACTCAAGAATGTCAAAATGCTTTTGATAAAATCATTTGACATTTAACATCAGCTCCTATTATTCAACCTCCTGATTGGTCTTTACTATTTGAAATCATGTGCGACGCAAGTGATTATGCAGTCGGTGCAGTATTGTGTCAAAGAAGAAACGGTAAGCCTTATGTAATATATTACACAAGTAGAACTTTAAACAATGCTCTAATTAATTACTCTACAACTGAAAAAGAACTACTTTCTGTAATATTTGCATCAGATAAATTTTGTTCTTATTTGATTGGATCAACGACTATTGTGTTTACTGATCATTCTGTTATTAGATATTTATTGACCAAACAGGATGCAAAGCCACGAATAATATGATGGATTTTGTTGCTCCAAGAATTTGACATTGTGATCAAAGATAAAAAAGGAACTGAGAATGTCGTAGCCGATCATTTATCGAGACTAGTAACAGGATCATCTTGTGAAATGACATCAATTAACGACAATTTTCCTGATGAACATCTATTTTCAGTTACTACTACACATTGGTTTGCTAATATAGTAAATTTTCTTGTGACAGGAAAAATGCACCGCAATGGAGTTCCCAAGATAAAAGAAAATTTTGAATGAGGTAAAAAAAAATTTTTGGGATGATCTGTATCTGTTCAAGTATTGTCCAGATCAAATTTTTCGACGTTGCATACCCGACAATGAGGTAAGTAGTGTCATTAAATTTTGTCATTCAGAAGCATGCGGAGGACATTTTTCTTCAAATAAAACGGCTGCAAAAATCTTGCAGTATGGATTTTATTGACCCACTTTGTTTAAAGACACCCACGAAATTTGCAAGATCTGTGAAAATTGGCGAAAATTGGGTGCGATTTCAAAAAGAAACATGATGCCTTTGAATCCTTTCATTGAAATTGAAATATTTGACAGTTGGAGAATTGATTTTATGGGACTTTTCCACCGTCGTTTGGATACTTGTATATTATAGTTGTAGTTGATTATGTTTCCAAATATATAGAGGCAATTCCATGTCGAACAAATTATCATAAAATCGTCATCAAATTTTTGAAAGAAAATATTTTTAATAGATATGTAATTCCTCGAGCCATGATAATTGATGGGGGAACTCACTTTGTTAATAAACCCTTTGCTTCATTAATGAAAAATATGGTATTACTCACAAAATAACTACTCTTTATCATTCTCAAACAAATGGACAAGTTGAATTAGCTAATAGGGAGATAAAGCAAATTTTGGAAAAAACTATTAACCTAAATAGAAAATATTGGTCTCTGCGACTTAATGATGCACTTTGGGCATATCGAACAACTTTTAAAACATCATTGAATATGTCTTCCTATAGGTTGATTTAGGGAAAACATTGTCATTTGCCTTTGGAATTGAAACATAAAACTTATTGGGCGATCAAAACTTTTAATTCAAGCATGGATGATGTCAAAAAATTGCGCAGATTGCAACTTAATGAACTTGATGAACTCAGAAATGACGCGTATGAGAATTCAAGGATTTATAAAGCAAAAATCAAATCATTTCATCATAAAATAATTTTTCGAAAATCTTTTGAGATTGGTAAAAAAGTTTTGCTTTATAATTCTCGACTTCACATATTCCAGAAAAATTACGATCAAGATGGACATCTCTATATGTTGTAAAGCATGTGTATCCTTATGGAGCTTCGGGACATTGACAATCTTAAAAATGGTGATGTTTCTAAAGTAAATGGACAAAAGCTTAAACCATTTTTAGAAATGAATTTTTTCAAGAAGAGTTTATTTCTCTTTCCGATCCTTGATTTTTTTGTGTTGTATTTAATTTTGTTTGTGTTTGTGTGAGGTTTCTTTAATCTTTTTATTTTTCCGGTTAAATGGCGGATGACGGTACTCCGTGACTCTCATAGTAGGTTAAATTAGTTTCCCACAATTGGTGATAAAAAAATAAAAAAAAAACATTTCTTTTCTTTTCAAAATAGATGAAATTCTCTCAAAAATTTGTAAATATTCTCCCTCTGTTTTTGAATATTTTTTAAGAAAAATTTATGCAGGTAGGTGCAAAAGATTGAGATTGCTAATGCAAAAAGGAATTCCAGAAGATATTCGTCTTGTAATATAAGCTAAGGTCCGATTAGGAGGAGAAGTTCCACAATCATTGCTCATTCGGTATTTACCTGGATTAAGAAAAAGCACTTATGGGAAAAAACGAAGAGGAAAAAAGTTTAAGGGTTTGTCATAAGTGTGCAAGATGGACTTGTGACAAACGATGCAGATCTTTGGGATGTGTTTCCAATAACAGAGAAGATAAAATTAGTTTCATTAAGAATGGCCTGAGCAAGGAGTCTTAAGATAACATCTTATTGACTCTTGAGACGCATTCTAGTGGACACTTGCATATTGAACTTCTCCATTTATGGAAACAATTCCAAGATGAGCGTCATCATAATAGTCTTGGGAATCCGAATAAAAAAGACCATGTTTGCCAATTTATAAGAAAATTGGATGGGAAGCATATCCTCGACTTATAGATGGCGTCGAAGCCGTTTCTGGACGTAAAACCAGAGGAAAATTGTGAGCCACAATCACACTACTGTTTATATGCATGTGTGTCATTATTGTTTTACTGTTTATTCTGTTTACAGCTGTGACCCATAGTTTTGTCATGATAAAATATTACTCCTATAAAATCTCTCACCTTTCTCTCTATTTCAGCAGACCAAAAAGAAAGTAAAAACATGACTGGATCCCTCTATACAAACATTGAAAAATATTTGTGTATTGTGTGGGTCGAGTCCTGGAAAAAATGAAGTGTTTTGTTGAAGCAGCGAATAATCTTGGAAAGATATTTGTTGAGAGAAAAATTCACTTGGTAAATGGGGGAGGTAATATTGGGTTAATGAAATTTGTTTCAACATCTGCTCATATTGGAGGTAGTCAGGTTTTGGGTATTATTCTTATAGCCTTAGCTGTAGGAAATATTACAAGTGTTACGATTATGGAGGAATTGAAAGTTTCTTCTATGTATGAAAGAATCACAAAAATGATTGAAAATTCTGATGCTTTTATCGCACTACCAGGTGGTTTCGGTACATTAGAAGAAATTTTTCACACTGTTTCTTGGGCTCAACTTAATATCGATGATAAACCTGTGAGCTTGTTGAATATCAATAATTATTATAATAGTTTGTTGACATTTCTTGATGAAGCTGTGAAAAAGAATTTCATTTCATAAAATTCACTATGGATGCTCATCTCTACTTCGACTGCCGACCAATTAATTGATAATTTGGAAACTTTTGTTCAGAAGTCTAATCCAATGATAACTAAGATAAATTGGTCACAATCAAGCAGTAAGAAAAGAAAGTTGGATCATTGATTCAAAAGTCGTGGATTGGCTTGCTTGTGTTTCAGTTTGTTATCTTCAATAAAATCCAGGTGATATCTCTTTCATTATGTACTCTTTATTAATAGTTATTTTGACATTATGGACAATGTTATATTCTAATTGGGGGAGAACAAACATATATATATATATATATATATATATGTATATAAAAAATTTAAATTTTTTTTAAATATATTTTTTAAAAAATATTATTTTAAAATAAAACCATATTTATTGTTTGTATCTTAGTAATTATTGCAAAAATATCATACATTACATGTTTGAAAGGTATAAATTAGAAAATATATTCATCTATCTTAGGATTTTTAAATTTTTATTTTTATTTCTATTGACATGATATGATGATGAGGCCTAGTCTCAGTGGATGGGTAATACTGTTGCTGATGTCTGACAACCACCGGATACCACGTTTATACGTAGATTGATCCATTGAATATAGCTGATACGAAAGCAACAACTAATGAACTGAATTAAAATAAAGTAAATGTATAAGTATATGATGTTCGATGAGCTGTTTTGACACGCATAATTTTACGATATTCTTACATTTAAGTTTCTAAGATCATGAAACGTATTTTATTACAGCACTTTTCACTGTTGCTTGTTATGTATATGTATTTGCTATTAACATTACAGGTGTGTTGAGTCTTTAGACTCACTAGGTGTGAATGAAGCAGGTGAGCTTTTCGATGAGGAGACTGGAGGTGATGATGACAGAACGGGCGGAGCTGGTGGCAAACGTAAACTCGAGGACCTTGCATTTCTTCCGCAAGAATATGATTTTATGGGAACACGTTTAAACAACTTTTTAAGTGGTTGATGATTTTATTTTGTTGAGGGTTTGGACAGATTTTATTATGCTTGACGTTTTATATTTTTAAACGGTAAATTGTTTAGGTCAGTTGCTCTTTTCATAATTTTAACTGTAGTTATTTTATTCAGCTTTGGGATGATTTCACAAAATTCATGTTTCGAATTTTATGGATTTTTGTAGACATGATTTCGGCCAATGCATTTTTTTTTTAAAAATGTTCAGTAGAATTTTAAAATGAGGAGACATTACAGTTGATATCAGAGCAAGGGTCCTGTATAGGGTCGTGCCAGCGCGAGCTTCTGCAGCTCAGTCTTCAAACCTCAAGCCTGTAAGTTTAAATGTTTTAAATGTTTCGAAAGTTTTATGATATCACTTGCATGTTTACTTTATATATGTTTTACAGTACATGTTTATCTGTCATTATGTTTATTATGTTTTGAGATTTGATGCTTTAAAATTTTTATGCATGTTACGACATAAAATAAGAAATTATATGATTTTCATGCATGACGGCTTTGTGGTGGAATTGGACATGATTAAGAATTTGGCTATTGGGCGTAAGGAAAAGATGAAAATGATTATACTATACTGGTTTTTTGTTAGTAAGTACTGATGTTTTACTCTTTGGGCCGTAAGTTAGTCATGAAGATTATGAATGCTTTTGGGAATTGTAGATTTTCTAAGAAATTACTGATTGTTCGTGGTTACTAGTTCAGTTGATTCTTGAGGATTTCATATAAGGAATAATGGTTCGAAGACTACGACGATCTCTAGAAGTATAAAACGTAGAATTTATTTAGAATGCACGCACTATCTAGTTGGATTTAAGGATTTAACTGCATGAATTGAAAATTTTAATGACCTAATTGTAATAACCAATAATTTGAGGACACAAGTGCAAAAATAAAAATTCTAAGGGACTATTTTCGAATTTTCTGAATTTTTGGGATTAAATTCTTAGTTTCGAGAATTTTAAGGTTTAATGGGGCTGAAATTGAAAATGTTGTGGGGAAAAAAACGCAAATTTCGAAGAGTTAAAGGGCCAAAAATTTAATTTTCAAGAACAATAAGGGCAAAATTGCAAATTTCTGAAATTTTTGAGGATTAAGTTCGAAAAGGAAACTTGGGTTAAATCACTAATTTTTCGAGGTTATAAATGTAATATCCAACCCTGGTGAACGGTACAGTTTAAGATTTCGTATGTTTATGGATTAAGTTTGATTTAGCTGTTAAGAGTTGTGATTATGGGTCATAGTATTGTTGGTTACTATTGTTTTGTGGTATTGTTGATATTAGTTGACGGTTAGTTGTGTTGTATCAGCGTTGCGATTCGATTTTTGTTGCATAGAATTGTTTTGGCCGAGAGCAGACCGCACCCGCGGTGATTTGTGCAGCGCACCCGCGGTCTTTATTGTAGAATTTGTGGGATTGCCGAAGAGACACCGCACCCGCGGTGGGATAGGTACCGCACCCGCAGTCGTCGATTTCAGAAATTTGGTTGAAGTGCCGAATGCACACCGCACCCGCGGTGAGGTATGTAGCGCACCCGCGGTGCATGAACAGTAGAAGCGTGTTTTCGAGATTTAAGTGACATAATGCAAGAGTTGGTTCATTTTTCTCATTTTTTCTCCCATTTTCTCGGTTCTTTCTCTCAAGGGGAGGTTATGGTTTCATTTCCTTTCTTTGATTCAAGCTACTTGTTATATTATTGAAGTGTGATCAAGGTTCTTGTGGGTTCAAGGAGCTAAGGTAAGCTTGTGGTATAGTTTATTCTTGGTTTTGGTGTTGGGAGAAATCATGGGTTTGTTGATGGTGTTGGTTTTATGGATTTAGTGGTATGAGTTTGTGATTATTGAGTTATTGATGGTGCAAATTATGGTTTATTGTTGTAGGTTGTGTGCCAAGGGTATAGATTCAAGGTTCCAAGTGTTGTAAGTGAAATTCATTTCTTTGTGCTCACATGATAATTTATGTATTGTGTTTCAATGGTTTTAAAGTGTTATTCCCTTCCATTTGATTCATGCTATGTATTAATACACCTTGTTGTATATTAGAGACATTCTTATGTCTCAATTATGTTAAAGGGAATACAAAAGAAAATAGAGTCTTCAAAGTGTTTGTTTTAATGCCAAAGAAAGAATTCAAATGTTTTATTGGATTGATAGATACATAGTCAGATATTGCATGCAATTAGTTGATCAACGACCATAGGCTTATATCCCTCAGAGTTATCGATGTATATCGATGGGATATAGGTATAGAGTTAGAGTTACTATATAGATATCAATCCAACAGAAAAAAGAGAAATATCATCGTTATTGTTATTCATTCTATGATATTCATGTTTCAGAGTTGATGGTATTTAATGTTTTCAAAGCCATGTTTTCAGAGTGTGATATGTACTTTGCTATGTAAGAGTTCCACTTGCTGAGTTTTATACTCATTTCAGTTATTTCATATGATGCAGATAAGAGCGACGAGCCAGGACGTTGATTGAGGCCGGAGTCATATGCATATAGAGATGGAGGAAGGAAAGATTATTTTGATAGCATTTTGGACATGATCATAAAAATGATATTTTGTTTTTTTTGTTGTATCATTTGATTGATCATGTGTATACTTTTGACTATATGGAAATGTATTTTAAACCTTCTTTCCTTCAAGAAAAATTTTAAATTCCGCTGTTATTTTATGAAATCGGGTCAGAGGGTTACAATAAGAATTGATTTCGGTTGTAATAAGCCTAAAATTATTGAACCTTATGTTGCGAAAAACCTATAAAGTGGAATTAGGATCGCCAAGTACTTATGGGTAATTGTGGAATTTTCGAAATTTAGGACAAATTGGATAATTTTTGAAGAAATTAAGAATTAAATTTGCAATTTTTAGGAAATTTAGGGACTAGTTTAGCAGTAAGAGAGAATCGAATGGTTTAAATGATAGGAATTTTTATGATCTAGGCTTGAAGAGATATTTAGAACCATGAAATATCTGGATTATGATGTTATAAGGAACGGTAATCAAGGGCATTGTAGGATGAATCAATACTGGGCTTGAAAATCTAAGTGTTAATGGTATAATGCTGTGAAAAATTAAGAATCTAGAGTGATAATAATTTAAGGTAAAGTTGATCAATTAGTTAAGATACAAGATTAGACATTGAGTTATCAAATTTTTGGGAACTTGAGTTTGATGTGCCATAAGTTTTAGTCATGATCTTAACAGTTAGGACTACACCTTTGTTGGAATTTTATTTTTATAGAAATTTGGGTATGATTGATGGTTAGGTTACTCGATAGACGCATGTAAGAATTGAGGCATATACCTTATTTTGAGAAATTTTCGAAAGTCATCAAGAAACTTGAGACTAAGCCAATATGTGTGTTGGAGCTATACTATCTATTACTACTTAGGTTAAGTAAGCTTGAATTCCAAGTTTATGAGATAAGTGTTTATACGGAAATTTTGGGTGAAATAAAAACAAAATGGAGTTAGTTGTGTTCAACATAGCTTACCAATGAACGGATATCAAGATTTTTATCGAGTAAGAAAAATCTAAAACCTTGATATGGGGATTCTAGAACTCTACGGGTTATAAGTGAAGTTGATTTATTAGAGTTAGTATAAGGCTACCATGGGATAACTTATTAAGTTTTAAACGCTAGTACTAATTAAGCATTAAGAATACGTAAGAATTCGACATTTGTTTCAAGGAGGAAAGTCCAAGGGTCTTAGGCCTCAACTATATTGTAATTGGAAAGGAAATAGTTTAAGCATGTAATTGGATCTTGAAGGGCTTTGATATATAGGTAGAAGATCGATATTGTATAATTGGGTTTTATGGATTAAAGTTATTCGATGTTCAAGATTGGCAACAATTTTACATCCGAGATGTACTTATAAATATTAAGTTATGTAAGTTTGGTGTCGTAAGATAAAGATTCGATTCAAGGATCTTAGGCTAATATTATTATTGGGTTGAGATAATGTATAACTTTTAAATGTATTACCGAGGATAGAAGTCGATCAGTAACTTTTGGTGATAAGGTTTCTTAAGTTGAAATGCATAAATGCTAAGGTAATAGGTTGATTAACAATATGGCATAGTATAAGAAAAATAAGGTGCGGTGCGATAAGTCTGGGCATCCATTTCTAGTTTGAGGAATTGCAAGATAAGTCAAATTCGAGGTCATAATAGAATAGAACTAAGTCGCCCTAAGTCGTTTTAAGTTGCGATTTGCAATCGAGGATTTTGGCAGGCAATTTGAGGAGACGTAAGGACAGTTTAACACTTATTTTATCCGAGAAGCACAGCAGAAGCGAGGATTTTTGGGATACTAGAATTAAGAGTCTAAACTTTTTGCTTATAGAGAGAATTTCGGGGACGAAATTCAATTTAAGGGGGATATATTGTAACGTCCCGAAAATTTGAAGGTTCACGTGAACCACATGCATGCAAGTTATTAAATTTCTTCAGTATTTTATTAAATTGTTTTAAAGTATTAAGTGCATATTTATTTCATGAATTTGTGTTTTAATGCATGGTTTATTTAAAGTTCATGCATCAGGGCTCCAAGATACATTTCACGCTCGAACGAGGAACGGAGACCGGGGATATTCAGGAAAAATATTTTTATTAAGAGATTAATTTAATTGATTAATATGAGGTGTTTTTAATTATTATTTTTAAAAATGAGCCTTGATTGTGTATTTTACCCGCCGGGTTATATTTTTAGCCGGTACGCAAATTTTAACGATTCGGGAGACTTTTTGAGGGCTCGGGCAATATTTTAAAAAACGTACCTAAAAAAAATATTTTTTGGGATTGTTATTGAGCTTGATAGGTTTTTTTTAATGCTTAATTGGTTCAAAACAATTTCATTTTAAATGAAGGCCCATTAGTGCATAATAATTCACTTAATTACAAACTAAACTAAAGCCTAAACCTAATTAAAATAAAGTGGCCGCCCCTCCCCTCTACAGCAGCAACTTTTCACGTGAAAACCAGCAGCAACATTGCTGCAAATTTCGGCCCTAGCTTGGTTCTTTCAAGAAACGTTCCCCGCTTCTCCGGTGTTAATCCTATGCGCGCATCTTAAAGTTTTCGAGCGTATAAACGCAAAGACACTCCCACAATCTCGTTTTTCTCATCATTCACGTCATAATATGCTGTTTTGTGTGTTTATGTATGAGAAATCTTTTGATCTATTATATGGTATCGTTTTTGCATATTTTTGACATGAAATACACCTACACTTTGATGCAATTCATGTTTTCTTGACTTCTTGTGTAAGGAGCTGCCGGTTTAAGGTGATAGGGGCTGTATACGTTTGGAATTAAGGTGTCAAGGGGCTGGAGTCACAAGTTAGTCACGTTTTGGTGAGGGACGATCTGTTTTAATGAAGAGATATGATTTATATCGTAAACCGCAAATTTCTGTGTCACAAAACCTGTCACCCTCTGTTATTTCGAATTATGCAACTTATAGGTTGTTTTCTGGAAATGTGTTCAACATATGATTTGTAGAACTCTATGTTATCTTCAATTCGATTTTAAATTCGTAATTTTTTGATAAGAAACGAGGAAGATATGATTTGTATCGTAAAACAGCACAAGCTGTGAAATTTCTGTGTCACAAAACCCGTCACCCTCTGTTGTATCGAATTCTGAAACTTATAGGTTGGTTTTCTGGAAATAAATTCAACATATGATTTTTTAATCTCTGTGTTGTCTTCGATTCGATAGAAAATTTGTAATTTTCTGATAAGAAACGAGGGAGATAAGTTTTTTATCGTAAACCGCACAAGCTGTGAAATTTATGTGTCACAAAACCAGTCACCCTCTGTTATCTCGAATTCTGAGACTTATAGGTTGGTTTTCTGGAAATGTGTTCAACATATGATTTGTAGAACTCTCTGCTATCTTCTATTCGATAGCAAATTCGTACTTTTCTGATAAGAAATGAGAGAGATATGATTTTTTTCATAAAATCGCTCAAGATGTGAAAATTTGTGTGCATATGTTGGAGATTTTCAGCAACCTTTGGGCTTGTTTCATGGGTCATAAGTGGTCTGGAACAGGTGTTTTAGAGGCTGGTCATGTAGATTTAAGACATGATTTGAGTTTGGAATGATTTGGTTAAGTTTCGGGTTAATTCGAGTTAAAACCAAGACCCCGGTCCAAGTTTTAAATCGAATCGTTTAAGTTTTTGAAACAGGCTCGAGTTTACATCTAAGAAATATTTATATCATGTTTTGGGATGTTTTAAGGAGTTTGGTAAGCTTTGGGTATAAATTTTGTGGTCCAGGGGTAAAACGGTCGTTTTGGGTTTCAAGGGGCAAAATTGTCATTTTGCACCCGGATCGAGATATAAGTCCTGACAGCGCCCTGATCTCAAATTTATCATGTTTTTAAATGTTATGTGTCACGTATATGATTTTTATCAAATTATGGAAATACGTTATATGCTTGATTTTAAAGAAAATTTACGCATATGCATCATTTTGATAAATGATGAAAATGATGATGTTTTTGAAGTATGGGACTAGATTGTGACTGAAGATATATGTATACGATGATATGATTGGAGATATCGTGATGGTAAAGACCCTAGAGAGAGCCCGTTTACGGGAGAAGACTCCAGAGGGAGCCCGACGATCTTATTTCAATTGAGATGATATGATGATGAGGCCTAGGCTAAGTGGATGGGTAATATTGTCGCTGATGTCCGACAGCCGCCAGGTACCATGATTATACGTAGATGGATCCAACGAATAGAGCTGATACGAAAGTCACAACTAATGAACTGAATTCAATTAAAGTAAATGTATAAGTATATGATGTTACGATGAGCTGTTTTGATACGCATGATTTTAATATATGTTTACGTTTACGTTTTTAAGATCATGAAATGTATTTTATTATAGTAATTTTCATTGTTGTTTTTTATGTATATATATTTGCTATTAATGTTAAAGGTGTGTTGAGTCTTTAGACTCACTAGGTCTGAATGATGTAGGTGAGCTTTTCGATGAGGAGACTGGAGGTGATGATGACTGAACGGGCGGAGCTGGTGGCGCACGTTAACCCGAGGACCTTGTATTTGTTCCGCAAGAATATGATTTTATGGGAACAATTTTTAACAGCTTTTTAAGTGGTTGATGATTTTATTTTGTTGAGGGTTTGGACAGATTTTTTTATGCTTGATGTTTTATATTTTTAAACGGTAAATTGTTTAGGTTGGTTGCACTTTTCATAATTTTAATTGTAGTTATTTTATTCAGCTGTGGGATGATTTCACAAAATGCATGTTTCAAATTTTATGGATTTCTGTACGCATGATTTCGGCCATTGCATTTTTTTTTTAAAAAAATGTTCACTACAATTTTAAAATGAGTAGACGTTACAGCAATGTTTTTGCTGATAGTTGAATAATTTTATTTTAAAATTTGTAAATTTCATCTGTTATCCCATGCATGCTTAATAGTATATATTTCGAGATCTGGCTTTTCAAAAAAAAATTAAAATTCTAGTAATTTAAGCAGTAGACGTTTCACATCATCCCGCAACATATAGGTGGCACATCTGACCCTGTCAGCATCCCTCATGTCCAAGTATCGAAAGTGCAGCTCGAGGGACCTGATCCAACCCCTCAACAACAAATGGGTCGGTGGTGCCACTAAATTCCTTGGGATTGAGCCTCCTGAATTGTTCAAACACGTCTACATGGGGTCTAAGAGCTTGCTCCATCAATTGTGCTATACCCTCTAGAACTTGGGTAGCAGGGTCTCAACGCGGTGGTGGTGGAAAAACTCTATCACCTCCAGGGTTACCATCCTTCCTGTCTGTACGGAGAGTTCTTCTGGGAGGCATAATTGTAACGTATCGTACTTTTAAACTATTTTGAAATTTTACGGAAAAATAAAAATTTTCTTAAATAGATAATAAACATTCAAAATGCGATAAAGATAAACCGTTCGTCCAAAATATTTGCAACAAAAAGATTACAAATAGAGTTTGCGAAAATTAAACGTCTAAAACATCGTAAGCAATGACATGAAAATCAGAGTATTTGAAAACATTCATATATTCTTAAAACATGGGCGGTCCTCGGGCTTAGCCTCCTGCGCAGTCCAAGCCAGCTCATTGGTCCCCAATCCTCTTTCCATCATCCTCATTTTCACCTGCATCGATAAAGTCTAGTGATTCAAAAGACTCAACACGTAAAAACTAGACATAACAAGTAATACATAATAAAAGAACATGTATTTTAAAGTAGATCGTACATACTTGAAACTTAAACATAAAAACATAACATAGACGTACCATCATCATAAAACTTTTCATAAACATACTTGCATCCTACATACTTGAAAATTCAAAACTTCATCATTTTTTGTAGAGTTATGTTTCAAAGCAAGTGACTCAAACATAAATGTGCCTGAACAGACTAAACAACAGCACTGGGCTGGTAGGGATGACTACTACCGCATACATGAGATCCAAATCATACTTTATAGGGTGGATTGGTCCCTGGTCATATTTTACCGCTTTTCCATCCTGATCTAAACCCAGTCATACTTTACCGGGGTGTAGAGGTCCTCGACCACGTTCACCGACATCCAAACCGGTTTATATTTGGTCACAAGACATTTAGCATACCTAAAAAACATAAACAATTTTCTTTTCCACGTCAAACATACTTACAAGGCGTCGAGGGATTCGTTGGATCTCGTCTGGGCTACTGCTGTACATACTAACGCATTATCAAGCGCTTAATTTCCATAACTTAGACGTAAAAGTTGTACTCACCACCCGAGGTAACAAATTACTTACGACGTTATAAATCACTCGGGACTTGATATCGTTTAATCATCAAATTAAACCTTGACATCAACTCCCGAAACAACTCCTAAAATAAGGTGTGAACATTTCCCAAAACATAGAAGACATGAGCCTAAAATAGTGGTTTAAAAATCATGTTCAAGCGCCTACGCGCTAGGCCTTGCTGCGCTGCAGGCGCTGGCAGGGCCGCAGCTCTAGCGCTACGGCACCTCTAGGCAGCGCCGCGGTGCTCCGACATGCGAATGTTTGGCGCGGTGCCCACAACCCCAAAAGCTCAATTTTAATGCAAACTCTAATCGACTCAAACCGATGCAGCAAGACTCAACTTATGATAATAATGCAATGTTTCAAACTCCTACGACACAAATCCTACAATGCAACACAACTCGTTCAAACGACGTTTTGACACCGAAACACTTCCTACGACTTCTAATGCAACCAAGTGCCTATCGACACGAAATGAAGCACCAAAAATCATCCCAACATCATACACAATGTACCTAAACACAGCAGCGATCACCCGACAGTTCCCAACGAAGCCTGCAACAAACAATTCTCAAGAACAAGCCAAGAACACATTTTCATATTATCGCAATTTGAGCAGTCCCACAAAAACCATCATAACTCACTCATTTCTTGTCCAAAATTTACGAATTTACTGTCAAATCGAAGATATCAAAAAGTAATGTTTTATATGTTTAAAACTTTTCCAGAAAATCAGCTGAATTTTCACAGAAATCGAAATGACAGCAGACACGTTTTTGGATCTAAAAATTTTGATCCAAAATTCATTTCAAAATTTTCACAACATACATGGATTTTCACACACAATAAACATCACAACACATAGTATGACGAGATCGATGCAGAAACAATAGAATATACATGCCTTGATCTTTAAAGTTAGCGAAACGACGATACCGAAGCGGGAAGGATGCGAGGGTTGATCCGGGACGAACGTGGCACGATTTTCTGGAAGAAAAGTGGACGAGAATTGCTGGAAAAATTGCAGAGGAAGGGGCAGCTGCTACTGAACTGTAGAACCCTAACTTTTGCTTACAAAAATTGAAATGAAATGGAAGCCAAAGTGTTGTGTGTGTGAGTATAACGTGTGTGTAGGTGTATGCGCGTGTTTGTAAGTAATTAGGGGATAAAATTGCTTAATTACACAATTAACATGCTAATTAAAATGCTAACCCACTATTAACTTTACTAACAATCCCATTTTAAAATTAAAATACATACTTGCCAAACTTTAAAAGTTTTAAAATCTTAAAATTCACCTAATAATTAAATTAGGTTATAAAAATGCTAAAGATTTAATAAATCATTCAAAATGCCCAATTCTCACTTAAAATAAAATACCACGTTTTAAATCGCCAAAATCGTCGCCGGTCTAATCTCTTCGATCCTGCATCGAATAATCGCCTGAAACTCAAGAAGACATTTTAACGTGAATCACATAAACATAAATAATTAAAATAATGAAATTTCATAAATCATGCATCTCTAAAAAATTAATTTTAAAATTAATTAAATAATTTAACAGTTAAATAAATTCATGAGTTTTACGTGTAATGAATTTGGGCTCTACGATAATATCTGAATACAATCCAAATTCTAAACGTAACCAACATGCAATTCAATCTAGCTTTTAAATCATTTAACGCCAACACATACAATCAAATCACATGTATTGAAAAACGCAAATAATGTAAACATGCAGGTGATAACATTAAAACTTTCGAAACATTGAAAGCATGTGTAAACTTACAGAAGTGGGGCTTGACGACTGATTCTCTGAAGCTGGCGGTGGCACAAACCTCTAAAAGAAACCTTGATTTGATACCAATTAAAACATATACTACTAAATTACTACTGAGTTTTTTTTTACACTATGTCCGAAAATAAACATACTCATATGCATATAGATAAGTCAATCATGCACTTTAAAAGGTCATCCAACCACTGAATAAAAATAACTGCAGTTAAAAATCTCTAACGTACACAATCTCCTAGTTTGCTGGTTTAAAAGAAAAACTGGAACATATTACCAAAACTATGACAAATCATCAACGTATTAAAAGATTCAAAAACATTTTAAAAAATCTTGTTTAGACCCATGTCTCATAAGCATATTATGCGGAAGAAATGCAAGGTCCTCGGGTTTCAGGTGCACCCCGAGCTGAGCCTAATTAATCTTCAGCGCCTCCAGTCTCCTCATCTACATAATCACCTGCATCAATCACACCTAGTGAGTCTAAAGACTCAACACACCTGAACCGTTATAACAAGTACATATACATATCACGCAACAGTGAAAAGTAATGTAAACAAAATAACTTTCGTGATCTTCAAAATCATGAACATAAACATAAACATATCACATCAAATAATGTCATATCGTATCATCATACGCGTATTCATTTTCCTTATTGAATTTAGATCAGTAGTTGTGACTTTCGTATCAATTCTAGGTCGATGGATCCTTCTACGTATAATCGCGGTACCCGGCAGGGGGGACATCAGCGACAATTTTATCCGTCCACTGAGCCTTAGCCTTACATGTTCGTGTTCGTATTCTTATTAGTTACAACCAAATCACCTCCTTCAAAAACATGTCATCGTATTCATCACTTGTAAAATTCTTGCATATACATACATTTCCTTAAAACCAAACATGCAACTTGTGAGGCCCTGGGCCGAAGAGGGATGGGGATGATTGCCAGTGCCATGAGGATGCATGGACATCGAGCGGCTCCTGACAGGCTTCTAGGTGGAGAGAACATGAATGAACCGATCTTACACCAGAAAGAGAGGGATTCCAAAACTGTTCAGGTATGGGACTGTGCAGTTGAGGAGGGCTTAAAAGATTTGATATCTACTACTCATATCAAGAAGATGCATCTTCTTTTCGGTAGCTCATCATATAAAAACTTCAAAGTTAAGCGTGATTGACTTGGGGTAATTTTGGAATCCCCCTGGGAAGTTTCTTAGGGTGCGTGTGAGTGAGGACATAAGCACGCTGGAAAGACTTGTCTTAATACAGTGAAGCCAGTCTTCAAATCTGGACGTTACACAACGTGTTTTCCAGCATTAACATAAAAATCCATGTTCACAATCAAAATATACATTTTAAATATGCAACAACAGTTGTCAGTGCACTGCTAGGACTGCTAACCTAACTCAGTGCAACATGACTATTTCCCATTCAAACTTTTTGATGCGACTTTGATTGTTGCACTCCCAAGAGCAGGCTGTCCACAAGTAGTATAATTCAGTGAGTCCGATATCGTATCCACAGGGAAGCTAATGTAATTACAAGTCCACTACAATTTCTTTTTGTTTCATTTTTGTTTTTTTTTTCTTTTAATTGTTTGAATCTTTAATTGGTAATTTTTAATTGTTCAAATTTTAAGTTAAGTAGTTGAGATTAAAGGATCCACTCTTGGTATTTTAATAAAGTTAACATTAATGAATATTATTGAAATCTACTTAATAAAATGGTTACAATATATTAAATAATCATATTTATATTATGTTATATATTATTATCTTTTGAGTATATAATATATACCAAAACTTATAAATGTTGTCAAGTATTTATTGTGCTATATATATATTTTTAAACACTAAATCAAGGTTCCCACTTTAAATGGTTGGTAAAACCATACTAACATTTAAATGGTACCAAGAAATTAAACTTCTTGTGTAAGGGGATGTCGGTTTAAGGTGTTAGGGGCTGTATACATCGGGAGTTAAGGTGTCAAGGGGCTGGAATCACGAGTTAGTCATGTTTTGGTGAGGGCCGATCGGTTTTAACGAGGGAGATATGATTTATATCGTAAAACCGCAAATTTCTGTGTCACAAAACACGTGACCCTCTGTTATTTCGAATTATGCGACTTATAGTTTGGTTTTATGGAAATGTGTTTAACATATGATTTGTAGAACTCTGTGTTATCTTCGATTTGATAGCAAATTCATAATTTTTTGATAAGAAACGAGAAAGATATGATTTTTATCATAAAACCACACAAGCTGTGAAATTTTTGTGTCACAAAGCACGTCACCCTCTGTTGTATCAAATTCTGCGACTTATAGGTTGGTTTTCTGGAAATAAATTCAACATATGATTTTTATATCTCTGTGTTATCTTCGATTCGATAGTAAATTCGTAATTTTCTTATAAAAAACTAGGGAGATATGTTTTTTATCGTAAAACCGCAAAAACTGTGAAATTTTTGTGTCACAAAACCCGTCACCCTCTGTTATCTAAAATTCTGCGACTTATAGGTTGGTTTTATGGAAATGTGTTCAACATATGATTTATATAACTCTGTGTATCTTCGATTTGATAGCAATTTCGTAAATTTCTGATAAGAAATGAGATAGATATGATTTTTTTCGTAAAATCGCTCAAGCTGTGAAAGTTTGTGTGCATACGTTGGAGATTTCAAGAAACCTTTGGGCTTGTTTCATGGGCCATAAGTGGTCTGGAATGGGTGTTTTAGAGGCTGTTCATGTAGATTTAAGACATGATTTGAGTTGGTAAAGATTTAATTAAGTTTCGGGTTGATTCGTATTAAAACCGAGACCCCGGTCCAAGTTTTGAATCGAATCGTTTAAGTTTTGAAACGGGCTCGAGTTTACGTTTAATAAATTTTATATCATGATTTGGGATGTTTTAAGGATTTTGGTAAGCTTCGGATCGAAATTTTGAGGTTCAGGGGTAAAACGGTCATTTGGGTTTCCAGGGGCAAAATGGTCATATCGTACCCGGATTGAGATATAAGTCCTGGCAGCGCCCTGATCACAAATTTATCATGTTTTTAAATGTTATGTGTCACATATATGATTTTTATGAAATTATCTAAATACATTGCATGCTTGATTTTAAATAAAATTTACATATATACATGATTTTGATAAGTAATTAAAATGATGATGTTTTTTAAGGATGAGAGTTGGTTGCAACTGACGATATATGTATACGATGATATGATTTGACATATCGTCAGGGAAAAGGCCTAGAGGGAGCCCGTTTATGGGAGAAGGCCCTAGAGGGATCCCGACGATCGCATTAATAATCATCTCATATCGTGAGTGAGTTCGAGAGAATAACTTGTGATAGGAACGAGTAGCATAATCTGTGGATCTACAATTTACATAGAAATATGAAGTTGGATACATGTTGATAGTTATAGTCCTAAGGGTCGAAAACTAGGGGATTTCATAGATCGGCATGCAATTCACCTTGGATAAATAATTAAAGAAATTTAATTATTTCACTGAGTAGAATTAGTTTGGCATAACTCGAGAGGGCGTGTTCAATGGTGTAGGAAATCTTTTTAAAAGCGTAAATCACTGTCGAGCGAATTAAGTAAATAACGAGAGGTAGGTGAACCGAGATTCCCAACAAATGCATTTCTCATTGAATTTTAATTAATCATTCTAGATTACATATCTCATTATTTAACTGTTGAAATTTCTCTTTGAGTTTTTTAATTTAATTATAATAATAGAAAACAATCCTCCAAATTTCATTGCTAAGGAATTGATTACTGGAAATAATAATTGCAAAATATGGAACGATACTCGTACTCTAGTACATTATATTATAACTTGACATCGTGCACATGCAATTATTTCGAGTGTAAATATTAATAATTTTGACCAAGAGTTTTACAGTGCAAGTTTTGCTCGATCATAAGACCAGAGGAAAATTGTGAGCCACAATCACACTACTGTCTAAATGCATGTGTGTCATTATTGTTTTTACTGTTTATTCTGCTTATAGATGTAACCCATAGTTTTGTCATGATAACATATTACCTCTATAAAAATCTCTCATCTTTCTCTCTATTTTCGCAGACCAAAAAGAAAGTAAAAACATGAATGGATCCTCTGTATCAACATTAAAATTTTTTTGTGTATTTTGTGGGTCGAGTCCTGAAAAAAATTATGTTTTTGTAGAAGCAGCGAATAATCTTGCAAAGATACCAGCCGAGAGAAAAATTCACTTGGTATATGGACGAGGTAACATTGGGTTAATGAGATCTGTTTCAACATCTGCTCATCTTGGAGGTAGTCAGGTTTTGGGAATTATTTCTACAGCTTTAGCTGAAGGAAATATTACAGGTGTTACGATTGAGGAGGAATTAAAAGTTTCTTCTATGTATGAAAGAATCACCATAATGATTGAAAATTCTGATTCTTTTATCGCACTATCAGGTGGTTTTGGTACATTAGAAGAAATTTTTCACACTGTTTCTTGGGCACAACTTAATATCCATAATAAACCTGTGCGCTTGTTGAATATCAATAATTATTATGCAGTTTGTTGACATTTCTTGATAAAGATGTGGAACAGAATTTCATTTCAGAAAATTCACGACGTATGCTCATCTCTGCTTCGACTGCCTACCAATTAACTGATGATTTGGAAGCTTTTGTTTATAAGCATGTTCCGATGATAACAAAGGTCAATTGATCGCAATCATGCAGTTAGAAAAGAAAGTTGCATTATTGATTCAAAAGTCGTGGATTGGTTTGCGTTTATTTCAATTTGTTATCTTCAATAAAATTCCAGGTGATATTTCTTTCATTATGTACTCTTTATTAATAGTTATTTTGACATTAGGGACAATGTCATATTCTTACTAGGGGGAGAACAAACTTTAAAAAAAAAAAACTTTAAAAAAAATTAAAATAAAAAATAAAAATATATATTAAAAAATATTATTTTAAAATAAAACCGTGTTTATTGTTTGTATATTAGTAATTTTTGCAAAAATGTCATACATTACATGCGAAAGGTTTAAATTAGTAAATGTATTAATCTATCTAAGGATGTTTAAATTTTTATTTGAAAAAAAGTCAATTTTTATATTCTTATCATTATAAAAATATGATTTATGAAATTTTTTTGAGTGATTAACCATTATGATAAAATCATTTATTAGAGTATATAGCCCAAGATATACCTTATAAGAGTGCTTAAAATTTTAAACTCACACATATTTTGTGAGTGAGTAGAGAGGACTGAGAAAACAGCTTTCGAGCCTTTATTGATTATTAGAGAGGCTATCTATTGTTTAGATCTTGAGTTCTTATTTTGAAGAAAAAAATATAGATATTTCGTGAAAAAAAAAGATAAAAAGAAAAAAAATGTTGAAGATCTATGTAATTTTAAAGTTATATGTTACGACCCAATTATCTCTCACAAAAAAAAGAGAAAAAAGAAAGAAAAAAATAGAAAGAGAGAAATATGTTGTACAAATTAAATTAATATGTGATCAAGAAGAATAAACTTAGTCTGGTTCCATGATGTTATGAAGAAAAAAAAAAGATAAAGAACAAAAATATAATAAGAATAACTAGATTTTGAATCAATGGATTTCATATCTTTTGATTAATTTGGCTCGTTTGTCTGTCTGCATTCTGTAAACCATTTTCCTGAGCATTTATCTGTATTCCAACTCCATGAATGAAATCGTTCCTATGAATTGAAACATTTATTAACCTGTGAGGATATGAAATTCAGATTTTTACTAGGAATTTATGAAGGCCATGTACATTTAATTACCTGAAAATAAGCTTTGAATTGATTAACTCAGATTATTTCATAAATTATAATTATGATGATCTTGATATAACTTTGAAAGTTTTCAACTTTAATTTAAACACTTGGATAGTTCCGATTACATTTATATTAAAATTAATCAATATGTTTTGTATTGATATTAACGCTTAAGTTGCTAGGGATTAGCAATAAGGTGGTTGGGGGTGTGATAAATATAAAAAAATGTATATTAATTAAATTTTTTATAATATAAATTTATAGTTTTTGTTTTATTAAATGTTTAAATATTATATGTTTTATAATAAATTATATAAAATATAAGTTGTGTAATTATAAGTTTTTATTATTTTTACAGGTTCGATAAAAAAAGAATAACATTGGCGTTGCAAATGGGATTAAGATGATTCTTGGACTTGTAGAAAGTTGATATTAATATCTACAATATTGGTGGCAAGCATGAGAAAAAAATCCTCTCACAATTGAGATCAAATTAAGTAACAAATAAAGTTATCAAAGGAGTGGCAGCTTTACCATGCTCTAGCATTTTGACCATATCTCTCAAATTACTTTGTCAAATGGTAAAAAAAAATTATCACAATTCAAACAACTCAATTATCTATATGTTTTGTTTTATGTGGAAAAGAAATTTCGGATGAGAAGATTTTCAAAGGTGATGTGTATAATGACATAATTTCTTGAAACACCAATAAAGACTTATGTGTAAAAAAAATAATATTTTATTTGTAGTTGTCTCTCCAAATTTGGCTATAAATAGGGGTGCTTTGTAATGTATTGGGATATCCCTCATTCTATGAACAAATCTTTGTGTTCATAATATTTCTCTATTTGTTTTTCTTTTATTTCTTCATTTAAATATAATTAGCATACTAATTTCATATTCAAAGTTTTATACTTTGAATAATGAGTAGCTAACTTCCCAAGGTTGAGATGAAGATAAAACTCTTGGTATAATAATAAGGTTATTAAAAAGTAATAATCTATATTTTATATTATTTAATCATTATTTATTGTTTATGTTATATTTATTTCTTTAAGAATGATTATACCCTACTTATAAGTGGGAGTTTTGATTTATTGTTGTTATATGTTATACTAAATTCTTGGAACCATTTAAATATTAGTTTGGTATTACCAATCATTTAGAGTGGATGCCTTGATTTATTATATATGAATATATCATAATATTAATTTCTTGGTACCATTTAAATGTTAGTTTGGTATTACCAACCATTTAAAGTGGATGTCTTGATTTATTATATATGAATATATCATAATATTAATTTCTTGGTACCTTTTAAATGTTTGTTTGGTTTTATCAACCATTTAAAGTGGGAACCTTGATTTAGTATTTACAAATATATATATATAGCACAATAAATACTTGACAACATTTATAAGTTTTGGTATATATTATATACTTATAAGATAATAATAAACAACATAATATAAATATGATCGTTTAATATATTTGAACCATTTAATTAAGTGGATTTCAATAATGTCATTAATGTCAACTTTATTATAATATCAAGAATGGATCCTCTAATCTCAAGTACTTAAATTAAAATTTGAACAAATAAAAATTACCAATTAAAGACTCATACAATTAAACAAAACAAAACAAAACAAAATGACATTGTAGTGGACTTGTAATTACCTTAGCTTCCCTGTGGATACGATATTCGAACTCACCGAAATATACTACTTGTGGACAACCTGCTCTTGCGAGTGCAACAATAAAAGTCGCATCAGGGTAACACAAGAGCATTTGAAATCTCTGAACATCCATAAAAATTAATGTGTTTATTTAAGTTATTCTTTCAGTTTTACATTATATCATCCTTCAGTATTCAATCTATATTTCAGTCTAATTCCGCACTATTATCAATTGACTGAGTTATATTGACAAACAAGATTTTAGGATAAGTTCCTCAAATAACTGATTCATATTTGGTAAAGGAATTAAAAATCCTAAGTGTTTATTCAACCACTTTCTAAATACTTAAACTTCCTTAACCGATCCTATCAGCAATTTCTCAACCACAGCTAGCAGCCTTTTAGGCAGCTGCAGCTATCAACTAGGTCAGCTGCTCTGGAGTGATAGTAAAAGTTTGCTGAGGGGATAGATTTCCTAGGGGAACCTCTAAGTATGTGGTCTCCCTCCTGAAATCCTCCCTCTAAAATAGTTTTTGAGTGAAAACCATATCTACGTCTATAGATTTGATTTTTCACAGACGACGCCAATAATGATGCACGGTAAAATTTTGTAAGTTGGGGGAGAAATTTGGAGAACTTTCCATGTGAATGCTAGCGACTAAATAGAGAGTGTCTGGGCTGAAAGATCTGCACACTTGAGAAACAAGGAAAGTTAGTGGGGCATCATAAGAGTTTCCTGCGTAGCCACTCTGATGCTCAAGTCAGTCAAGTATTTGCGAAAATGGAATGAGAATGCTAAATAGTGAATTTCTACGAGTGTTTGTGAAAATGTCAAGAAAACATATCCCCAAATAAACGGGAAAACCTGGGTACTTATAAAAGAATAGTTAATGAGTACCTTGTTGTCAATGCCCGATCACTTCTCATGATCTGACGTTTGCCCATGCCTTTTCTCCTGACACTGTCACACCTAACAACAAATACTGCCTCTAGTCTGATCACATCGCCCGGACTACGTGCATTGATTGACATGCTAATGATGTTGAGGCATTGTGACCCATATCTATGTGTAGAGCCCAAAATCAGTAGACGTAAAACTCATGCATTTATTTAAAATGCTAAATTATTTATTTGATTTTAAAATGATTTTTTGGCAATGCACGATTAATGATTTGTATTATTTTAAATTATTATATGTTTATTTGATGCACGTTAAAATGTTTTCTGAAGTTTCATGTTTCTGGCGATTATTCGATGCGATGCGGGTTCGGGGAAAAGTGACCGGCGACGATTTGGGCGATTTGTAAAATGTGGTATATTATTTCAAGTCAAAAAAGTGTCATTTTAAGTGATTTATTAAGTTTTTAGCATTTTAAAGCCTAATTTAATTATTAGGTGATTTTTAAGATTTTAAAGTTTATGACTTGACAATTTTATTCTAAATTATTGGATTTTAAGTAAAGTTAATAGTTGGTTAGTAATCTTAATTAGCAAGTTAATTATTAATTAAAGCCCTTAATCCACACTAACCCACTAACTCACACACACACATACACGTTACACTCACACACACATGCACATATACACACACACTTGGCCTTTGCACACACACATCTCTTGCACCTTTTCATTTCTTTTTGGAGTGAATTTGGAGGATTCTTAGGCTCTTTCTTCAGCAGCCTCATTTCCACCTTTCTCTTTCAAAATTTTAGCAACCACACGTTGATTTTAGTAGAAAAATCGTGCCTCAAGTCGCCCGGATCGTTTCCCGCACTGCGTCGCTTTGTTATTCCCCGTATCATGAGTTTTAAAGATCAAAGGCATGTATTTCTTTCGTTTTTGCATCGATCTTGTCATAGTAATTATTTCGATGTATATTGTATGAAAAACATGTGTATGTTATGCAAAAGTTTGAGCAAAAATATTTAAAATGATTTTGGATCAAAATTTTGGATCTCAAAAACTGGGTCTACTGTCTTTTTGAATACTGAGAATTTTCGGTTGATTTTCTAGAAACACTTTCAACATATAAAACGTAGAACTTTTGGTTACCTTCGATTTTTCAGTAAAGGGTTATGCCTACTGTCAGTTGCGAGAAGCTCACGAAGTCACACCTCAAGCCTTTAAGTTTTAACGTTTTAAATTCTTTCATGTAGTAAGCTTCAAGTCATGATTTCAGCATGTGCATGTTTTAGGCTCGAATTACGTTCATCTTACGATATAGATATTATGTTCATGCATGTTGGGTTTACGTGTTGGGTAAATAATGGAACAATATTCCTCCTAGACGTATGGTTGCCCGTGGAGCAAGGGATGAGAATGGAGAAGCTCATGATGGGTAGAGGGACACTCCTCCTCGTCCACCGCCAAATATGCAAGCTCAGATGTTTGAAAGGATGACTCAATTCTTCGCACAGTTTGCGGGGAACAACGCTGTCATAGATACAGGTGCGAGGCCCAGACCAGAGGCTGTTTATGAGCGGTTCAGGAGGATGGACCCAAAAGAGTTCTCGCGGACTACTGACCTGATGGTAGCTGAGGGATGAATTAAGTCCATCGAGGTGATTTTCGCTTTCATGGAGTTGCAGGATGCAGACATAGTTAGATGTGCCACTTTCCTGCTAATAGGAGACGCTAGACTGTGGTGGGAGAGCGCATCTGTATCGGTGAATTTGCAAGCACTGACGTGGGATGGTTTCAAGGAGGTCTTCTACTCCAAGTACTTCACTAAAGAAGCTCCTGCCTGACTAGGGAGTTTATGACTTTGCGACAGGGAGACAGCAGCGTCGCAGAGTTTGTCAGGAAGTTTGAAAGGGGGTGTCACTTTGTGCCCCTCATTGCTAATGATGCCCGGGAGAAGCTGAGGCACTTCATTGATGGATTACGGTCGATCTTGTGCCGTGATGTGAAAGTTTCTGGTCCTACCAACTATGTCATTGCCGTGTCGAGAGCCCTGGCGGCGGAGCAGGACCATAGGGACATTGAGAATGACAGGAAGGGCAAGAGACCCTATCAAGCGCCTCAGCAGCAGCAGCAACGACCCCAGTTTAAGAGGTCTTTCCAAGGAAAACAAAGGAAGAGGCCATTTCAGGAACCGCCGAAAGGCAAGGGAATTCCACAACAGAAGGCTCCTCAGAGGCCGGAGTACCCAGTGTGTCCGAAGTGCAACCGTCAACACATGGGCCAGTGTTTATGGGGTTTTGGCAAATGCTTCAAGTGCGGAGCCAATGATCATATGCTGAAGGACTACCCGCAGTGGAGGCAGCCTACCCAAGGAAGATTGTTTGCCATGCAGGCTGAGGGGGCGAACCCAAATACGACTCTTCTAACGGGTTACCTATAAAATTCAGCACCATATTAATATTTTTTTTTTGATATGCATGTTTCGAATTTGAGTTGGGATTATTAGTGTGCTAGTTAGTATTTTTGGTGACTTGTGTAGAGATTTTCTATTATGCTTGAGGGTAAGATTAGTATTTTGGGATATAAGTTTGGTGTGTTGTGCTAACGTCTCTCAGGAAATATTTTCTTAAAGAGAGTAGCCACGAAGGCCTTGATAGATTCAGGGGCCACACACTCTTTTATCTCGAAGACGTTCGCTAATCATCTGGATGTCAAGTCCATTGGACTCGACGTGAACTATCCAGTGATAGTCCCATAAGGGTAAGAGTTATCAGCTACTAGCGTGGTCAGAGACATTGATCTTGAATTGCATGGCTACCTAGTGTATGCCGACCTAATTGTGTTGACGATGCCAGAATTTGATATCATTTTGGGAATGGACTGGCTGACGAAGAACAGAGTTCTGATTGACTTTCAGAAAAGGTCAGTGCTGGTAAGACCGTTGGACATGGAGCATTTTCTCTTTGAGCCAGATAGATGGAGGAGTTTCCCTCGCATGATCTCCTACATACAGGCACAGAGACTTATTCTTAAGGGGTGTCAGGCTTTCTTGGCCAGCATTGTTTCAGCGCTTGACGTGCCCACTCCATCGATATCTGATGTACCAATATTCAGAGATTTTCCTGACGTTTTTCCTGATGACGATACATGACTTCCACCAGAGAGAGAGGTGGAGTTTTCCATTGACCTTGTGCTAGGTACCGTGCCAATCTCTAAGGCACCATACCTTTTAGCTCCAGCTGAGATGTTAGAGCTCAATCAGCAGATTCAGTAACTCATAGATAAAGAATTTATCCGTCTTAGTTTCTCACCATAGAGCGCACCAGTGCTCTTCATAAAGAAGAAGGATGGGAGCATGAGATTTTGTATCGATTACCAAGAACTGAACAAGGTAACGATCAAGAACAAATACCCACTTCCGAGGATCGATGACTTGTTCGATCAGTTGAAGGGAGCCACAATGTTCTCTAAGATAGATCTGCGATCTGGGTATCATTAGCTGAAAATAAAAGATGCAGATGTTCATAAGACAACCTTCAGAGCTATGTAGGGGCATTACGAGTTCTTGGTGATGCCATTCGGACTGACGAATGCTCCAGCAATTTTTATGGACTTGATGAATCGAGTATTTCAGCACTACATAGATCGATTCGTCATAGTATTTATTGAAAACATTCTCATTTACTCGAAAAGCCATGAGTAGCATAGTCAGCATTTGGGTACAGTTTTGCAGGTATTGTAGAGTCGCAAATTGTTTGCAAAATTTAGTAATTCTGGTTGGAGAAAGTAGAATTTTTGGGTCATATAATATCTAGCAGTGGTATTGAGGTAGATCCAGCTAAAGTGGCAGCAGTTAAGGAAAGGAATTAAGCCGAAGAATGCGTCAGAGATTCGCAGTTTCATTAGCTTGGCAAGCTATTACAGGAAATTTATTCAAGGATTTTCCTCTATTGCACTGCCACTCACTTCATTGACTAAGAAGAATGCTAAATTTATATGGAGTGAAGAACGCCAGAAGAGCTTTGATACCTTGAAGCAAGCTCTTATCACGGTGCAAGTGTTAGCCATGTCAGCAGGGCAAGGCAATTTCGTGCTATACACCGATGCTTCTAAGCTCGGTTTAGGTGCAGTATTGATGCAGCATGGTCGAGTTATAGCATATGCCTCCAGACAGTTGAAAGACCATGAGAAAAACTACCCGACTCATGATCTTGAGTTAACTGCCATTGTCTTTGCATTGAAAATGTCGAGACATTATTTGTACGGCGAGAAATGCCAGATATTCACTGATCACAAGAAATTCAAATATTTCTTCACGCAGAAAGAACTAAATATTAGACAAAGACGGTGGTTGGAATTAATGAAAGACTATGATTGCGAAATTAGCTACCATCCAGGGAAAGCTAATGTTGTGGCAGATGCCTTGAGCAGAAAAGTTGCAGTCATAGCACAGCTGTCAATGCAGAGATATCTTCAGTCAGAGATTCAGAGGTTTGGCCTAGAAGTTTGTCCTAAGTGCAGAGCTCCTAAGCTGTCTAATCTGACAGTCCAGTCTTCCTTGCTAGACCGAATCCGTAGAGGTCAACCTTCAGATGAACAGTTACAGAAATGGAGAATAAAGGATGAGTCCAAGGGCAGTGTACTCTATACAGTGTCTGATGGTATTGTGAAATACATAGAGAGGATGTGGGTGCCCAGTGTTGATTCGATCAGAGAAGATATTTTGACAGAGGCACTTGCATCTCCGTATTCCGTTCATCCAGGGGGTACCAAGATGTACAAGGATTTGCAGATGCTGTATTGGTGGCCCGGTACGAAGCGAGACATCCGTCGATTTGTATCTGAATGTCTCACTTGTCAGCAAGTGAAAGCAGATCATTAGAGGCCAGCAGGAATGCTTAAGCCGCTCGCTATCCCAGAGTGGAAACGGGAGAATATCACCATGGATTTTGTTGTTGGTTTGCCGAGGTCAGTCAGAGGATCCAATGCTATTTGGGTTATAGTGGATCGACTTAATAAGTTGGCACACTTCTTGCCAGTGAAGACGACTTTCTCCATGAATCAGTATGCAGAGGTCTATATCAGGGAGATAGTTCGATTGCACGGGTTCCCAGTTTCGATTGTGTCCGACAGGGACCCGAGATTCACATATTCTTTTTGGAGGAGCTTATATGCAGCCATGGGGATGAAATTGTTATTCAGTACGGCATTCCACCCTCAGATAGATGGCCAGTCTGAGCGAGTGATTCAGATTTTGGAAGACTTGTTGCGAGCTTGTGTGATAGATTTTCATGGGAATCGGGAATCGGGAATCGAAGCTACCTCTAGTGGAGTTTACCTACAACAACAGTTTTCAATCATCGATAGGTATGGCTCCCTACGAAGCATTGTATGGGAGGAAGTGCAGATCACCGATTCATTGGGAAGAAGTCGGTGAGAGATCAAAACTTGGTCCAGAGATTGTTCAGCAGACCGCAGACGTAGTGGTCAAGATCCAAGACAGGATGAAGACCGCTCAGAGTCGTCAAAAGAATTATGCTGAAAAAAGGAGGAGAGATCTCGAATTTGTCGTAGGAGATCACGTATTCGTGAAGATAGCACATATGAAAGGTGCTATGAGATTTGGGAAGAGTGGCTAATGAAACTTAAAATTAATAATTTTTTATATGTTAAAACCTATATTTTAAAATTTAAGTTTCATTAAAATTATAAAATTATGTTATTTTAGTATTGTTTGTTTATATTTAAATGTCTTACTAAATATGTTTTATTTTCAGGTTTTCTACGTGTTGGTAAAATCACTACAACAAAAATGGCTTTTCGCAGCGCGCAAATTCGTTTTCTGCAGCGCACATTGCACGCTGCAAAGTTCAAAGCTGTTGAAAGTTCAAGATTATCCGCGGCGTACATGTGCGCGCTGTTAATCTTATTATCCGCGGCATGCACATGCACGCCGTTAATACTATTATCCGCAGCGTGCAATGTCCGCCGTTAATAATTAGTGCAAAATCTAATTTTAGCGACGGTTTTAAAATTTCCGTCGCTAATAGCGACGGTTTATAACCGTCGCTAAATTTATAGGTGACAGTTTTTAAACGGTCGCTAAGTTTAGCGACGGTTTTAAAACTGTCCATACATTTAGCGACGGGATTTCATAATCCGTCGCTAATCTTTTCGTTAAAATAAAAAATATTTACTTTTATAATTTAATAAAATTTTTAAAAAAACTTACAATCTAATAACAATTCTCGTGATTTTTAATAATATTTACAAAGTAAGTAAAAATCGAAACAAAAAAGTACACTAAATCGAAACTAAAATCTTAAAATCGTGAGAAAAATTCTGAGTGTTGTGAAGAAATGGGAAGGGAATGCGGATATTTATAGACTATTAGCGACGTTTGTATTTAAACCGTCGCTACTAGCGACGGTTTTATAATAAACCGTCGCCGATGTAAAACCTTGCGACGGGTATAAGAAAACCGTCGCTAAATATAGCGACGATTAATGCTTAATTGTCGCTAAAGTTGGCGATGGTTATTTTAAACCGTCGCTAGTTTTAAATCGGCGACGGTGTATTTAAAACCGTCGCTAATAGCGACAGTATAAAAACAACCGTCGCTAAATTTAAATTGGCGACGGTTAAATAAACCGTCGCTAAATGATGGCGCACCCATTTTACATATATGCACGCCGTTAAAAAAATTTATTTTTTTTAAAAAAAATAATTTACTATTAACAGCGCACATAAACATGCACGCCGTTAATAATATTATTAACAGCGTGCCTTTATTGTGCGCTGCAAAAATTGCATAAGTTATTAACAGCTCACATATAACTGCACGCTGCGGATATTACTATTCGCAGCGTGCTTTTAATGCACGCTGTTAATACTGTCAAGTGCAATAATATTAACAGCGCACATATGAATGCACGCCGTTAAAAGTAATATTCGCAGCGTGCTTTTAATGCACGCTGTTGATGACGTGCTGCGGAAAATCATTTTTCTTGTAGTGAATAATGATAACTCAAGCTAAAAAATTCAAATGGAAGTGATTCAAACATGTTTGGAATCCTAGAAATTATCTACAACTTTTCATAAGACATGATTGCCTAAAAAGTTCATTAAGATGATCAAATTGTGAAAATATCAAAAGGAGGATAAATTTACTTTCACCATGACCAGCATATAGTACAAAAATCATAACTATTTCATATTTAGCCAAATGAGGTGAACCAAGTGGCCAAATTCATCTACAGACAATTTCCCACATGTTTTTTGTTTTGAGCAGAGTCAAATTCAGTGATTAAAGTCATGGAACAAAGCATTGAAAGAAGGGACATGGAATTGAAGTTGGAGGAGACAAAAACTACTATTACAACAACATGGCATTAATAAAATTTTTGACCTTTTCTCTCATTTGGCCTATAAATAGAGGCCTTGTGCTAGATTGAGAATCATTCTATCTCATTGTAAAATATAGTGTGAGTGTGTATAAAAGTTCTAAGTTCCAATATATTTTTCATTTTCTCAATTATGAGTGATGTTTTTAGTGTTGATCAAAAGTAAGCTCATGGAAAGCTAAATCTATTATGTCACGGTGAAGAGGATGAATTCTTGGTAAGTAAGATTGTTTATATTTTGTATATTCTTTCTTTATTTCTTTTCATTTTCCTAATTTCTTTTTATTGTAAGTATAAAAATGAATTATTTGTTGTTATCAATTTTCATCAAATGCTTGTTACCATTGAAGTGGTTATCTTGATTTGTTGTTTAATTTTGATACAATAAATATTTCATCAATTATTATTGTTATATTATACATATATATATATATATTTTTATTTATATAATTATATCAAATATTTCATTTAGACGATAGCGTGGCTCTGCCGGTTGTTCTAAATGAAATATTATGATTGAATACTAACATCTAACAATCTAACATTTACATTATCGCAACTAACTTTTACTTTCCGCATCTGACATTTACTTTATCGCAACTAACTTTTACTTTCCGCAACTAACTTTTACTTTCCCGCAACTAACTTATTAAATCATATATTTCATTTAGGCAATAGCGTGGCTCTGCCGGTTTTTCTAAATGAAATATAATGATTTAATTTAACATTTACTTAATGAAATTCTATATATTTATATAGTTATATATATATAATCATAGGTACCATATATAAAATATCGGTGAATTCGGTATTTTTTATAGTGGGAACTATATTATATTATGTGTGTGTTTAAATATTTAATTTTCTTGGAACCATTATTTATGGTGGTTTCCTTTGTTTTACTTTTAGTTAAAAAATATTACATAAACCAAGAATAAATCCTCGAGCCTTGACAAAAATTTATAATTTGTAAACTTCATTCTTGAATTTCGTAATCTATAAATTAATAAATTTAAATTTAAAATAACTTCTATGTAGATCGATCTCGTACTTACGAAATATATTACTTACAGAAAACCTACATTTTGGTGAATTATAATTTAAGTAGTAGCAAGTTTTTGGCGCCGTTGTCGGGGAGGTATAAATTAAGTTTATATTTGTTAATTATGTTTTATTTATAAGTATTGTATTGTTTCTTTTTGTATGAGTATTTGGAGTCGAAAAAAAAGTGGTAGAATTATTCGAGTATCTGATAAACATGGATGATAATTCAAATAATCAAGATAATTATAACAATAATAATAATAATAATAATCAAGAACATGATCAATTAAGAACACTTAGGCACCCTATGAACCCTATTAGAACTAGTGCCCCATCTTGTTTAGTTTTTCCTCCTGATGCATCTCATTTAAACTTTAAACCTTAAATTATTCAACTTTTACCAAATTTTCATGGTTTAGATTCTGAAAATCCATATTTACATCTAAGAGAATTTGAGGAAGTTTGTAACACTTATAATGATCAAAATTGTAGCATAGATATAGTTCGATTAAAGCTTTTCCCTTTTTCTTTAAAAGATAAAGCTAAAACATGGCTACAAAATTTGAGATAGTGTTCAATAAGATCATGGGAAGAAATGCAACAACAATTTCTCAAAAAGTTTTTTCTTTCCCACAGAACAAACTCTTTTAAAAGACAAATTACTAATTTTTCTCAAAATAATGAGAAACATTTTATCAATGTTGGGATAGATATAAAGAATTACTTAATACATGCCCACATCATGGTTTTGAAACATGGAGAATAGTTTCTCACTTTTATGAAGGTCTAATACCAAAAGATAGGCAAATGATAGAATTCATGTGTAATGGAACTTTTGAAGATAAAAACCCAAATGAAGCTATGGAGTATTTGGATTCATTAGCAGAAAATGCTCAAAATTGGGATAATATAGGCACAATAGAACCACCAACTACTAAAATCAATAATTCAATAAATGGGGGTGGTATCTATAATCTTAAAGATGATATAGATATTCAAGTTAAACTTGCATCTTTAGCAACAAAAATTGAGTCATTAGAAATGAAAAAGAGTGGCCAATTAAAAAGTATTCAAGAAATTGTTTGTCATATATGTGATACACATGATCATGCTACAAAAGATTGTCCAACATTACCTTCATTTAAAGAATGTCTCCGTTAACAAGCAAATTATGTTAACAATTATAAAAAATCAATACTAGATCTTTTTTCAACATCATATAATCCTGGATGGAAAAATCATCATATTTTTAGTTGGAGGAATGATAATAATGCACAACCCTCACAACAATATTTTCAAAATAACAAAAATCATCAAGGTTATATTCCTTATGTTACACCTCCAAGAAAAAACTTTGAAGATGTAATTCATGCATTTATCCAAAAGCAAGAATTTATCAATATTCGAAACAGTCAATCATCAAGGTTAAATTCCTTATGAGTGATTTGAAAGNGATATAGTAATGAAAACAAGGATCATTTAAAGTCAAAGAGTGTAGAGGCCTCTAAATTCGTGCTTGAAAATTTGCGGAAAAATTTAAAACTTTTCTCTTTAATTAAATAAAATGCCTCATTCATAAATAAACTGATAAATAAAGTTTAATGTTCAAAAATAGCAGCGGAAGTAAATAATGTTTCAAAACGACAGCTTAAAATATTTCATTGTAATAAAATGAGTTTTCGCAAAAATAATAAATAAACTGATAAATGAGGTCCTCGGGTCCCACTACTACCGACTCGAGCTGGCTCACTGGTCCCCGCCCTCGATCCCGACATCATCTGTACCTACAGCAATCAAGTCTAGTGAGTCTAAAGACTCAGCATGCATATATCGTAAATAACAAGTAAATAGATAATAATAAAATTGCATGTGAAGTGAAAATATCATGTCATGAGGAATTATAGTACTTGCATAACTGAACTGTAAATATCTTATCATGGATAATTACAAATACGTGCATAACTGAACTAAAAATCATAAGTGAACTGTTTGCTCAATAGAGTTCTGTAATAAAATAGTCTGTCATAATTTTGTTGAGATTATGTTCTACGCAAGTGGCTCCATGAACTGCACTGAACTGAACTGAACTGAACTGAACTGACCGGTAACTGACGACCGGGTGAAATACTAATCGTCTGATCAGACTAATGCCACAGTATACTGGGTGGTACACAACTGAACTGACCGGTAATTGGTGACCAGGTGAAGTAATAATCCCATGATAGTACAATGGCCACAAGCAATATCACATAACTCTCGAAAATGAATATTTTACATTTTTGCACGTAATATAATTAAATACAAAAATTAAATATCCTGTATAAATTTTACCATAAGGGGTTGGACCGTTCCCAGGCTCGCTGCGACCTAATTATGTCATGAAAATATGCAAATAATTTACTTGACCAAACTTTGTAATTGAATCCAAAAACGAGACAATTACGCCCACTGACTTAGTATTAAATCATGACTCCGAGCCAACCCGAACCAACGTTTAGTCATGATTAGAATACTCTTAAAAATGATGAAACAATGCTCCTAATTTACAGTACTCGAAATTTAGTGAATGGAGGGCAAAAACGTGAAACGCTCTTTCGAGAGTCAGTTTAGTAAATTGCACCGTAAATTCTCGTACGACCTCTAAAATGATCCGAATCACAAACGGCCAAAAACATGACCTTCCTAACTTGATGAGGCACTGTCCAGTCCAAGGCCATAGGCTAAAAGCCAACCAAGAACTCGAACGAGCCTCTGAACCAAAGCATCAAGCTGCTGTCCAGAAAATGCAGTAGCCGTTGTTGCGTTACCATGCTTCGTTTTCGAGACTATTGGTCATTGGGGCTTGAACCACCGACCAGAGCCTCTTACCAACATCCTAAGGTATGGTTTGAACCATGGCTAAGGGCCCTAGGACAACCACAATCCAACCCAACACCTACGACAAATCTGAAGTTCCACCCGAGACGCCATAGAGCACGCGTGGGGGTGTTGTTTATTTTGCTGTCAAATTAAGGATCCAATGGCTATGAGGTTAACCATGGTCCATGCTAGACATGCTAAGGTGTTGCATGAGTCATGGCTAAGGGCTAGAAGCCAACCACAACCCACTTGACACCAAAAATTCAAAACCCAACTCACACAACCAAAACCAGAATTTAAAACCGAAGGGGCACTTGTCTTGTTTATTTTAAAAACCGATGGGGACGTGAACCAAGCCATGAAAGGGCTTCTTGGTCATGTCCTAGACATGCTAGGGAAGGTTTCAAACCATGGTTAAAGGCCCAAGAGCCAACCAAGATTCGAACCATCCTTAGACAAACCAAAACCAGAATTTTCGAAACTCATTTCTGTACTATGGGGGGTTTGCTGTCATTTCTGAGTTTCCAGCGGGTATGGGGCTTGAACGACTGGACCAATATGATCCTAACATGTCCTAGTACATGTGTAAATGCAGCCTTGGGAGCCTGGACCCGAGCCAACCACCTGTAATAGCAGAAACAAGCCAAACCCGTGAGGTAGCAAAGGAAACCGAAAATCTGCATGTTCATTTTCTGAAAATAGGTTGATGTGTTTCGATTTTTGCTTAATAAAATCATGAGTATGATGTGTTAAAATACTAATATGGCCTGATTGAAGAGTGAAAGAAAACATATACATGCCTTGGTTTGTTTTGGAAGAAAAACAAACGAAACGACGACGCGGCGCGGCGGAGACGGAGTCTTCTTCTTTTCTCACTTGTTTTCTCTCTTGTTTCTTGCTAGGCGACTCACGATTTTCAGTGCTGAAATGTTCAGAATTTTTGAAAATGGGGGAGAGAAATATGTCTAGGAGAGTGAAGGAAAAGTTTGCAAAATAAATGGGAGGAAATAAATCTTGCTATCTTTTGAGTTGAGAGATAAGGGAAGTTGCTATGATATCAAGGGATTTGAGGGAGATTTAAATGATATGGTGACCGATTTTCTCATGTCCAATTAAAGGTAGAAAAATTGCTTAATTAACATTTAAATGGTGAGGGAATTATCTCCCAAGAAAAGATAAGGAAATGAATTAAGGATGGAGAGTTGCCAAATATTTTTAAATCTTTTATCAAGGTGGCTGAAATTATGCTTAATAAAATGGGGTGGGATATTGCTTAAATCATTAATTATTGTTGATTAAAAATGAAGGGATTATCTACCAAGAATGGATATGGAAGGGATTGAAAAATGTTGAGTTGTCAACTTATTTAATCCAAATCCTTAAGGTGGCCGAAATTCTACAAAATAAATGAAGGGAAAAATTGTTTAATTATTGAATTTTTCTCCTTAAAGTTTTAAACACTAATTATGTATTTTAGTGAATTAATAAATTAGTTTAAGATAGGCATTATCTTGCATGCATGGCCAAATCTTTAAATTAAATTACCAACATGTTAAATTACAATTTCTTAAATAAAATAAGCCTAGATTATCTTATCTCAATTGGTCACATATTTTAATTTAGGCTTTTAATTAAATTCTTGGACAAAAAGGAATTTATTTACTACTTATCTCCAATTAATTAAATAATTCCTTAAACTTCCTTTTTCATTAAAATAACTTATTCTTTATCTCAAATTAAGTCTAGGAATATTTTCTCATTATTAAAATTTATCTCATTACTCCAACTCCAGTCCGGCCTTGCTTATTTAACTGAAAAGATAAAACTAAACTCATGCGATTTAAAATAAATAATCATGACTGAACTAATTTTAAAAGGCCTTAAATATAAAAGAAATCATTTTTAATTTAAATACTAGAAATTATGCATGGCTTATACATAGTCAAATTTACGGGTTCTACAATCCTTCCCCCTTTAAAAGAAATTTCGTCCTCGAAATTAAAACTCACCGAATAACTCGGGATAACGACTCCTCATCTCTGGCTCAGACTCCCACGTAGCTTCCTCCTTTGAATGGTTAAGCCATTTGACTTTCACTCCCTTAACCAGCTTGTTCCGAAACTTCTTCTCTTGTCTGTCTAAGATCAGCACTGATCTCTCCTCATAAGACAAGTTCGGAGTGAACTGCAACGGTTCAAAATTCAGCACATGCAAAGGATTTGCCATATACTTCCTCAGTATGGAGACGTGGAACACATTGTGTACTCCGGCCAGATTCGGCGGAAGAGCAACATGATAAGCTAGCGTCCCAACCTTGTCGAGGATCTCAAATGGTCCAATGAATCTCGGACTGAGCTTCCCTTTCTTCCCAAATTCCATGACACCCTTCATAGGTACCACTTTCACAAAGACATGTTCGCCCACGGTGAACTCTAAATCTCTCCTCCGCTGGTCCGCATAACTCTTCTGTCGACTCTGAGCAGTCCTCATCCTATCACAGATCTGGGCTACTACATAGACAGTCTGCTGAATTATCTCTGGACCCAACTCTGCTCTCTCTCCTACCTCATCCCAATGAACAGGAGATCTACACTTGCAACCATACAATGCTTCATATAGAGACATTCCTATAGACGACTGAAAGCTGTTGTTATAGGTGAACTCCACTAATGGCAAGTTCGACTCCCAACTCCCTGAGAAATCAATAACACAAGCACGGAGGAGGTCCTCCAAAATATGAATAACTCGCTCTGACTGCCCGTCTGTCTGAGGGTGGAAAGCTGTGCTAAACAACAATTTCGTACCCATCGTCGAATGCAAACTCTTCCAAAATGAGGACGTGAATCTGGGGTCTCTATCAGACACGATAGAAACTGGAATACCATGAAGTCGGACTATCTCCCGGATATACAACTCTGCATACTGAACCATGGTGAAAGTCGTCTTAATAGGCAAGAAGTGCGCTGATTTGGTAAGACGATCAAAAATCACCCAGATAGCATTTGATCCTCTGACTGACTTCGGTAAACCGGTCACGAAGTCCATGGTAACAATCTCCCACTTCCACTCGGGAATAAGAAGAGGCTTGAGCAACCCTGCTGGTCTCTGATGCTCCGCCTTTACTAACTGACAAGTCAGACACTCGGATACAAAACGTCTGATGTCCTTCTTCATTCCTGGCTACCAATATAATAACTGCAGATCTTTGTACATCTTCGTACTCCCAGGGTGAATAGAGTACGGTGACATATGGGCCTCTGATAGAATATCCGCTCGAATGGAATCACTGCTAGGAACCTATATCCTGTCTCGGTATTTCACAATACCGTCACTAACTGAATACAAGCCACTACCCTTGGCATCATCGCTCTACTTCCACTTTGCTAACTGCTCATCTGCTGACTGACCACTGTGAATACAGTCTAGGAGAGAGGACTGAATAGTCAAGGTAGATAGACGTGGAACTCTACCTCGAGGATATGCCTCTAGATCAAACATCTGCATCTCAGACTGAAGAGGTCTCTGAACCGTCAGATGAGCCATCACTGCAACTTTTCTGCTCAGTGCATCCACAACTACATTAGCTTTACCCGAGTGGTAGCTAATGTCCCAATCATAGTCTTTCACAAGCTCCAACCAACGCCTCTGACGCATATTCAGCTCTTTCTGCGTAAAGAAGTACTTGGGGCTCTTATGGTCGGTAAAGATCTGGCACTTCTCTCCGTATAAATAATGCCTCCAAATTTCCAAGGCAAAAACCACAGCTGCCAACTCTAGATCATGGGTAGGGTAGTTCTTCTCATGAGTTTTCAACTGTCGAGAAGCATACGCTATCACCTTCCCATGCTGCATCAACACTGTGCTGAGACCGAGCTTCGAAGCATCGGTATACAAGACAAAATCTCCAGGCCCTAATGGCATGGCAAAAACTGGTGCTGAGATAAGAGCTTGCTTTAAAGTATCGAAGCTCTTCTGACACTCATCGCTCCACACAAATTTCACATTCTTCTTTGTCAATGATGTGAGTGGAACTGCGATAGTGGAGAATCCTTGAATGAACTTCCGATAATATTCTGCTAAGCCAAGAAAACTGCGAATCTCAGATGCATTCTGTGGCACAACCCAATCTCTGACTGCTGCAACTTTCGCTGGGTCTACCTCAATGCCACTGCTAGAAACAATGTGGCCTAAGAACGCCACCTTCTCTAACCAGAATTCGCATTACTGAACTTTGCAAATAATTTTTGCTTCTTTAAGGTCTGATGTCTGCTGTGATCCTCTTGATTCTTCGAGTAGACGAGAATGTCGTCTATGAACACTATCACAAACTGATCAAGATACGGCTGAAATACGCGATTCATGAGATCCATGAAGATCGCTGGTGCATTTGTCAAACCGAACGGCATCACAAGGAACTCATAGTGGCCATAACGAGTCCTGAAGGCAGTCTTGGAAACATCAGTATCTTTGACCCTAAAGTGGTGATAACCGGACCGAAGATCAATCTTGGAGAATACCGAAGCTCCCTGCAATTGATCAAATAGATCCTCAATCCGCGGCAGTGGGTACTTGTTCTTCACTGTCACCCTGTTCAACTCCCGGTAGTCAATACATAGTCTCATTGATCCATCCTTCTTCTTCACAAACAAGACTGGCGCGCCCCATGGTGAGAAACTCGGTCGAATGAACTCCTTGTCGAGAAGTTCCTGAATCTGCTTCTTCAGCTCTACCACCTCTGTCGGCGCTAGTCGGTACGGTGCTTTTGAGATCGGTACCGTACCTGGCATAAGCTCAATGGGACACTCCGCCTCTCGCTCAGGTGGCATACCAGAGACGTCTTCCGGAAGAACGTCTAGAAAATCTCTGACAACTGGGACATCTGAGGCTGACTTACTGGGTGCCTCGGGGACAGATATAAAAGTTGCTAAAAACGCTCGACACCCTCTATGCAAGAGCTTCCTAGCCTGGACATAAGGAATAATGCGCGGTAAGGGAAAGTACCTGTCCGGCTCAAATAAGAATTGTGTCATCCCAGGCGATCGGACTAGAACAGATCTCCGCTGGAAGTCTATCAACACTCTGTTCCGCAATAGCCAATCCATGCCTAATATGATGTCGAACTCTGGCATCGGCAAGACAATCAGGTCCGCATAAACAAGGTTGCCATGTATCTCCAGATCAATGTCTCGGATCACATTGGTAGCTGCCATCTCCTCTCCCGAAGGCAGTACCACTGAGTAGGCTACATCTAGCCCAACGGTCTTAACTTTGAGAAAATTCGCAAAGACCTCAGAAATAAATGAGTGAGTAGCCCCTGAATCTATCAGGGCTTATGTAGCTGAGCCAGCTATGAAAATTCTCCCTGAAAGGTTAGAACACTAGGCTGAACCCAATAATCACAAAACTAACTTATAGACATGCAAAGGCCAAAGTTCATCTAACTTAAATTTCCCAAAAATAATACTGAGTAGAGCATGCAACCCTATCGCAGTTCTAGGTTCAAAATCTCGACCCAAAACATTAAATTCCAAATATAAATTTAAAGCTTAATGGTACCTGTCATAAGCATGGTATCGAGGTTCGTCTCTGCTGCATGGAGAGCAAATACCCTGCCTTGGGTAGGAAGGTTCCTCTGAGGGCACTGCGCTACCGTGGTCTGGGCTACCGCACTTGTAACACTTCCCAGAGCCATACATACATACTCCAGGATGGCGGTGTGAGCATTTAGGACATATAGGATGCTCCATAGGCTTAGGGACTGCGCGTCCCCGCTGCTGCTGTGGTCCCTGTTCCTGGGTGGGCCGTGGAAAGGCCTCTTATTCTGCTGCTGATGCTGCTGAGGAGGAGGGCGGTGCGGTACCTGGATTGGGCGCTTGCCCTGACGGTCCCTCTTGATATCTTGCTGATCCTGCTCTGCGGCTAGAGCTCTGGAGACAGCGACCTCATAAGTAGTAGGGTCAGATACCCTAACATCACGGCGCAAGATCGGCCGTAGACCCACCAAAAAATGCATCAACTTGGCTTTAGCCTCATTCGCGATCAAGGGCACAAAATGACAACCCCTCTCACACTTACGGATGAACTCCGTAACAGTCAGATCTCCCTTCCTCAAGCTCATGAATTCCGTGGTCAACCGGGTGCGCACTTCCTCAGTAAAATATTTGGAGTAGAATACCTCCGTGAAACGCGCCCAACTCAGTGTAGCCAAGTTCAGGGCTACTGATGCTCCTTCCCACCATAAGCGGGCATCTCCTCCGAATAAATATGTGGCACATCGAACTCTGTCTGCATCTCCAAGCTCCAAAAACTCGAAGATAACCTCGAGGGACTTGTTCCAGCCCTCGGCAACCATGGGGTCCGTCGTCCCTGAAAACTCCTTAGGACGCATCTTCATGAATCTCTCGTAGACAGCCTCAGGCCCTGTCGGCCTGGTCGCCACAGCATTGTTCCCCGCAAACTGTGCGAAGAACTGAGTCATCTCAGTTAGCATCTGGGCATTCATATCGGGTGGAGGGGGTGGAGGTCCATGCCTCTCTTGCCTCTGCTCCTCCTCGTCCTCCCGACGAGGCTCATCATTTCTAGTGCACTCGAGAATGCGTCTAGGGGGCATACTGTTCCATACATATAACCCATACGTAACCAACATGCATAATTCCATAATTTGTTTAAATTTAAATAAATAATGAGCAATTTAAAATCGGAGCGTAAAAATAATTCATGAGAACTTGCAGTTAAAACATTTCATGCTTTAAATAGAATGCATAAATGTAAAACTTACAGACCGAAGACGTGACTTCGTGAGCTTATCGAGGTCAGTAGTAGTACAACCCTTTACAGAACCATTGCTCTGATACCACCTGTAGTGGCCTCTAAATTCGTGCTTGAAAATTTGCGGAAAAATTTAAAAATTTTCTCTTTAATTAAAAAAAATGCCTCATTCATAAATAAACTGATAAATGAGGTCTTTGGGTCCCACTACTGCCGACTCGAGCTGGCTCACTGGTCCCCGCCCTTGATCCCGACATTATCAGTACCTACAACAATCAAGTTTAGAGAGTCTAAAGACTCAGCATGCATATATCGTAAATAACAAGTAAATAGATAATAATAAAATTGCATGCGAAGTGAAAATATCATGTCATGAGGAATTATATAGTACGTGCATAACTGAACTGAAAATCATAAGTGAACTGTTTTCTCAATAGAGTTCTGTAATAATATAGCCTGTCATAATTTTGTTGAGATTATGTTCTACGCAAGTGGCCCCATGAACTGCACTGAACTGAACTGACCGGTAACTGAACTGACCGGTAACTGACGACCGAGTGAAATACTAATCGTCTGATCACACTAATGCCACAGCATACTGGGTGTTACACAACTGAACTGACCGGTAAGTGACGACTAGGTGAAGTAATAATCCTATGATAGTACAATGGCCACAAGCAATATCACATAAATCTCAAAAATGAATATTTTACATTTTAGCACGTAATATAATTAAATAAAAAAATTAAATATCCTGTATAAATTTTACCATAAGGGGTTGGACCGTTCCCAAGCTCGATGGGTCCTAATTATGTCATGAAAATATGCAAATAATTTACTTGACCAAACTTTGTAGTTGAATCCAAAAACGAGACAATTACGCCCACTGACTTAGTATTAAATCATGACTCCGAGCCAACCCGAACCAACACCAAACCAACGTTTAGTCATGATTAGAATACTCTAAAAAATGATGAAATAATACTCCTAATTTACAATACTCGAAATTTAGTGAATGGAGGCCAAAAACGTGAAACGCTCTTTCGAGAGTCACTTTGGCACATTGCACCGTAAATTCTCGTACGACCTCTAAAATGATCCGAATCACAAACGGCCAAAAACATGACCTTCCTAACTCAATGAGGCACTGTCCAGTCCAAAGATATAGGCTAAAAGCCAACCAAGAACTCGAACGAGCCTCTGAACCGAAGCGTCAAGTTGCTGTCCAGAAAATGCAGCAGCCGTTGTTGCGTTACCATGCTTTGTTTTCGAGACTATTGGTCATTGGGGCTTGAACCACCGACCAGAGCCTCTTACCAACATCTTAAGGTATGGTTTGAACCATGGCTAAGGGCCCTAGGCCAACCACAATCCAACCCAACACCTACGACAAATCTGAAGTTCCACCTGAGACGCCATAGAGCACGCGTGGGGGTGTTGTTTATTTTGCTGTCAAATGAAGGATCCAATGGCTATGAGGTTAACCATGGTCCATGCTAGACATGCTAAGGTGTCGCATGAGTCATGGCTAAGGGCTAGAAGCCAACCACAACCCACTTGACACAAAAATTCGAAACCCAACTCACACAACCAAAACCAGAATTTAAAACCGAAGGGGCACTTGTCTTGTTTATTTTAAAAACCCATGGGGACATGAACCAAGCCATGAAAGGGCTTCTTGGTCATGTCCTAGACATGCTAGGGAAGGGTTCAAACCATGGTTACAGGCCCAAGAGCCAACCAAGATTCGAACCATCTTTAGACAAACCAAAACTAGAATTTTCAAAACTCATTTCTGCACTATGGGAAGTTTGCTGTCATTTCTGAGTTTCCAGCGGGTATGGGGCTTGAACGACTGGACCAATATGATCCTAACAAGTCCTAGTACATGTCTAAATGCAGCCTTGGGAGCCTAGACCCGAGCCAACTACCTGTAATAGCAGAAACAAGCCAAACCCGTGAGGTAGCAAAGGAAACCGAATATCTGCATGTTCATTTTCTGAAAATAGGTTGATGTGTTTCGGTTTTTGCTTAATAAAATCATGAGTATGATGTGTTAAAATACTAATATGGCTTGATTGAAGAGTGAAAGAAAACATATACATGCCTTGGTTTGTTTTGGAAGAAAAACAAACGAAACGACGACGCGACGCGGCGGAGACGGAGTCTTCTTCTTTTCTCACTTGTTTTCTCTCTTGTTTCTTGCTAGGAGACTCACGATTTTCAGTGCTGAAATGTTCAGAATTTTTGAAAATGGGGGAGAGAAATATGTCTAGGACAGTGAAGGGAAAGTTTGCAAAATAAATGGGAGGAAATAAATCTTGCTATCTTTTGAGTTGAGAGATAAGGGAAGTTGCAATGATATCAAGGGATTTGAGGGAGATTTAATTGATGTGGTGACCGATTTTCTCATGTCCAATTAAAGGTAGAAAAATTGCTTAATTAATAATTAATGAAGATTAAATATGATGGAATTATCTCCCAAGAAAAGATAAGGAAATGAATTAAGGATGGAGAGTTGCCAAATATTTTTAAATCTTTTATCAAGGTGGCCGAAATTATGCTTAATAAAATGGGGTGGGATATTGCTTAAATCATTAATTATTGTTGATTAAAAATGAAGGGATTATCTACCAAGAATGGATATGGAAGGGATTCAAAAATGTTGAGTTGTCAACTTATTTAATCCAAATCCTTAAGGTGGCCGAAATTCTACAAAATAAATGGAGGGAAAAATTGTTTAATTATTGAATTTTTCTCCTTAAAGTTTTAAACACTAATTATGTATTTTAGTGAATTAATAAATTAGTTTAGGATAGGCATTATCTTGCATGCATGGTCAAATCTTTAAATTAAATTACTAACATGTTAAATTACAATTTTTTAAATAAAATAAGCCTAGATTATCTTATCTCAATTGATCACATATTTTAATTTAGGCTTTTAATTAAATTCTTGGACAAAAAAGAATTTATTTACTACTTATCTCCAATTAATTAAATAATTCCTTAAACTTGCTTTTTCATTAAAATAACTTATTCTTTATCTCAAATTAAGTCTAGGAATATTTTCTCATTATTAAAATTTATCTCATTACTCCAATTCCAGTCCGGCCTCGCTTATTTAACTGAAATGATAAAACTAAACTCATGCGATTTAAAATAAATATTCATGACTGAACTAATTTTAAAATGCCTTAAATATAAAAGAAATCATTTTTAATTTAAATACTAGAAATTATGCATGGCTTGTAAGTAGTCCGATTTACGGGTTCTACAAAGAGTATGGATGATAATCCTGATACTTTTGAGAATGATGATACCTTAAATTCTAAAAATAATATGTTAAATGATAAATAATCTGAAATAGTAAATGAATCAAATAAACCTCCACCATTTCCTTATGCATTAACAAATCATAGAAAACAAAAAAATGATTCTGATATCTATGAAGTTTTTAAACAAGTAAAGATAAATTTTCCATTATTAGATGCTATTAAACAAGTACCTTCATATGCAAAATTTTTAAAAGACTTATGTACTGTGAAGAGAAAATTGCATGTGAAGAAGAAAGCATTCTTGGCTGAACAAGTACGTTTTATTCTTCAAAATAATTCTAGTTTAAAATATAAAGATCCTGGTTGTCCAATAATTTCATGTATTATTGGAGAAAATAAAATTAAAAAAGTTTTGTTAGATTTGAGACCAAGTGTGAATTTACTTCCTTATTCAGTTTATGAAAAACTTAATTTAGGAGAATTAAAACCGACTTCTGTTACTCTCTTACTGGCGGATAGGTCAATCAAAATACCTANTTAAATTTTCTTGTGACAGGAAAACATGCGGAGGACATTTTACTTCAAAGAAAACAGCTGCAAAAATCTTGCAGTGTGGATTTTATTGGCCCACTTTGTATAAAGACACCCACGAAATCTACAAGATCTGTGAAAATTGTCAAAAATTGGGTGCGATTTCAACAATTGGATGGACTTTGAAAAATATAAAAGGTATAAATCTTTTAATTTGCACACATAAAATTCACTTGGAAGAAAATGCTAAAACATATCAACAACCACAAAGAAGGTTAAATCCACATATGAAGGAAGTTGTTAAGAATGAAGTATTAAAACTATTAGACGCTGGAATTATCTATCCAATCTCATCTCAGATAGTAAATGGGTAAGTCCAACACAAGTAGTACCTAAGTTAGGCATCACTGTTATATAAAATTAAAAGGGAGAGTTATTACAAGCTAGGATTCCATCTAGTCGGCGTATGTGTATTGATTATAGAAAATTAAATGATGCAACTAGAAAAGATCATTTTCCACTACCATTTTTAGATCAAATTCTAGAAAAAAGTAGCAGAAATTCTTATTACTGTTTTCTTGATGGGTATTCGGGGTATTATCCAATACATATATCATTAGAAGATCAAGAAAAAACTACTCATTTGTCCTTTCGGAACTACTCATGATGCCTTTAAATCCAATCATAATTATTTAAATATTCAATAGTTGGGGAATAGATTTTATGGGTCCATTTCCATTATCTTTTGGATATACGTAAATTTTAGTCGCTGTTGATTATGTTTCAAAATGGATTGAAGCAATTGCATGTAGAACTAATGATCATAAAGTTGTTATAAAATTTTTAAAGAAAATATTTTTAGCCGATTTGGAATACCTAGAGCAATAATTAGTGATGAGGGAAGTTATTTTATAAATAAATCATTTTCTCCTTTGTTAAGAAAATATGGCATTACACATAAAGTTTTTACCCCATATCATCCTCAAAATAATGGTCAAGTTGAACTTGCAAATAGAGAAATAAAACAAATTTTAGAAAAAACAGTTAATCCAAATCGAAAAATTGATCTTTAAGATTAACTGATGCATTATGGGCACATAGAACTGCATTTAAGACATCATTAGGGATGTCACCATATAGGTTAGTTTTTGGTAAGCATTGTCATTTACCGGTTGAACTTGAACATAAAGCTTATTGGGCAATTAAAATATTTAAGTCGGTTTCTTCAGTTTTCCCAAAATAATTGAAATATAATAATAATAATAATAATAATAATAATAATAATAATAATAATATGGATGCTTGTATGTTGAATCTTCGTAAATATTTTGCTTGTTTACCTGATAATGCGTTGAAAAAAAATTTATAAAGCTAGCTGTGAGCGACTAAGGTTGATGATGTCATATGGCATACCGAATGATATCCGTTTGATAATTGAAGCAAAAGTCTGATTGGTTGGGGAAGCAAGTGAAATAATAATAAGACATATGTCAGGATTTAGTAAAAGCACATATGACAAAAGGCGAAGAGCTAAACGTATAGGTGGATGTCATAAATGTGCAAGGTGGACTTGTAAAGGGAAATGCAAAAAAGTTGGAATGACATTAATGAATAGAAAAGATAAAATTTTATTCATTAAGAATGTCTGAGTAAAGAGCCTTTGGATAATTTTCTAGAGGTTTTTGATACGCATTCTAGTGTGTACGTGCAAAATGAACTTCTTAAATAATGGTGACAATTTCAACATGAGGAATGTCAATATGGACGGTGGAATCAGCCTTATAAAGATCCTACTGTAGTAACGCATATCTGTTTAGATAAGTAAATATACATATACAATTTCGTCTCGGGATCCTGATGTTAAAAGACCCTATTTGCCAATTTATAAGAAAATTGGATGGGAAGCATATCCTCGACTCATAGAAGGCGTTGAAGCCGTTACTGAACGTAAAATCAGAGGAAGATGAGAGCCATAATCACAACTACGCTGTATATATGTGCTTTAATTTATGTAATTTTTATTTTCTTTTAATAATAATAATTTCCTGTTCAAATATTGACTTTTGGCATGTTACGCTTATAAATTCATATGCTGTGATCTAACAATTGCAGAAAACATATTTCTCAACATGTCGACGTCCACGGTAAGTAAAATCAAAAATATTTGTGTATTTTGTGGATCTAATGCAGGAAAAGATTCAATTTATGAAGAGGTAGCAGAAAAGCTTGGAATAACACTTGCTAGAAAAAAGATTCATTTGGTATATGGTGGTGGTGAAGTTGGTCTCATGGGAAAAGTTGCAAAAGCTGCGCATGCAAGTGGAAGTGAAGTCTTAAGCATTATTCCTGTAACGCCCCGAAAATTTAAATGTCCACGCGAACCACGTGCATTTGAATTATTAAATTCTCTTGTATTTTAATTAAAAGTTTAATTGCATGAATTAATTATGTTGTGCATACTTGCATGTTTAAAATATATTTTTCAACATGGTTGCAATAAAATTGTATTTTAAGGAATATTCAAGTGACGATCGAGGAACGGGGACCGAAGGCTAAAAAACGTAAAATGTTTTTATTAAATAATTGTTTTTAATTACTTAAAATATGAGTGTTGCTTTTTAGTATTTTTGAAAATATAGGGTTTTGAGATGATTTTATACGCCGGGACGTAAATTTTATCGGTGTTGGTTTTTCAAATAAAATACGAACTTTTTGGCAATCCGGCTAATAAATTCACAAATTTATTTTTACCAAAACTTTGTTAATATTTTATTTAAAACCTAATTAGACTAATGGGCTTAATTTAATTGGCTTAATAGGCCTAAGGCCTAGTTAGTAATTTAATTAGTGTATTTAATAGATATAAAGCACTTAAAACCCTACCCATGCAACTCATTCTTACGGCAACCACTCCAAAAATTCAGAAACACTCTCAAAACCACACGCATCACACACACACAACTTTTGAAGGGGAAATTCGAAGGTGCCAAGGGGAAACAAGCCAAGGTTTCGTCCCGTTTTTCATCGTCAACGTTATTTCGTGCGTATTAAACGCAAATGCACGCCATACATCTCCTTTTCTCGTCCATCATATCATATTATGGTTTGAATAATTGGATGCATGAAGAACATGATTTATTTTTCAGAATTATCGTAATATTGCATGTATGCATGAAGAAACATGGTTTTTTATTCAAATAAATTGCATATTGTCCGATTAAGGGGCTGCCATGACCTAAGGTAAGATCATGAGAGGTTTTTCAATGCATTAGAGTCACACACACACGCCTAAATCACCACAAAAGTCGAAGGAGTGAAGCCATGCATGAATCGTTTCTTACCTTGCTGTCAAGGGCTTGGGGCGATCGGGTTCATGGGATAAGGGGTTGGCTAGGCCTGGGCTTGGGTTCAGGGCTGGCCTAGGGTCTGGTTGGATCTAGGGGAGAGTCCTAGCCAAGCTAGGACTCGGATTAAGAGGGCTGAGAGGAGTCCTTGCAAGCAAGGACTCCTACCCGAGAAAGGGCACATGCATGCGCAGACTTGCGCAGCGTGTGCAGGGTTGAGGGTTCGGTCCAGGGCTCAGGGGCTGGGCTAGGGCAACTCATTAGGGTCCTAAGAAGGTGCAATGGGGGTTGGTTTGGGTATTGGGTGGACGGCTAGGTTCATAAGTGCACAAAGCTAGAGTCCACACAAAGTGAAACTCTCGGCCAGCTTATAGGTTAGGGGAAGGGGGCTCATTTTGGTTGTTTGGGTTGGCTCCATAGTGGTTTAAGGGTCCAGTATGTTAATTTAGGATGTTGGTCAAGTTTTGGTTCAACATGGTTTGGGGGTAACTCGTGAAAATCGGAAGTTGGCTCGGGGTCGAAGTTTAGGTGTCAAAATAGGGTTTTTAAATAGGAAAAATTGGAAAACGGCTCACGGGGGTCGAGTCATGGTTCATAAGGGCTAAAATAATATAAAAAGACTAAATTTATAATTTAGGAATTTTATATTAAAGTTTGGGATTTTTCGGGATTAAAACATCGTCAAAACAATTAATTAATGATAAATGAAAAAGTCTGATATTTAAGCTAAATAAAATTATGTGAAAATTAATTTAGGCTTAAATAATTATTTGGGACATGTTAGAGTCAATGAATTCAAGAAAAAGTCAAATTCGAGGAATTTTACGTCTAGGGGTAAAACGGTCTTTTTACACCTAGAAATTAGTAAACGTCATGGCAGTGCCCTAAATGCTATTTTAATCATATTATGGTCATTTTTAAATATATATGAGATGTTCATGATTTAATTATGATTTTTAAATGTCCATGGGATTTTTATGATTTAAAGTAGACATTTAAAAGACATGTTGCATTCTTGGTTTCAAAAACAAAATGTTATGTTATGCATGATTTTTTTTTATAAAGTGATGAGAATATAAATGTTTAAGGAAGTGAAGTAATTGTGACTAATTCGATAATGTTGGAGATGTCGTGAGGGTTATGGTCCCAGTGGGAGCCCAACGATCGTATTTTCATCATTTCGAATAGGTGGTAGTGGTTATGTGGTAACAGATTTGTGGTAACGGTAAGAATCGAGGGGAAAAGGCCCCAGAGGGAGCCCATTTATAGGAAAATGCCCCAGAGGGAACCCCGACGATCGTATTTCCATTCGAATAATGATAGGCCAGGGCCCAGTTGACCGGTGAGAGTGTTGCTGGTGTCCTCCGCCGCCCAGTACTGTGGTTACATGTAGATGGATCCATCGTCTCTTATGATCATGATAAGGAAAGTCACAATTAATGATCTGAATTCAACAAAGGAAAAGGAAAAGGAAAAGGAAAAGGGAAAAGGAAATTGTTTATGATCATGTTAAAATGTTTTTATGTCATAATAAGGAAAAAAGAGAAAAGATTAAGATTTATTTATGCATGTCATGAAATGTTATTTTTACCTAAAAGTATTTTCTCTGTTGCATGTGGTTTTATATGTATTATTTGCTATAAAGATTATGGTGTGTTGAGTCTTTAGACTCACTAGTTGTGATGGATGCAGGTGAGTTTGAGGGAGGTCTTGACGGATGAACTGACTGGACTGAAGGTGCACACAACCCGAGGACCAGCGCTTCTACTTATTTCCGCACTTATGACTTATGAATCATTATTTATGATTAAAGATTTTAAGACTATTTATTTATGCTTTTTGAGAGATTTTTGAGAGGTTTAGTATAGGCTATTCTTTTCAAATTATTGCTTTTTAGGGTTAGTAAAACAGTAGACGATTTCATTTTTATGACTATTTCATTGATTTCTAAAAATGCTAGTTGGTTGATGTTTTATTTTAAAGAGAAAATTTTTTTATAAAAATATTTTCGTAAAGGCCGAAAATCATAGAGGAAAAAAAAATTTTCCTAGTACTTTTAAAGCTATAAAAAGGGCAGGATGTTTCAGTTGGTATCAGAGCAAAGGTCCTGTAAAGGGTTGTGCCACCATCAGCGCCGGAAAGATCAGTCGTCAAGCCTCAAAGTTGTAAGTTTTTACTTGCTTATTATGATTCAATATGTTGTTACCTGCATAAGTACATGAATTATATGTTCACGACACATGTTTAATAGCATTATGAGGATATATGTTTTATATGCATTAGAATTTTCATACGTGATACGATATGAGTTAAGAAAGTATTTGATTTCAACGCATGTTGGCTTCGTGGTGGAATTGGACTATGTTGATTTTTTTTGGGTTTTAGTATTGACGTTTTAATTTTTGGGCTATAAGTTAATCATGAATATCATGAATGCTTTGGGACACGTAGATTTTTCTAAAAAAATACTGATGACTCATGGGTATTAGTTGAATTAATTTTTGGGTATTAGACGTAAGAAATAAAGATTTAAGGATTTGCAACGACTTGAGAGTAAGAAAATGTATAAATTAGGATTTTAAGTTTTGATGAAAGGTAAGACTGGTTATAGGGATTGATTTTTAGGTAAATAAGTTTAAAATTATCGAAAGTATGTTTTGGGAAACTCGTAGAAGAGAATTAAGAATGCCAAGAACTTACGGGTTAATCGTAGAATTTTTGAAATTAAGGTCCAATTAGGATGATTTTTGAGGAAATTAAGAATTGATTTTTGTGATTTTTAAAGAGTTTGGGAACTAGTTTAGCAATCAGTGAGAATTGAATGGTTTAAATGGTAAGAATTTTGAGGATTTAGACTTTTTAAGAATATTTAAAACCTTGGGACATCTTGGTTATAGGATTATAAGGAATTTGAATCAAGGGTTTTTAAGAATGAATCAATAATAGGCTTGAAAATCTAAGCGTTAGCGGATACGTTTCGGATTTTAAGATTGAAATTTGATAGGTTGACGAATATTTTGGGTATAAATCAAGGAAAGTAATATACGATAAGTTTGGTTATCCATCTTCTAATATTGGGAATTGTAAGAAAAGTTGTGATTCGAGGTTATATTAGTAACAGCACTAAGTCGTTATGGGTCTTTTTAAGTTACAGTTCGCAAATCAGGATTTAGAAGAAAATTTATTTGGGATCAAGAGGACGTAAGGACATTTTTAGAACTTAAGTTTTATCAGAGTAGCGCAGCAGAAGCGTGGATTTTTGGGATACTAGAACTAAGTCTAAACTTTGGGTTATTAAGGATAAGCGAATTTCGAGGACGAAATTCAATTTAAGGGGGGAAGATTGAAACGCCCCGAAAATCTAAAGGTCCACGCGAACCACATGCATTTGAATTAGTAAGTTCTCTTGTATTTTAATTAAATGTTTAATTGGATGAATTAATTATGTTGTGCATACTTGCATGTTTAAAATATATTTTTCAACATGGTTGCAATAAAATTGTATTTTAAGGAATATTCAAGTGACGATCGAGGAAAGGGGACCGAAGGCTGAAAAACGTAAAATGTTTTTATTAAATAATTGTTTTTAATTATTTAAAATATGAGTGTTGCTTTTTAGTATTTTTGAAAATATGGGGTTTTGAAGTGATTTTATACGCCGGGACATAAATTTTATCGTTGTTGGTTTTTCAAATTAAATACGAACTTTTTGGCAATCCGGCTAAAAAATTCACAAATTTATTTTTACCAAAACTTTGTTAATATTTTATTTAGAACCTAATTAGACTATGGGCTTAATTTAATTGGCTTAATAGGCCTAAGGCCAAGTTAGTAATTTAATTAGTGTATTTAATAGATATAAAGCACTTAAAACCCTACCCATGCAGCTCATTCTTCACGGCAACCTCTCCAAAAATTCAGAAACACTCTCAAAACCACACGCAGCACACACACAACTTTTGAAGGGGAAATTCGAAGGTGCCAAGGGGAAACAAGCCAAGGTTTCGTACCGTTTTTCGTCATCAACGTTATTTCGTGCATATTAAACGCAAAGGCACGCCATACATCTCCTTTTCTCATCCATCATATCATATTATGGTTTGAATTATTGGATGCATGAAGAACATGATTTATTTTTCAGAATTTTCTTAATATTGCATGTATGCATGAAGAAACATGGTTTTTGATTCAAATAAATTGCATATTGTTGGATTAAGGGGCTGCCATGACCTAAGGTAAGATCATGAGAGGTTTTTCAATGCATTAGAGTCACACACACATGCCTAAATCACCACAAAAGTCGAAGGAGTGAAGCCATGCATGAATCGTTTCTTACCTTGTTGTCAAGGGCTTGGGGCGATCGTGTTCATGGGATAAGGGGTTGGCTAGGCCTAGGCTTGGGTTCAGGACTGGCCTATGGTCTGGTTGGGTCTAGGGGAGAGTCCTAGCCAAGCTACGACTCGGATTAAGAGGGCTGGGAGGAGTCCACGAGAAAGGGCACATGCATGCGCAGACTTGCGCAGCGTGTGCAGGGGTGAGGGTTCGGTCCAGGGCTCAAGGGCTGTGCTAGGGCAACTCATTAGGGTCCTAAGAAGGTGCACTGGGGGTTGGTTTGGGTCTTGGGTGGACGGCTAGGTTCATAAGTGCACAAAGCTAGAGTCCACACAAAGTGAAACTCTCGGCCAGCTTACAGGTTAGGGGAAGGGGGCTTGTTTTGGTTGTTTGGGTTGGCTTCTTAGTGGTTTAAGGGTCCAGTAGTTTAATTTAGGATGTTGGTCAAGTTTTGGTTCAACATGGTTCGGGGTAACTCGTGAAAATCGGAAGTTGGCTCAGGGTCGAAGTTTAGGTGTCAAAATAGGGTTTTTAACTAGGAAAAATTGGAAAACGGCTCACGGGTGTCGAGTCATGGTTCATAAGGGCTAAAATAATATAAAAAGACTAAATTTATAATTTAAGAATTTTATATTAAAGTTTGGGATTTTTTCGGGATTAAAACATCGTCAAAACAATTAATTAATGATAAATGAAAAAGTCTGATATTTAAGCTAAATAAAATTATGGGTAAATTAATTTAGGCTTAAATAATTAGTTGGGACATGTTAGAGTCAATGAATTCACGAAAAAGTGAAATTCGAGGAATTTTACGTCTAGGGGTAAAACGGTTTTTTTACACCTAGAAATTAGTAAACGACATGGCAGTGCCCTAAATGCTATTTTTATCATATTATGGTCATTTTCAAATGTATATAAGAGGTTCATGATTTAATTATGATTTTTAAATGTCCATGGGATTTTTATGATTTAAAGAAGACATTTAAAAGACATATTGCATGCTTGGTTTCAAAAACAAAATGTTATGTTATGCATGATTTTTTTTATAAAGTGATGAGAATATAAATGTTGAAGGAGGTGAAGTAATTGTGACTAATTCGATAATGTTGGAGATGTCGTGAGGGTTATGGTCCCAATGGGAGCCCAACGATCGTATTTTCATCATTTCGAATATGTGGTAACGGTTATGTGGTAACGGATTTGTGGTAACGGTAAGAATGGGAATATCGTGAGGGGAAAACGCCCCAGAGGGAGCCCATTTATGGGAAAAGGCCCTAGAGGGAACCCCGACGATCGTATTTCTATTCGAATAATGATAGGTCAGGGCCCAGTTGACCGGTGAGAGTGTTGCTGGTGTCCTCCGCCGCCCAGTACTGTGGTTACATGTAGATGGATCCATCGACTCTTATGATCATGATCAGGAAAGTCACAATTAACGATCTGAATTCAACAAAGGAAAAGGAAAAGGAAAAGGAAAAGGAAAAGGGAAAAGAAAAATGTTTATGATCATGTTAAAATGTTTTTATGTCATGATAAGGAAAAAGAGAAAAGATTAAGATTTATTTATGCATGTCATGAAATGTTATTTTTACCTAAAAGTATTTTCACTGTTGCATGTGGTTTTATATGTATTATTTGTTATAAAGATTATGGCGTGTTGAGTCTTTAGACTCACTAGGTGTGATGGATGCAGGTGAGTTTGAGGGAGGTCTTGACGGATGAACTAACTGGACTGAATGTGCACACAACCCGAGGACCAACGCTTTTACTTATTTCCGCACTTATGACTTATGAATCATGATTTGTGATTAAAGATTTTAAGACTATTTATTTATGCTTTTTGAGAGATTTTTGAGAGGTTTAGTATGGGCTATTCTTTTCAAATTATTTCTTTTTAGGGTAGGTAAAACAGTAGACGATTTCATTTTTATGACTATTTCATTGATTTCTAAAAATGCTAGTTGGTTGATGTTTTATTTTAAAGAGAAAAATATTTTATAAAAATATTTTTGTAAAGGCCGAAAATCATAGAGGGAAAAAAAAATTTCCTAGTACTTTTAAAGCAATAAAAAGGGCAGGACGTTTCAATTCCGATTACCTTAGCTAGTCTTACTGGACCAACAATAGGAGAACAAATGAAAGTGGACAACATGTACGAACGAATTACTCTAATGATTGAACATTCAGATGCTTTCATTGCTTTGCCAGGAGGTTTAAGTACTTTGAAAAAAATATTTCATACTGTTTGTTGGGCACAATTAAATATCCACAATAAGCCAATTGGTTTGTTAAATGTTAACTGTGAGGGCCCATATTTCGTATTCGTAATTTTACGGAATTATTTAAAATTTTTCTCTGTAAATAAATAATATGCGTCATTCATAAAATAAACTGCTAAATGGATTTAACTTTAAAATGACAGCGGAAGTAAATATTGTGTTTCAAAACAACAACTTAAAAATCATTCAACATATTAAAAACTGAGTTTGAACATAAAAATATGAATAAACTGAAACATGAGGTCCTCGGGTTCCTACTACTGCTGACCCGAGCTAGCTCACTAGTCCTCGCCCTCGATCTCGACCTCATCAGTACCTACAACAATCAAATCTAGTGAGTCTAAATACTCAGCATGCATATATCGTGAATAACAAGTAAATATATCATAAAATTTTGTGTAACGTAAAAAATATAGTGTCGTAAAGTGTAAGGTGAAAATCGTGTCATGAGTAATTATAAATACGTGCATATCTGAAAATCGTACGTAATAGATTTGCTCGATAGAGTCCTGTCATAAAAATACCATATCGAGATTTTTCTAGTAGAGATAATGTTTCAACGCAAGTGGCCCGTAACATAACATGAACGTCTGATCAGACTAAACCACATTATAGTGGGCGGTATAGATCACCACAGTCCTTGGACTGAATGTCTGTACCCATACAGAAACATAAACCGGTCGTAAGTCACCGGTAGAGATCCCATAAGCGTGAGGTGGCCACAAGATATATCACATATATCTCAAAATAAATATTTTATATTTTATGCACGTAATATAATTTAACCCTGCTTTTACCGAATGAGTTAGATCGTTTTCAGGCTTGCTGCGACCTAATTCTAACATGAGACGTATGCAAATAAATCTCAACTTGAGAACGTACAACTTCATAACCGAACCAAAAACGAGACAAACGAGACCAACACTCTAATTTCCAACCATGACTCCGTACCAACCCGAACCAACATCGAACCATCATTTAGTCATGATCAAAATGCCCCTAACATGATGAAATAATATCCCTAAGAATTGTATTTCACGAAAATTAGTGAATGGAGGCCAAAATCATGAAACGCTCTTTCGAGAGTCACTTTGGCACATTGCACCGTAAATTCACGTACGAGCTCTAAACTTAACCAAATCACTAACGGCCAAAAACATGACATTCCTAACTTACTGAGGTACTGTCCAGTCCAAGGCCAAAAATTTCGTTCTCAAAATTAAAACTTACCGAATAACTCGGGATACCGATTCTTCATTTCTGGCTCAGATTCCCACGTAGCTTCTTCCTCCGAATGATTAAGCCACTTGACCTTCACTAGCTTCACCTGTTTGTTCCGAAGCTTTTTCTCCTGTCTGTCTAAGATTTGCACTGGTCTTTCTTCATAAGACAGGTTCGGAGTGAGTTGCAACTGTTCGAAGTTCATGACATTCGAAGGATTTGCCATGTACTTCCTCAGCATAGAGACGTGGAACACGTTGTGTACTCCGGTCAGATTCGGCGGAAGAGCAGCACGATAAGCTAACGTCCCAACCCTGTCGAGAATCTAAAATGGTCCGATGAATCTCGGCCTAAGCTTTCCTTTCTTACCGAACCGCATGACACCTTTCATAGGTGCTATCTTCACGAAAACATGGTCGCCAACGGCAAACTCTAGATCTCTCCTCCTCTGATCCGCATAACTCTTTTGTCAACTCTGGGCAGTCCTCATTCTATCACGGATCTTGACTACTACATCGGCAGTCTGCTGAATAATCTCCGGACCCAATTCTGATCTTTTCCCTACTTCATTCCAATGAATAGGCGATCTACACTTACGACCGTACAGTGCTTCATATGGAGCCATACCTATAGACGACTGAAAACTGTTGTAATAGGTAAATTTCACTAATGGCAACTTCGAATCCCAACTCCCCGAGAAATCGATAACACATGCACGGAGAAGATCCTCCAAAATCTGGATAACTCTCTCTGACTGACCATCCGTCTGAGGATGGAAGACTGTGCTAAACAACAACTTCGTACCCATAGCTGAATGCAAACTCTTCCAAAAAGAGGAAGTGAATCTAGGATATCGGTCAGACACTATCGAAACGGGAATACCATGAAGTCGGACTATCTCCCAGATATACAACTCCGCATACTGAATCATGGTGAAAGTCGTCTTAATAGGCAAGAAGTGCGCTGATTTGGTTAGACGATCAACAATCACCCAGATAGCATTTGACCCTCTGACTGACTTTGGCAAACCGACAACGAAGTCCATGGTAACATTCTCCCACTTCCACTCGGGAATAGGAAGAGGCTTGAGCATACCTGCTGATCTATGATGTTATGCTTTCACTAGCTGACACGTCAGACACTCGAAAACAAAACGTCTGACATCCTTCTTCATTCCGGGCCACCAATACAACAACTGCTGATCTTTGTACATCTTCGTACTCCCAGGATAAATAGAGTACGGCGACGTGTGGGCCTCAGATAAAATATCTGCTCTAATAGAACCGTCGCTAGGAACCCACATTCTGCCTCGATATCTCACAATATCGTCGCTAACTGTATACAAGATACTGCCCTTGGCCTCATCTCTCTACTTTCACTTCGCCAACTGCTTATCTGTTGGCTGTCCACTGCGAATACGGTCTAGAAGGGAAGACTGAATCTTCAAAATAGATAGACGGGGAACTCTACCTTGAGGATATGTCTCTAGATCAAACCTCTGCATCTCAGACTGAAGGGATCTTGGAATCACCAAATGAGCCATCACTGCGACTTTCCTGCTCAATGCATCCGCAACTACATTAGCCTTGTCAGGGTGGTAGCTAATGTCACAGTCATAGTCCTTCACTAGCTCCAACCAATGCCTCTGATGCATATTCAACAATTTCTGCGTAAAGAAGTACTTGAGGCTCTTATGGTCGGTAAAGATCTGGCACTTCTCTCCGTACAAATAATGCAAACAAATCTTCAAGGCAAATACTACGGCTGCCAACTCTAGATCGTGGGTAGGGTAATTCTTCTCTTGGATTTTCAATTGACGAGAAGCATACGCTATCACCTTCCCATGCTACATCAACACTGCGCCTAAACCGAGTTTCGAAGCATCGGTATACAAAACAAAATCTCCGGGTCCTGACGGCAAGCTTTCTTCAAAAAATCGAAGCTCTTCTGACAGTCATCGCTCCACATGTACTTAGCATTCTTCTTCGTCAACGACATGAGTGGAACTGCGATAGAGGAGGAACCGTGAATAAACTTCCGATAATATCCTGCTAGCCCAAGGAAACTACGGATCTCTGATGCATTTTGCGGCACAACCCAATCTTTGACTGCTTCAACTTTCGCTGGGTCTACCTCAATACCGCTGCTAGAAACGATGTGGCCTAAGAACACCACCTTCTCTAACCAGAAATCGCACTTACTGAACTTCGCGAACAGCTTGTGCTTTTGCAAGGTCTGCAAAACTACGGTCAGATGTCTGCTGTGCTCTTCATGATTCTTTGAGTAGACGAGAATTTCTTCTATGAATACTATCACGAACTGATCAAGATACGGCTGAAATACGTGATTCATGAGATCCATGAAGATTGCTGGCGCATTCATCAAACCGAACGGCATCACAAGGAACTTAAAGTGGCCATAACGAGTCATAAAAGCAGTCTTGAGAACATCGGCGTCTTTCACCCTCAACTTGTGATAACCAGAACGCAGATCGCTATTTGAGAATACTGAAGCTCCCTGCAGCTGATCAAATAAATTTTCAATCCGCGGAAGTGGGTATTTGTTCTTCACTGTAACTCTGTTCAATTCCCGATAATCAATGCAGAGCCTCATCGATCCATCCTTCTTCTTCACAAATAAGACTGGCGCGCCCCATAGTGAAAAACTCGGGCGAATGAACTCCTTGTCAAGAAGTTCCTAAATTTGCTTCTTGAGTTCTGCCATCTCTGTCGGCGCTAATCGATACTATGCTTTTGAGATCGGTGCGGTACCTGGCATAAGCTCAATAGAAAACTCCACTTCCTGCACAGGTGGCATACCAGAGACGTCATCAGGAAAAACGTCTAGAAAGTCCCTAACAATTGGGACATCTGAGGCTGAATGAATGGGTGTTTTGGGAACAGATACAAAAGTCGCTAAAAACGCTCGACACCCTCTATGCATGATCTTCCTAGCCTGGAAAAAAGATATCATACGCGGTAAATGAAAGTACCTGTCTGGCTCGAATAAGAACTACTCTCTCCCCAGTGGTCGGACTAGCACAGATCTCCGCTGGAAATCAATCAAAACCCTGTTCTTTAATAGCCAGTCCATTCCCAGAATGATGTCAAACTCTGGCATCGGCAATACGATAAGATCCGCATAAACAAGATTGCTATGAAGTTCGAGGTCTATGACTCGGACCACATTAGTAGCTGTCAGCTCTTCTCCAGACGGCAATATCACATAATATGCTACATCTAGCCCAATGGTCTTTACCTTGAGGAAATTCGCAAAGATCTTTGAAATGAACGAATGAGTAGCCCTTGAATCTATCAAGGCATTCGTAGCTGAACCAGCTATAAAAATTCTCCCTAAAAGATTGGAACACCATGCTGAACCCAATAGTTACAAGAACTAAACTTATAGACATGCGAAGGTCAAAGTTCTTCTAACCTAAATTCTCGAAAATAACACTGATTAGAGCATGCAATCCTATCAAAAATTCTAAGTTCAAAATCTTAACCCAGAATCCCAAAACATTGAATTTCAAATGCAAACTTGAATCTTTACGATACCTGTCATGAGCATTGTCTCTGGGTTTGCCTCCGCTGCATGGAGAACAAAAACTCTGCCTTGGGTAGGCAGACTCCCCTGAGGGCAATTCTTCAGTAAGTGTTCAGGACTACCACACTTGTAGCACTTCCCTGAGCCATACATACAAGCTCCAGCATGACGGCGTGTGCACTTAGCACAGACTGGATACTCTGAGGTCCTCGGGACTATCCGTCCCTGCTGCTGCTGTCCTCTGTTCCTGGATGGGCCGTGGAAAGGCTTCTTCTTCTGATGCTGCTTATGAGGAGGGTGGTGCGGCACTTGGACTGGTCGCTTGCCCTGGCGATCTCTCTCAATATCATTCTGATCCTGCTCTGCGGCTAGAGCTCTGGAGACAGCGACATCATATGTAGTAGGGCCAGTCACCCTAACATCACGGCGCAAGATCGGCCGCAGACCATCCAAAAAGTGTCTCATCTTGGCACCAACATCATTGGCAATCAGGGGCACAAAATGGCAACCCCTCTCGAACATACGGATAAACTTCGTAACAGTCATGTCTCCCTGCCTCAGGGTCATAAACTCCTTGGTCAACCTGGAACGCACCTCGTCAGTAAAATATTTAGAGTAGAATACCTCTGTAAAGCGCGTCCAGCTCAGAGTGGCCGAATTCAAGGCTACAGATGCTCCTTCCCACCACAAATGAGTGTCTCCTCCGAACATATAGGTCGCACAACGAACCATATCCTCATCTCCAAGCCCCATGAATTCAAAGATAACTTCAAGGGACTTAATCCAGCCCTTGGCAATCATAAGATCTGTCGTCCCTGAGAAATCCTTCGGCCTCATCTTCATGAATCTCTCACAAATAGCCTCGGGCCCCGTCTGCCTTGTTGCCACAGCGTTGTCCCCTTCAAACTGTGCGAAGAACCGTGTCATCCCAGCTAACATCTGGGCGTTCATGTCTGGTGGAAGGGGTGGAGATACATTTCTCTCCTGCCTATGATCCTCACCATCCCGATGGCGATGTTCGTCACCTCTCGTGCGATCGTAAATGCGTCTAGGAGGCATACTGCTCCATACATAATCCACACGTAACCAACATGCATAGTTCTATTATTTCTTTAAATTTAAATAAATGGGTACCACATAATCAAAAGCTTGGCATAAAACATTCCATGGAAACACACTGTTAAAATATTTCATGCCTTAAACGAAATGCGTAAACGTAAAATATACAGACCAAAGAAGTGACTTCATGAGCTTCTCGAGATAAGTAGTAGTACAAACCTTTACAAGAGCACAGGCTCTGATACCAACTGTGAGGGCCCGTATTTCGTATTCGTAATTTTGCGGAATTTTTTAAAATTTTTCTCTTTAAATAAATAACATGCGTCATTCATAAAATAAACTGATAAATGGATTTAACTTTAAAATGACAACGGAAGTAAATATTGTGTTTCAAAACAACAACTTAAAAATCATTCAACATATTAAAAACTGAGTTTGAACATAAAAAGATGAATAAACTGAGACATGAGGTCCTCGGGTTCCTACTACTGCTGACCCGAGCTAGCTCACTGGTCCCCGCCCTCAGTCTCGACCTCATCAGTACCTACAACAATCAATTCTAGTGAGTCTAAAGACTCATCATGCATATATCGTGAATAATGAGTAAATATATCATAAAATTTCGTGTAACGTAAAAAATATCGTGTCGTAAAGCGTAAGGTGAAAATCGTGTCATGAGTAATTATAAATACGTGCATATTTGAAAATCGTACATAAAAGATTTGCTCGATAGAGCCTTGTCATAAAAATACCATATCGATTTTTCTAGTAGAGATAATGTTTCAACGCAAGTGGCCCGTAACATAACATGAACTTCTGATCAGACTAAACCACAGTATACTGGGCGGTATAGATCACCACAACCCTTGGACTCGATGTCCGTACCCATACATAAACATAAACCGGTCGTAAGTCACCGGGTAGAGACCCCATAAGCGTGAGGTGGCCACAAGACATATCACATATATCTCAAAATAAACATTTTATATTATATGCACGTAATATAATTATAACCCTACTTTTACCGAATGAGTTGGATCGTTCTCAGGCTTGCTGCAACCTAATTCTAACATGAGACGTATGCAAATAAATCTCAACTTGAGAACAACTTCATAACCGAACCAAAAACGAGACAAACGGCACCAACACTCTAATTTCCAACCATGACTCCGAACTAATCCGAACCAACATCGAACCATCATTTAGTCATGATCAAAATGCCCCTAACATGATGAAATAATATCCCTAAGAATTGTATTTCACGAAAATTAGTGAATGGAGGCCAAAATCATGAAACGCTTTTTCAAGAGTCACTTTGGCACATTGAACCGCAAATTCTCGTACGAGCTCTAAACTTATCCAAATCACAAACGGCCAAAAACATGACCTTCCTAACTCATTGAGGTACTGCCCAGTCTAAGGCCATAGGTTAAAAGCCAACCGAGAACTCGAACCAACCTTCTGAACTGAAACATTGTTGCTGACAAAAGCACGGTGGCAGCAGCTGCGTTTTTGCTGTGGTTAATGAAACTAATGGCCATTTGGGCTTGAACCACCGACCAAGGTCTCTTACCAACATCCTAAGGGGTGGCGTAGACCATGGATAAGGGCTAAAAGCCAACCACAATCCAAGCAAATACCTAGGACAACTCAAAGCTCCAACCGAGAGCACCAAACTTGCGTGTAGTGTGATGTGTTGAATCGTTTGATGTCTTGTATCGTTCCAGTGGCTATATGACCAACCATGGCTCAATCTAGACATGATGAGGTATTGTCTGAACCATTGCTAAAGGCTAAAAGCCAACCAAGATCCCACCCAAACCCCAAAAGCCGAAGCTTCACCCGCACAGAATGACAGAAAAGAAAATCGAGGAGCACTTGGTTTGTTGTTGAAAAATCATGATGGAACCGTGGACCTAGCCTTGAAAGGACATCTTGATCAAGTCCTAGACTTGCTAAGGGAGGGTTCTAACCATGGTTATAGGCCCTGGGCCAACCAAGATTCGAACTCTCACCATAGACAGCCAAACAAAAAAAAAACGTGACTCCAAGTTGCAACTATGGGAAAGTTGCTGTCAAACCTTCGTCCTGTGTGTATGGGTTGAAACCAATGAACCAACATGACTCTAACACACTCTAATACATGCCTAGATGCAGCCTTGAGCGCCTGGAACCAACCAACTGTTAGAGTAGGTGCACGTCGAGCCAAGTGTTGGCCGAGTGTTCACAATGAGACTCTATGTATAAACGATCTTTATTTTAATAAATTCAAATATTATTAAAATAAAGATCATTTATACATAGAGTCTCATTGTGAACACTCGGCCAACACTTGGCTCGACGTGCACCTACTCTAACAATCTCCCACTTGCACTAGAGCCAACTAGCCATATACTTCAAACCCATGGATTCGCGATGCTTCTCGAATAATGGTCCAGGTAAAGGCTTAGTTAGTGGATCAGCAACATTATCTGCGGAGCCGACTTTGTCGATCGACACTTCTCCTCTTTCCACAATCTCTCGGAGGATGGTACTTTCTCAATACATGTTTGGACTTCTGATGAGACCTTGGCTCCTTCGCCTGAGCTATGGCTCCCGTGTTGTCACACATCACCGGGATAGGAGCAACTCCATTAGGAATGACGCCCAACTCTTGGACGAAATTCCTAATCCCAACAGCCTCCTTTGCTGCAGTTGATGCAGCAACATATTCGGCCTCAGTGGTGGAATCCGCAGTACTGTCTTGCTTGGAACTCTTCCAAGAGACAGCACCACCATTGAGCATGAATATGAATCCAGAGGTTGACTTCGAGTCATCGATATCGCTTTGGAAGCTAGAGTCGGTATAGCCTTCCAATTTCAGTTCTCCACCCCCATAGACCAAGAACAACTTATTGGTCCTTCTCAAATACTTGAGGATGTCTTTCACAGCTTTCCAGTGTGGAAGACCAGGGTTGGATTGATATCTACTCACTACACTTAGTGCAAATGCCACGTCAGGACGTGTAGATATCATCCCATACATGATACTACCAATAGCCGAAGCATACGGAATGCGTGTCATCGCCGCTATCTCTGCATCAGTCTTGGGAGACATAGACTTGGATAGGGACACGCCATGACACATTGGTAGATGTCCTCTCTTGGACTCATCCATCGAGAACCGCTTCACGATGGTATCAATGTATGTGGACTGGGTGAGACCAAGCAATCTTCTTGATCTATCTCTATAGATCTGTATTCCTAATACAAAAGATGCTTCACCCAAGTCCTGCATCGAGAACTTACTTGCTAACCATATCTTAGTTGATTGCAACATTCCTACATCATTCCCAATGAGTAGAATGTCATCAACATAAAGCACAAGGAATGTCACAGCACTCCCACTGACCTTCTTGTATACACATGGTTCCTCAGGATTCTTAGTAAAACCAAACTCTTTGATTGTACTATCGAATCTGAGGTTCCAACTCCTAGATGCTTGCTTTAGACCATAAATAGATCTCTGAAGTTTGCATACCATATGCTCACTTCCGATAGATGTAAACCCTTCGGGTTGAGACATGTAAATCTCTTCCTTAATATCCCCATTAAGAAAGGCTGTCTTAACATCCATCTGCCATATCTCATAGTCATACCATGCAGCTATGGCTAGCAATATCCTTATGGACTTGAACATTGCAACTGGAGAAAAGGTTTCCTCATAGTCAACACCTTGTCTTTGAGTATACCCTTTTGCTACCAGTCGCGCCTTGAAGGTCAATACCTTCCCATCCGCCCCAAGTTTCCTCTTGTAAATCCATTTACACCCTATGGGAACAGTTCCCTCAGGTGGATCTACAAGATTCCACACTTGGTTCGAATGCATGGAATTCATCTCAGATTCCATTGCTTCAAGCCACTTGGATGAATCGGCATCAGATAACGCTTCCTTGAAGGTCCTTGGATCACATCCAAGGTTAGGCTCATCATGGCCCTCTTCAAGAAGCAGACCATACCTCATAGGTGGTCTCGAGACTCTCTCGGATCTTCTAGGAGCTTGTATCTCCTCACTTGGCTCCTCGGGTGTGGGTTCTACAACTGTGGGTGTCTCTCGAACTTCTTCGAGTTCTATCATCTCGCCTTTTCTATCTAATAGAAATTCCTTTTCCAAAAAGGTCGCATTCCTAGAAACAAACACCTTTGTTTCTTGGGGATGATAGAAATAATATCCAACTGTATTCCTTGGATATCCCTCAAAGTAGCATAAAATGGATCGACTATCCAATTTATCTCCCACTGCCTGCTTCACGTAAGCAGGGCACCCCCATATTCTAAGATAAGAATATTTTGGATGCTTACCCATCCATATCTCATATGGTGTCTTATCAACTGCCTTTGTATGGACATTGTTCAACAATAGTGCCGCTGTCTCAAGCGCATATCCTAAAAAGGATGGCGGCAACTCCGTGAACCCCATCATAGACCGAACCATGTCCATCAAAGTTCGGTTACGACGCTCCGAAACACCATTGAATTGTGGTGTAGCGGGCGGAGTAAACTGCGAGAGAATCCCATTTTCCCTAAGATACTCTTGGAACTCGGCACTCAAGTACTCACCACCTCGATCCGATCGAAGTGTCTTGATGCTTCGTCCCAACTGCTTCTCTACTTCACTTCTGAATTCTTTGAACCTTTCAAAGGCTTCAGACTTGTATTTCATCAAATACACATACCCATATCTCGCAAATCATCGGTAAAGGTGATGAAGTAGGCATGTCCATGCTTAGTGGTGATGCTAAGTGGACCGCACACATCGGTATGGATCAAATCCAATAACCCTTTGGCTCGCTCCACATGGCCCTTAAAGGGAATTTTGGTCATCTTTCCTTTTAGACAGGATTCACAAGTCGTGAGAGCATTAATATCAGACATATCAAACATGCCAACTCCCACTA
>NC_133306.1:10971076-10971529 GCF_012295235.1 Primulina huaijiensis
AATAGGGGCTGTTCGGGCAGCCCCTCGGGCTGCCCTAGCTGTTCGAAATGGGCAGCCCCTGGGGCAGCCCGGGCTGCCCGAAATATGCTCTATCAAACCTTGAATTTTGTAGCAAAATTTAATCTCAAGCGGTTAGAAAGCAATCTCAATATAATATCTTGTAAATGCTACACAAAAAAACGTAACCATAGCTCTGATACCACTTGAAAGGGGATCGGTTACGGTGACCGGAAGCGCAACGGAAGTCAAAAATTTTATTTTACATGCTAAAATTTTCGGCCACCATGTTCCTTGTGCAACAAATACATTTAAACACCATACAAGACATACATAGGGTGTTTGAGAGATTATACCTATCAACCTCTTGAGGTTGATGATGGCTCCAACTTTGTTGTTAACAACAAAGCTCTTGAATGGCAAGAAGATCTACAAGCCTCCTCCTTTCTTCAAAAA
>NC_133306.1:10971663-10973902 GCF_012295235.1 Primulina huaijiensis
TTAAACACCATACAAGACATACATAGGGTGTTTGAGAGATTATACCTATCAACCTCTTGAGGTTGATGATGGCTCCAACTTTCTTGTTAACAACAAAGCTCTTGAATGGCAAGAAGATCTACAAGCCTCCTCCTTTCTTCTCAAAAATTAGGCCCACCACTAGCTAGGTAAATCCCCTCTTAATTTGCACTAGAAAACTAAGAGGATTTTTCAAGGAGAAGAATATTTCTTCCTCAACACTTGAAGAAGAAAAATGAGAGAAAAACTTGGAGAGAAAAGTATGGAGAATTTCGGCCAAGGTGTGTGTAAAAATGGGGGGAGGGAGACTTGTCTTGGACATGCAAAAAGTTGAAAGCAAAAGTTGCATGCCATGCCTTGAAAAATCCTCTTAGTTTTCTAGTGCAAATTAAGAGGGGATTTACCTAGCTAGTGGTGGGCCTAATTTTTTTGAAGAAAGGAGGAGGCTTGTAGATCTTCTTGCCATTCAAGAGCTTTGTTGTTAACAAGAAAGTTGGAGCCATCATCAACCTCAAGAGGTTGATAGGTATAATCTCTCAAACACCCTATGTATGTCTTGTATGGTGTTTAATTGTATTTGTTGCACAAGGAACATGGTGGCCGAAAATTTTAGCATGTAAAATAAAATTTTTGACTTCCGTTGCGCTTCCGGTCACCGTAACCGATCCCCTTTCACCAACTTCCTGCAATCAACAAAAACAATCCAAACCGTGAAGCATAAAGCCAACCAAAAGAAGCCGAAAAGGGGCTGTGCAGAATTTCTTGCAAAGTTGTTGTCATTTCGGTTTTTTCTCCTTAAGTCATGAACATATAATGTTTTAAAATGTCTATAGGACTTGATTGAAGAGAAAAGAACAATATATACATGCCTGGAAATCGGTTTTGAACAAAACAAAGTAATACGACGAACACGGCACGGCGGAGACGGAGTATCTTTTCTTTCTTATTTCCTTGCTGCTACTCAAGATTCTAGCTGCTGTTTCTTTCTGAAATTTTTGAATGAGAGGGTGGGGAGATGCTAAGGAATGAAGGGGAAGGTTAGAAATTAAATGGGTCAAGAATGCATCTAGATGGAAGTTTCATATGAGGAGATTGAATGGCAAAAAAAAAATGCTTCTTTTCCCTTTCTAGTTGCACGAAATGTGTGGGGGAATTGGGGGGTGTGATGACCGAAATTTGATGACTAGATGCAAGGTAAAATATTGCTTAAATCTAGTATTTTAAATTCTTAAAGTTTTAAACACTCATCATATATTTTAGTAGATTAAATTAAATTAGGGTAACAATTTCTTGCATGGCGTGGCTTGGTCTAACAATTTATTATTAAAATGTTAGGTTTTAATTTCTTGAATATATTAGGCCTAGATTAATTTACCCCAATTGGTTATACATTTTAATTTAGGTTTTTAACTAACTATTGGACATAGAAGAACTTATTTAATAACTTAACTCCAATTAACTAAATAAATCTTAAAACATTCTTTATCATTAAAATAAATTATTCCTAGGCTTAACTTAAATTTAGGAATATTTTCTTACATATATATATATATATATATATATACATATATATCATTTTTAATTTAAATAATAGCAATTATGCATGGCTTATATGTAATCTGATTTTTGGGTTCTACATTAACAATTATTATGATAAACTACTATCGTTTCTTGTTGATGTTGTGGAACAGAGATTTATTTCATTAGCTTCGCGAAGGATGTTAGTTTCTGCTACAAGTGAAAGTGAACTTATTGATTTACTGCAAGGATTTAGTCATGAACCAGATCCATTCTTATCTCAATTTAATTGGCCAACATCCAAGAGTAAGAAAAGAAAATTCATGTGATGCTAAACTTGTGATTCAACGGTATGTTTTAATTTTTTTTCTTTAAGGTATGAATAATCTCCTCTTCTTCTTCTCCTATTAGTTTTTTTATATAAAAATAAAAAAAAATATTCATATATATAGTAATAATAATAATAATAATTTTTATTTCAATGTCGAGTAAGGTGTCAGTAAAATGCACCTGAGTCGCATTAGTTTATAATTATTGGAAAATCACATTACGCTAGATTTTAATATTTATTATATTCAAATTACAGATTACAAGAAAAATTAGTTTTTCATATGTACCAATTTATATATATATATTTTTCATCAATTAATATAAAATGTATAATATGTACCAATTTATATATATATATATATATATATATATA
>NC_133306.1:10974825-10999031 GCF_012295235.1 Primulina huaijiensis
ATATATATATATATATATAAATCGGTATATGAGTTTGTTTTTAAAATGAATATGTTTGTTTATTTGAATATATAAAAGAAATAAAGAATCTAGGTTGTGATTTTCCGATAAATTTTATTACTAATGGACTAGTAATAAGATAGTGTGGGGGTGTGATGAAACTTAAAATTAATAATTTATCATATGTTAAAACATATATTTTAAAATTTAACTTTCATTAATATTATAAAATTATGTTATTTTAGTATTGTTTGTTTATATTTAAATGTTTTTTACTAAATATGTTTTATTTTCAGGTTTTCTATATGTTGGTAAAATAATGATAACTCAAGCTAGAAAATTCAAATGGAGGTGATTCAAACATGTTTGGAATCCTTAAGAAATTATCTACAATTTTGCAGAAGACATGATTGCCTAAAAAGTTTATTAAGATGATCAAATTGTGAAAATATCAAAAGGAGGACAAATTTACTTTCACCATGACCAGCATATAGTACAAAAATCATAACTATTTCAATATTTAACAAAATGAGGTGAAACAAGTGACCAAATTCATCTACAGACAATTCCCCATATGTTTGCTGTTTTGAGCAGAGTAAAATTTGGTGATTAAAGTCGTGGAACAAAGCATTGAAAGAAGGGACATGGAATTGAAGTTGGAGGAGACAAAGACTACTATTACAACTACATGGCATTGATAAAATTTTTGACCATTTCTCTCATTTGGTCTATAAATAGAGGCCTTGTGCTAGATTGAGAATCATTCTATCTCATTGTAAAATATAGTGTGAGTGTGTATAAAAGTTCTAAGTTCCAATATATTTCTCATTTTCCCAATTATGAGTGCTGAGTGTTGATCAAAAGTAAGCTCATGAAAAGCTAAATCTATTATGTCAAGGTGAAGAGGATGAATTCTTAACAAGTAAACTTGTTTATATTTTGTATATTCTTTTTTTATTTCTTTTCATTTTGCTAATTTCTTTTTATTGTAGGTATAAAAATGAATTATTTGTTGTTATCAATTTACATCAAATGCTTGATACCATTGAAGTAGTTATCTTGATTTGTTGTTTAATTTTGATACAATAAATATTTCATCAATTATTATTGTTATATTATACATACATATATATATACATATATATATATATCATATATTTCATTTAGACGATAGCGTGGCTCTGCCGGTTGTTCTAAATGAAATATTATGATTTAATACTAACATCTAACAATCTAACATTTACTTTATCGCAACTAACTTTTACTTTCCGCATCTAATATTTATTTTATCGCAACTAACTTTTACTTTCTGCAACTAACTTGTACTTTCTCGCAACTAACTTATTAAATCATATATTTCATTTAGCCAATAGCGTAGCTCTGCCGATTGTTCTAAATGAAATATAATGATTTAATTTAACATTTACTTTATGCAATTATATATTTATATTGTTATATATATATAATCATAGGTACCATATATAAAATATCGGTGAATTCGGTATTTTCTATAGTGGGAACTATATTATATTATGTGTGTGTTTAAATATTTAATTTTTTTGGAACCATTATTTATGGTGGTTTCCTTTGTTTTACTTTTAGTTAAACAATATTACATAAACCAAGAATAAATCCTCGAGCCTTGACAAAAATTTATAATTTGTAAACTTCATTCTTGCATTTGGTAATCTATAAATTAATAAATTAAAACTTAAAATAACTTCTCTGTGGATCGATCTCGTACTTACGAAATATATTACTTGCAGACAACCTACACTTGGGTGAATTATAATTTAAATAGTAACAGAGGCAAGTTGAGTCCGAGATTTATTGGATCATTCGAAATTCTTGACAGAGTTGGGACACTTGCTTATCGTGCAGCTCTACCGCCGAATCTGTCTGGAGTACACAATGTATTCCACGTTTCGATGCTGAAGAAGTACATGGCCAATCCTTCGCATGTCTTGAGTTTTGAGCCGTTGCAGCTTGCTCCAGATCTGTCGTATGATGAAAGACCTGTCCAAATTCTAGACAGACAGGAGCGGAGACTTCGAAAAAAAGTGACAAAGTTGGTCAAAGTCCGGTGGGTGAATCAATCAGTGGAGGAGGCCACTTGCGAGGCCGAAGCAGATATGAGGAATCACTACCCAGAACTGTTTGGTAAGATTTAATTTCGAAGACGAAATTTATTTTAGTGGGGGAGGAATTATGTGGGGCCCCGGGTCCGATATCTAATATTAATAATTATAATTGTAACAAACCTAATGATCTAGTAAAATACATAATTTGTGGTTCACAAATCCACATAACATAGTCAAAATAATTTAATTGTCTCAAATGTTTGAAATATAATTTTTAACATGCCAAAATAAAGAAATCCCAACATCATAAAATAGCTCCTAAGACCCGAGAATCCCACTCTAACTCGTATCTCCTCGCCTTGAGCTGGACTCTGGCATCCCAAGCCTCGCCTCACCTACCGTCAAGCACATGAAAACAAGAGGTACCGGACATGCCGGTGAGTATAAACCCAGTATGATACAATCAATAACATATGAGAATTAAAGTGACAAATATTTCATATTAAATTCATAAAGATGCAATATAATGCAATGCATGATCAGAAGCTGTGGGCTATCAATAAATCTCAAGATCAAGTGAATCATCTGGTCATAGGGTACCCAAGGAAAGAAAATCCCCCAGCGGATGAGTCGGTGGATGTTGCTGGGGGATTTTCTTTCCTTGGGTACCCTATGACCAGATGATTCACTTGATCTTGAGTCGGTGGGATTCTATGGTGCACATTTCGATCAAGTGAAGCATCTGGTCATAGGGTGTTGTGTTCTACAATCCCAGGACTATGGTGCGCATATAGAGAGTGTTCAGGCCATATCAGCGACCTCCGCATATGCTATGCCAACTCAACTATAGCCCCATACGTCCAACAAATCAATAAATCAAGGCGACCTCCGCCATATCAAATCTGAATCAACAAGTGGCTCAATATGCAATGCAATGATGCAAATCAATATCATCATTTCGATATTATAATAAACTCATCTCAAGGACACAATCATCATCAAATCACAAGTAATTCATCGAGCCATAGAATTTTCAATTTAATATAAAAATGATACTTTTACCTCGTATGTTACCGACCGTAACATACCTTTCATATATTACCAAAAGAAGATCGAAATGTGTAGGTGAGAAGTCTTGAACCTTCGAAGTCTACTATAACTCAAGGACTCGGATCATTTATCAAAACAGAGCAATTTCTGTACAAAATTCATAATTAATTCAATAATGCTTCGAATCAAGATCCGCAATTTTGATATTCAAGAAAACTAAAATCCCAACAATTGTGTAAAGAAGGAATCCATATCATTTCTTAACCGTAATATGACATAAAAACATTCATTGAATCATTTTGTCAAACACGTGACGTGCGTGCTAAAGAGTTAGCTCCTCTACAATTCCATTTCTTTTCCAAAATATCAATACATACAATACCATCAATCATTATATTAACAACTTTACCTCAACACTCAAACCAAACAACCAATTGTTTTCTCTTCAATCACTAACGCAAGGAAATAAGCTTTCTTACCTTGCTTCTAAACTCTTGAGGAGAAGAACTTCTAATCTCCAAGCAAAGATTAAGGCTTCAATCTCCCAACATGTGTCATTGTAGGAACGACGATACGCACGACACACTTCGGGGCGCTTTTGGCTCATCTTCCCTAATGATTTGACCAAAACTCAAAATAATAAAGTTATTGCCTTATGTCTTATCTTTCTAATAAAAGTGGCCTCACATCAGTTGGATCAATATACAAAACATTATGCTAAAAACCACAACTACTGCCACATTTTTCATACCGTTTCTGCACTTCCATTACCTATTTAGCTCAAATTCAACATTTGATTCTACCCATCCATTATCTATTCCATTCTATAACATTTATTACCATTCATACCATAACGTAAAGCCATAAACCTTCACAACTACTGCCACAATTTTATTTTTTTCAAAATTCGGGCATTAAAATTCATCCCCTCTTAAAATAGATTTCGTCCTCGAAATCAATCATCTCTTTCAAGTCTAAGATGTAATGATCAATACTGAAAATAAAACCGAGAATAGAAGCGTACTTCATTTGAATAACGCTGGATATTTATGTCTCATTTTATCTTCTAATTCCCAAGTTGCCTCTTCGACACCATGTCTGTTCCACTGTACTTTAATCAACGGTATCAATTTATTTCTGAGTTGCTTATCTTTTCTATCTAGAATTTTATTCGGTCTCTCAATGTAACTCAAATTCTGATCTAACTCAACTTCATCGGGTGGAAGTACATGAGAAGGATCTGGATGATATTTCCTCAACATGGACACATGAAAAACATCATGAACACCTGATAACGCAGGAGGAAGAGCTAATCTATAAGCCAAATCACCAAAACGTTCCAAAATCTCATACGGACCTATGAATCTCGGTGATAATTTACCCTTCTTTCCAAACCTAATTGTACCACGGAAAGGAGATATTTTCAAAAAAACTCAGTCACCTTTCTCAAAAATCAACGGACGTCTCCTGATGTTCGCATACTTAGCCTGCCTATCCTGAGCAGCTCTCATACGTCTCTGAATCAATTTCACTTTCTCTGTCATATCTCTTATCATATCAGGTCCTACAATTGGTGCTTCAGATAAATCGTCCCAATACAAAGGAGATCGACACTTTCTGCCATATAATGCTTCAAATGGTGACATTTCAATGTTCACTTGATAACTGTTGTTATAAGAAAACTCGACAAGTGGTAACGAATCCTGCCAACCAATGCCAAAATCCATAACTACAGCTCTCAGCATATGGTACGTTCTGACTGTCCGTCTGTATGAGGATGATATGTTGTACTCAAATGCAAATGAGTACCAAGGGCCTCTTGTAAACTCTACCAAAAAAAAGAAGAAAATATGGGATCACGATCTGATAAAATTGACTTAGGCACACCATGCAATCTCAAAACTTCTGTGATGTACTATCTGGCCATCTGATCATGCCTATATGTCATCTGATAAGGAATAAAACACGAAGACTTAGTTAATCTATCAACGATAACCCAAATTGCATCGCAACCCCTCGACAACCTCGGCAATTTCTTGACAAAGTCCATCGTGATATGGTCCCACTTCCATTCTGGAACCTTAAGGCTATGCAAAAGACCTCCTGGTCGCTTTCTTTCTGATTTCACTTGTTGACAATTCAAACAACGAGATACAAATTCTGCTATGTCAGATTTCATTCTTTTCCACCAAAATTGTTTCTTCAAGTCATTGTACATCTTTTTACTTCCAGGGTGTACACTGAATTTACTGCAATGAGCATTACGCAAAATCTGCATCCTCAACTCTGAAATATTAGGAACTACAATACGATCATTCACAAACAAAATACCCTCATTATTGAACTGAAATTCTGATTGATGTCCTGATTTAACGAGTTCAACTGATTTCTGAATGCTTTGATTCAACCTTTGGGCCTCTTTAATTTTTACAAACAACTCGGGCTCTGCCTGAATCATAAATACTCTTACATGTTGAGTATCTACCACAAAATCCAAAACCAGAGAAACAACATTCTTCTACTAAATCAGATACACTGCTAGTGATCAAAGACATATTACATATTTTTCTGCTCAAAGTATCGGCTGCTGCATTAGACTTTCCTGGATAATATTTTATTTCGCAATCATAGTCTTTCAACAAGTCTAACCAACGTCTCTGTCTCATGTTCAACTCCGCTTGTGAAAAGAGGTATTTCAAACTCTTATGATCAGTGAATATCTCAAATTTCTCACCATACAAGTAGTGACGCCAAATCTTTAAGGCAAAAACCACTGCTGCTAGTTCCAAGTCATGCACTGGGTATCTAGACTCATGTGGCTTCAACTGTCGTGAAGCATAGGCAACAACACGGCCATGCTGCATTAATACACAACCCAGTCCTTGATGTGAAGCATCAGTGTGCACTGTAAATCCTCCTACACCTGATGGAATAGTCAGAACTGGAGCACTAGTCAATCTCTGCTTAAGTTCAACAAAACTAGCCTCACATGTCTGTGACCAAATAAATGGTGCATTCTTTTGTGTCAGCTGGGTAATTGGCCTCGCAATCTGTGAGAATCCTTTAATAAATCTGCGATAATAGCCTACCAAACCCATAAAACTACGTAACTCAGGAACTGATGTCGGTCTAGACCAATTGATGACTGCCTCAACTTTACTCGGATCAACAGATATATGAGCCCTTGAAATCACATGTCCAAGGAAAACCACTCTATCCAACCAAAACTCACATTTGGATAATTTAGCATACAACTTTTCAGTTCTCAAAATCTGCAAAACAGCCCTCAAGTGCTCGGCATGCTCAAATTCAGATTTTGAATAAATAAGAATATCATCAATGAATATCACAACAAATTGATCTATATACCTTTGAAACACACGGTTCATCAAATCCATAAATACCGCAGGTGCATTGGTCAACCCAAAAGGCATAACCAAAAATTCAAAATGCCCATACCTGGTACGAAAAGCAGTCTTAGGCAGATCTGCCTCTCTAACTCTTAACTGATGATATCCAGATCTTAAATAAATCTTAGAATATACAGAAGAACCCTGCAACTGGTCAAAGAGATTGTCAATCCTTGGCAAAGGATACTTATTCTTTACTGTGGCTTTATTCAACTGTCTATAATCGACACAAAGCCTCATAGACCCATCTTTCTTCTTCACGAATAAAATCGGAGCACCCCAAGGTGAAACACTTGGTCTTATATATCCTTTAGCCAATAGCTCCTCAAGTTGTTCCTTTAGTTCCTTCAGTTCAATTGGCGCCATCCTATAAGGAGCTCTAGAAATAGGCTGTGTACCTGGCATCAACTCAATGTTGAACTCAACCTCTCGAACTGGAGGAAATCCTGGAATTTCATCTGGAAATACATCTGAAAATTCACTAACAATTGGAATATCTGCCAATTTAGGTACTGACCTTGAAATATCAATTGCATAAACCAAGAAACATTCTGCTCCTTTCTGCAACAAACGAGTCATGGACAAAACAGATATCAAAGGAATCTTAGCTCGAGAACCCTTACCATAGAATGTCCAGTGATCTGTCATATCAGGCCTAAACTTAACAATCTTCTGAAAACAGTCTACAGTAGCCCTGTATCTTGTCAACATGTCAATACCAAGTATGCAGTCAAAATCAGACATCTCCAACACAATACAATCAAGCTCAATGACATTATCCTCATAACGAAATTCACAACCACTTATCATTTCTGCTGACCTCATCACTTTGTCCAGTGGAGTAGAAATAGATAATGTAGATGATAATGGCATAGAATGCAGTGAATGCAATGAGACAAAGTGCTCAGCTATGAAAGTATGTGATGCACCAGTATCCATCAAAACATAAGCAGGATAACCTGAGAGAAAACAATTACCTGCAATGACATTATCTGGAGCATTATGTGCCTCATCCTCCGTGAGTGCAAAAACTCGACCCTGTTGTCTAGGTGGCTGTCCTACCCTGTGGCTACAACTCTGTTTGTTCTGATCTGATCGGTTTGACTGCTGATAGGAATGAACTGTAGGGGTCTGACGATTCTGATGAGGTGTCTGTCTCGATGATCCCCCACTCTGAGATATATCACTGCCATGGTTAGGACACACTCTAGCATAGTGTCCCACCTGGTTACACAAGTGGCAAGCTCCCGAGACTCCTCTACACTGATCGGTATAATGTCTACCACCACATTGACCACAAGTTGGGCATGAATAACCAGTGCTTTGAACTGAACCAGACTGTCTCGTTCCACTAGAACCCGAAAAATTACTGCCATGCCTCTTAAATTGTTTCCCTCTAGCCCTAAACTGCTCCCTTATGTTGCCAATGTTACCGCTACTATTACCCTGCCTGAACTGCTGTCGATTCTGTGGTTGTTGGGGTCGTTGCATATACTGAGAACCTCTCTGCCTAATGATTCCGGTTTCAGCACCTTTGGCTCGATCAAGAGCCTCAGCAAAAGTGTTAGGCCTTCCGGTATTAACCAAGGTAAAGATATCAGGGTTAAGACCATTTATGAAATGATCGGCCTTAGCGTCTTCATCAGATGCTACATGAGGAGAAAATCTCAGTAAATTCGAGAACTTAGCAACATAGTCCTCAATATTCAAATTTCCCTGCTTTAAATTTGCAAACTCGGCTCCCCTATCTTTCCTGTAAGAGGTAGGAAAGAAACACTGATAAAATTCAGATTTAAAAATATCCCAGGTAACAATCGTATCTCGACCCTCTAAATCTTTCTTGGTCATGATCCACCAACTCTTAGCAACATCCAATAACTGATGAACAACTAACTTGATTCTACGATAATCTGGATACTCAAGAGATTCAAATAATTGATCCATATTCTCCAACCAGTTCTAACACTCTAATGCATTCTCGGTACCCTTCAACATCGGTGGGTGCAAAGACTGAAATCTGCCTAACAGTATCTCCATCGGAGTCGGAGTTATATCCATCTGAGTATGATTAGCACTGCCTTGATCTTGTGCCACTGGTACGTTCTGTCTATGTCTACCACGACCTCTACCTCCAGTAGTCATGTCTGATATACAATAGATCAAACATATATAAAATCACAAAATCACAATCATCTCAATCTTGTATCAATCATCTCTGGCTCTCGAGACTCAACAATCTCAAAAATCTCGAATAAAACTCAACAATATAATATCTCAATTTAAATCATGTATTTCACATCATAGCACAATGAAAATGCTAACAAATATATCACATGAACAATCAATTCTAACTGACTCGATCTACCCTGTACCCAAATATCTTACGCTCTGATAACACCTAATGTGGGGCCCCGGGTCCAATATCTATTATTAATAATTATAATTGTAACAAACCAAATGATTGAGTAAAATACATAATTTGTGGTTCACAAATCCACATAAACATCGTCAAAATAATTTAATTGTCTCAAATGTTTGAAATATAATTTTCAACATGCCAAAATAAAGAAATCCCAACATCATAAAATAGCTCCTAAGACCCGAGAATCCCACTCTAACTCGTATCTCCTCGCCTTGAGCTGGACTCTGGCATCCCAAGCCTCGCCTCACCTACCGTCAAGCACATGAAAACAAGAGGTACCGGACATGCCGGTGAGTATAAACCCAGTATGATACAATCAATAACTTATGATAATAATAGTGACAATTATTTCATATTAAATTCATAAAGATGCAATATAATGCAATGCATAATCAGAAACTGTGGGCTATCAATAAATCTCAAGATCAAGTGAATCATCTGGTCATAGGGTACCCAAGGAAAGAGAATCCCCCAGCAACATCCACCGACTCATCCGCTCGAGGTGGGGTGCTGAGTTCTACAATCCCAGGACTATGGTTGTGGGGACCCGAACCTAATTCAACACTTAATTGTTATTAGGATCAAATATAACAACTAAGTAATGTAGGACATAAATTTTTTTTTTTTTTAATATACAAGATATACAAGTGCGGAAACGTAAGGTAATTAATTCTAATATGCATATACATCTAATGGTACAAATCCTGTACACCATTTATTTATTTCAACTAAAGTTTAGTTACTATATCCAGTACTAAATCACTCTACTCTAAGTCCGGATCTCCACGATAATCCTGAATCTCTCATCCTCTTCCTGCTCCAGGTTCTGCCCCACCTGTTGTCATGCACACATACAAAACAAGACAACAGCCAGATAACTCCGGTGAGAAATACATCCCAGTATAAACAATGTATACATGCAATCATATAAAACATATATCAAAGCATATAACAACTATCATTAACATGTAGCAAATCAACAAACATGAATGATATAAAACTGTAAATCAACTAGTCATCTCAGACTCAACTCCATCGACGCGTCATCTCAGACTCGACTCATTCTTAATCTAGGGATCCCGGGGTCTGGATATTGACAAATATATCGAATCTCAGTCGATAAGAATGAATCAACCCTAAACGGCATCGATATAATGCATATATCCAGTATCTGGGCGAATCGGCCGCAGAATTGACGAATCAGCCAAGGACTAAGCGAATCAGCCACTGACCAGACGAATCAGCCGGTGATTAGGCAAATCAGCCGATGACCAGACGAATCAGCCGGTGACTAGTACATACATTGTCTATGAATCAATAGACTACAACCATCAATCTCATCAATTGCAAATATCAATGCAATCAAATAAAGTATGTGATTTAGGGAAACTCGAGTCAAACCTCACTCGAGTTGTGCAATCCCAACTCAAAATTAATTTATACCTTTCACTCTGTTACTCTGACTATGTCGAAGTCTCTGATTCAAAGCCTGTCAATATCAATCTGGCAATAACAATATCGAGGGTACGGTATCAATACACCACTCAATCAATACTGGATATAATCAGAAATCAATCAAATTCTGTTTCAACAGCACAACGTCATAATCTCAATATACCCAGCAATACCATATCAATCAGATCTCAATCCCAACAATTCAATTCTGATATCAAATCGACTCCAAAATTCATAACAATTTCATATGGTATCTTTTCCTCAATCCAGTTTTGATTTTACGATGTCTAACATGTCAAGAACATCATGTAGGAATCATATCAGATTCTGATAATATCATAATTTTAAAACATATCAGAACGTAGCAAAACTTACGTCCAGTTGTAGCCTACGTCGATAGGAACACAGTACCGAAGTCGGATTGAAAATCTGACGGACGGATCTTTCACAATCACAAATCTAAAAAGGCGTAAGGATTTTTCTCGTTTTTCCCCTACCTTTTCTTTCCTCTGAACGAAGGCTGGTATGTATATATATATTTACACGTTGCATGTAAAGGTTAGGTGGCTCGCCCTTTGTAAAACACGTCTCGCGCATATGCGCGACCCTCATCGGCGCATATGCGCGAGACCTACTGTCTCGACCCAATAGCTTCTCGTCTGCTCGCGCATATGCGCGTCTTCTTCTCGCGCATATGCCCGAGACCTACGGCCTCCGGATAATTCCAGTCCAACAGCTCGCGCATATGCGCGCCCTCTTCTCGCGCATATGCGCGAGGTTCTCTGCCTCGGCAATGGCCTTGCGCGCAGATGCGCGCATTTCTGCCGCGCATGTGCGCGATACCTACTGTAGCTCACCTATGTCCAACTCTTGCCTTTCCAATTCTGGTCTCGGAGTGGTCCGTCTATAATTACCTCGATTATCAACAAATCATTCTGGATTACGATGATTCAAATCTCGGGCATTACAATGGTGCGCATATAGAGAGTGTTCAGGCCATAGCAGCGACCTCCGCATACGCTATACCAACTCAGCTATAGCCCCATACGTCCAACAAATGAATAAATCAAGGCGACCTCCACCATATCAAATCTGAATCAACAAGTTGCTCAATATGAAATGTAATGATGCAAATCAATATCATCATTTCGATATTATAATAAACTCATCTCAAGGCCACAATCATCATCAAATCACAAGTAATTCATCGAGCCATAGAATTTTCAATTTAAAATAAAAATGATACTTTTACCTCGTATGTTACCGACCGTAACATACCTTTCAAATATTACCAAAAGAAGATCGAAATGTGTAGGTGAAAAGTCTTGAACCTTCGAAGTCTACTATAACTCAAGGACTCGGATCATTTATCAAAACCGAGCAATTTCTGTACAAAATTCATAATTAATTCAATAATGCTTCGAATCAAGATCCGCAATTTTGATATTAAAAAAAACTCAAATCCCAACAATTGTGTAAAGAAGGAATCCATATCATTTCTTAACCGTTTTGACATAAAAACATTCATTGAATCATTTTGTCAAACACGTGACGTGCGTGCTAAAGATTTAGCTCCTCTACAATTCCATTTCTTTTCCAAAATATCAATACATACAATACCAGCAATCATTATATTAACAACTTTACCTCAACACTCAAACCAAACAACCTATTGTTTTCCCTTCAATCACTAACCCAAGGAAATAAGCTTTCTTACCTTGCTTCTAAACTCTTGAGGAGAAGAACTTCTAATCTCCAAGCAAAGATTAAGGCTTCAATAAAAGATTAATGTCTTGGAAGAAATTGGATTGAAGGAGAAATGAGGAACCCTAGCTCTAAACAGACGGGGAGAAATGAGGATGAGAAGAAATGATACAAAAATCATTCCCCAATATATTATATACCATCCAAACCTCAAAACACGTTTTTTGTACAAGTGCTGGGCGCCATGGCGCGTGCTTTGGCGCAGGGGCGTGCACCATACTGCCCAACACCCAAAATTCCAGCAACCCGAGCGCTAGGGCGCCGGATCCTGTGCGATGGCGCGCAGTATTCTGCCCAAAACGTATTTTTAACTTCAAAATTTGCAAAAGTGGAAAACTAAAAAGTTGTAGCCCTATGTCTTGGCTTGCATCTCCAATTAGCCTCATGTCATTTGGAGGTCTGAGTAATAGGTTATGCTCAATCTCCCAACATGTGTCATTGTAGGAACGACGATACACACGACACACTTCGAGGCGCTTATGGCTCGTCTTCCCTAATGATTTGACCAAATCTCAAAATAAAAAAGTTATTGCCTTATGTCTTATCTTTCTAATAAAAGTGGCCTCACATCAATTGGATCAATATACAAAACATTATGCTAAAAACCACAACTACTGCCACATTTTTCATACCGTTTCAGCACTTCCATTACCTATTTAGCTCAAATTCAATATTTGATTCTACCCATCCATTATCTATTCCATTCTATAACATTTATTACCATTCATACCATAACGTAAAGCCATAAACCATCACAACTACTGCCACAATTTTATTTTTTTCAAAATTTGGGCATTACAAATTTTAGAGCCCAAAATCAGTATACGTAAAACTCATGCATTTATTTAAATTGCTAAATTATTTATTTAATTTTAAAATGATTTTTTGGCAATGCACGATTAATGATTTGCATTATTTTAAATTATTATATGTTTATTTGATGCACGTTAAAATGTTTCTGGAGTTTCATGTTACTGGCGATTATTCGATGCGGGTTCGGGAAAAAGTGATCGGCGACGATTTGGGCGATTTATAAAATGTGGTATTTTATTTCAAGTCAAGAAAGTGTCATTTTAAATGATTTATTAAGTTTTTAGCATTTTGAAGCCTAATTGAATTATTAGGTGATTTTTAAGATTTTAAAGTTTCAAAGTTTATGACTTGAGAATTTTATTTTAAATTATGAGATTTTTAGTAAAGTTAATAGTGGGTTAGTAGTTTTAATTAACAAGTTAATTATTAATTAAAGCCCTTAATCCCCACTAACCCACTAACGCACTAACTCACACACACACATACACGTTACACTCACACACACATGCACATATACACACACACCTGGCCTTCGCACACACACACATCTCTTGCACCCTTTCTTTTCTTTTTGGAGAGAATTTGGAAGATTCTTAGGCTCTTTCTTCAGCAGCCCCATCTCCACCTTTCTCTTTCAAAACTTCAGCAACGACATGTTGATTTTAGTAGAAAAATTGTGCCTCAAGTCGCTCGGATCGTTTCCCGCACCGCGTCGCTTCGTTATTCGTCGTATCGTGAGTTTTAAAGATCAAAAGCATATATATTCTGTTGTTTTTGCATCGATCTTGTCATAGTAATTATTTTGATGTATATTGTATGAAAAACATGTGTATGTTATGCAAAAGTTTGAGCAAAAATGTTTAAAATGATTTTGGATCAAAATTTTGGATCTCAAAAACTGAGTCTGCTGACTTTTTGAATACGGGGAATTTTCGGTCAATTTTCTGGAAAATTGTTCAACATATAAAATGTAGAAAGTTTTGATACTTTTGATTTGACAGTAAATTCATAATTTTTGGACAAAAAACGAGTGAGTTATGATCATTTTCGTGGGACTGCTCAAACTGTGAAATTTATGTGTCATAAAATCCGTCACCTTCTGTTATTTTAAATACTGCGACTTTTCGGTCTATTTTCTGGAAAAACATTCAACATATGAAACATAGAAATTTTTGGTATCTTTGATTTGACCATAAATTCGTAATTTTTGGATAAGAAATGAGTGAGTTATGATTGTTTTCGTGGGACTGTTCAAACTGCGATTTTATTAAAATAAGTTCTTGATGTGTTCTTGAAGCCCTCGACATTTTTAATTATGTTAGACGTGCAAAGAAAAATATTTTATGTTTTTGAGGTATGTTAAATGTCTTGTGACCAATTATGAACGGGTTTGGAAGTCGGTGAACGTGGCCGATGACCTTTTCACCCCAATAAAGTATGACCGGGTTTGATCAGGATTGGAAAGCGGTAAAGTATGACCATGGACCAATCCACCTTCTAAAGTATGACCGGAGATCTTATGTATGTGGTAGTGGACATCCCTGCCAGCCCAGTACTGTGGTTTTGTCTGATCAGACGCATTTATGTTACGGGTCACTTGATTTGAAACATATCTCTACGCAAAATGATTATGTTTATGTATGTCCAATTATGCACGATGCAAGTATGTTTATGTAAAGTTTTACGATATGATGGCACGTCTATGTTTATATAAGTACATTCATGTTCAAATATGTACGTCCAAGTTTAAAATGCATGTGGTTTTATTATGTATTACTTGTTATTCTAAGTTTATACATGTTGAGTCTTTAGACTCACTAGACTTGATCGATGCAGATGAGGACGAGTATGAGGAGACGAGAGGTGGGGATCAGTGAGTTGGCTCGTACTGCGTGGAGGCTAAACCCGAGGACCGCTTACGTTTTAAGAAATTTTTATGCACTTATAAAATACTCTGATTTTCATGAGATTACTTTACGGTGTTTAAACAAGTGCTTTTGCAAACTTTGATTGTAGTTGTTTTATTTAAAATATTTTATACGAGCAGATTATTTTTATCGCAATTTGAAAGTTTATTTGTAGTGCCCAAATTCAGTACGCGTATAACCTATGCATTTATTTTAAATTATTAAATCATTATTTTAAGTTTAAATGAGCAGTAGCCATGCATGATTTATTTAAATGCATTATTTTAAATTATTCAGGATTATGTGATGCACGTTAAAATATTTTTTGAGTTTCATGTTTCAGGCGTTTATTCGAGGCGGGATTGAGGAAAAGACCCGGTGACGATTTTGGCAAATAAAATGCGGTATTTTATTTTTAAAGTTAGGATGTGGCATTTTAAATAATTTATTTAGTTTTAGAATTTTTAAAACCTTTAAAGGTTTAGTGCTTGTGTATTCTTATTTTATTGGGGGATTTTAATAAGTTCAATATTTAATTTATGGTTAATTAGAAAGTTAATTATTTTATTAAACCAATATTTATTTCCCCTTAATTTCCTTCTAAACGCACACACACACACACGTTTACACACACTAAAACTCACGCTAACACACATCACTCACACACATTTAGTTTTCACAATTTTAAAAGAATAGAACTAGGGTTCTTGAGGTAGACGGTAGCCGCCCCTTCCCTTGTCAATTTCCAGCAAGTTTTGATCAATTTTATTTCAAGAAAACGTGCCACATTCGTCCCGGATCAACCTCGCTTCTATCTCCGCTTCGGTGACGTCGTTTCGGTAAAGTTTATCATCACAAGGCACATATATTCTGTTATTTCTGCATCAATCTTGTCGTAGTATGCGTTGTGTTGTTATTTATGTGTAAAATATATGTGTGACGTGTAGAAGTTTGAGCAATCATGTTTAGATAAATTTTGAAACGATTTTGGATCACAAATTTTACGTTTTTGCTGTCAATTCAAATACTGTGATTTTTGTTCTCTTTTCTGGAAACATTTTCAACACAAAAATTGTAGAAATTTTTGATACCTTTGATTTGATATAAAATTCGAGTTATTTGGATAAAAATTGAGTGAGTTATGGTGTTTTTCGTGGGACTGCTCAAACTGCGTTTTCAGAAAATTATGATGTTGATTCGTTCTTGAAGTTTAATGGTTGCAGGCTTCGTTGGGGATCGTCGGGTGATCGTTGCTGCTTCTAGGTATATTTAGCAGGACGTTGGGATGTATATTGGTGTGTCGTTTCACGTCGTTAGGCTTTTGGGAAAACGAGTAGTCGTGTAAACCATTTTCTGTCAAAGGTTTTGTTTATGGAGTATTGAGTTATTTGGGACATGTGGTTGCGTTGGGGACAATCGTATAGGTTCGAGTCATTGATGTAGTATCCTAAGATGGCCTCGTGGTGTCGATTCATGGTCCGTTCGATCGAGTCTGGACTGTTAAGCAAAACCTGTTCAGAATTTTCGTATGTTGGCTTGTCCCGCAGGTACACGGACCCTGGCACGGGTTCCGTGCCTTTGTTTCCTCGTCAGTGGCATTTTTGCGTGCCGACACGGACCCCCACACGGATCAGGGCACGGGGTCTGTGCCTTTGTTTCTTTTCGGTGTCAAAATTTGTGAGGCTACCTGGACCCCTACACGGACCCTGACACGGGGTCCGTGTCCACCCTTCTTTTCAAAGTCCTTCGTACCCGAACCTACACGGACCCATACACGGATGTAGGCACGGGGTCCGTGTCATTCACATTTTGGGAAAAATTTATAGTATGCTTTGAGGGTGATGTCATGGTTTAGTACGATGCTTTATAAGGTCGAGTCATGGGAATTTTAGAACGTCCTAAGAAATTGAATGAGCTCGTAAGCAAGTATAATATTTACGTCTAAGTCATACAAGTTAAGCTTTGAATTCACGTTAGTATGTGCAGCAACAACCCTAATCGAAGTCCAACGAATCCCTCAACGCCAAGTAAGTATGTTGACGTGCAAAGAAAATATTTTCAAGTTTTTGAGGTATGCTAAATGTCTTGTGACCAAATTATGTTTAGGATTGGAAAGCGTTAAATTATGAACGGGGACCAATCCGCCCGTTAAATTATGAACGGGTTTAGATCGAGATTGGAAAGCGTCAAATTATGAACGGGGACCAATCAGGCCGTTAAATTATGAACGGGGATCTCATGTATGTGGCAGTGGATACGTCCATGTCAGCCCAGTAATGTGGTTTAGTCTGATCAGGTGAATTATGTTATGGGTCACTTGCTTTGAAACATATCTCTATGCAAAATGATGAAGTTATGTATGTTCAAGTACGTTCAAGTATGCAAGCATGATTAAGAAAAGTTTTATGTTGATGGCACGTCTATGTATGTATGTACATAAGTTCAAGCTTTTGATATGCAAGTTCAAGTTTTAAGTATGTAAGCTCTATTTTGAAGTTGCATGTGGTTTTATTACGTATTATTCGTTACTTCCAGTTTATACGTGTTGAGTCTTTAGACTCACTAGACTTGATCGATGCAGATGAGGATATTTATGAGGAGGCTGGAGGTGGGGACCAAGGAGCAGGCTTGGACTGAGCGGGAGGCTAAACCCGAGGACCGCCATGTTTTAAGTTTTATGAAAACATTTATTTCTTATGTCAAACTTTGAATTTCAAATCTTTTGTTGCAACAACTTGAGAGACGTACAGTTTTACTTCTTTTATCGAATTTTTTTATGTTCACTTTTTATTTAAGAAAATTTTTAATTCTTCCGCAAATTTTAAAGTAGTTTAAAAACACGGTACGTCACACTATGGGCCCAGAATCGGTATATGTTCCAAGTGTTGGGACATAGTATTCTCTCACTCAAGACGCAGCGGAGGTTTAAAAATTTTGTTCTTGGGCATCATGTGTTTAAAAACATTCATTCATAGGGTGTTTAGAATTATACCTTACGTTCTCAACGTTGGACTCCAAACTATTCCGGTATGAGCGGAGATAGCCCTTCTTGTAATTCCCTACGAACGGCTATTATCCTTTGATCGCCTAATTAGGTCCACGATCGAAAAATTTGTTCCTCGCTTGGATTGCACTAGAAATCACAAGCGATTTGTGCGTTGAGACTGTAGCCTCCGAATTTCCAAAATCCGGAAACGAAGCGACGCGACGGTGGAAGAAGAGAGTTGGGCGAAACCTTTTCCAATCAATTTGTCTTGGCCGAGAGTTCCATGATTCAAAATCATGGGTTTTTGGCTAATTAATTCTTAATCAATCATTAAGAAATATTATAGATTGTTAATCCATAAATAAGCATATCTAATTTGCTTTTATTGCCAAAATTTCTTCCAAACTTTAAAAGGGTGGCCGTGGGTTTCTATGTGATTGGGAAGGGAATTTTTGTGAATTTTATGGAAAAAAAATCTAACACTAATTATGCCTTCTTATGATGTATTTATAGAATGAGACTCCTAATCTAATTAGGAGTCCCTCTCCCACAAAGACTCTATATTTTCATTATAATTAAATTCTCATATTATCAATATATAATGTATTTATTAACATTTAATAATACATGATATAATAATATCATATACACATATTTTATATCATCATATAAAATATATAAATGTATATGTATATTAAATTAAATAACAATTATTCTATTTATAAACTAACTCCTTAGTTAATTTAATTCTGGACTCCTTTAGAATATTTATGGGAATTTGTGCATGTTAGTAGTCACTACTACTATCACAATAATTTAATTAGTAAATTCAAAATTCACTGAAAAAAAAGATTCCGAACTCATTATAACCCCAATCGATGATCTGAGAGCATCGATGTACCAAGGATACAAATCTTGTTCATATAATGAAAATCGAAAATTTCGAAGATCAAAATTTTCATTTACCAAATTTGGAAACTTCCATATATGAAAGTTACTATATTTGGAAGCTGTCAGTTTTAGTGAACTCCTTTACAAAACAGGCAGTTCCACTCTTCTTCCTTATTTATTAATTATGTCAACTTCCAATTCTTCCATCATAAGGAATCAGCTCATAAACTTTTTTATAAGCTTCTTGTTTGATCTCCATCAAACTATAGTCGCCAAATTCCAACTCTTTGAAATTTGACTATCTCAACTAGAACACCGAATCCGATACTTGTGTGACGCTCAATGGTTCAGGGATACAGTTAGCCGTGAGTTTACATGTCTATGTGATTCAGAATAACATTTATTCTTATTCGGGTTTACCCTAGTTAACCTCATTTTTTTTATCAACTCCTTGATCAAGAATGTCAGAACTCATTTCTGATTGCACCCATCGGATCATGGTAAGAGCGTGTTGGAAACTTAATTTCGGATGTTTGACAAACCGATTATTTATTGGAACTAACTGATCAAATATTCGATCCATACAGCTTGCCTAACTGAAGAGTATTGCGCATATTATCTAAAGCAACCGAACCCAGCTGAACTGAACTGCCGAAGAAAACCAACTGATCAGTTGGAAACCTATCAGTTGATATATTCAGCCATATGCTTCCTTCAACTAAACATGTCTCGGGAAAGAACAATCAACCGACAAAGAGACATAGAAGATTGCAACGCCGCACTTAAATCAATAAAGCTTAGAACAACACATTTCGACGAAAGCAGTTAAGACGCCGCATCACAATAAATGAAGGAAACAATATCCAAGGGATAATCAAGTAAAAAAATCAACTGATACAAAGATTCAAATTTATCTCAAGTTACCGTTGGAAAGGAAGCATATAAATAAGTGAACAAAGCAGTTGAGAAAGAACAATCAATGCATTATTGAAGCTTGTTGTTACGCTGCTAAAATCACACTTCACAGCTCACGTATATCAGATATATCAGTAGCCTCTAAAGCTACACTTTGAGCGTGTTAGAACTTTGTAATTCAATCAAGAATATATCAGTTGTGCTAAGATCAGTCACGAACTGATAAAAGCTGTTGTATGCTAAGAGTTTCAGTTTTGGCAGTGTTAAGTCCGAACTGAAGTGGGTCAGTACAAGTCTTGTATTCGATCAAAGTCTTTTAGTGGAAATCCTATCCTTGAGACAGAAGGGGTGACGTAGGAGTGATTGAAATCTCCGAACATCCAGAAACAATCCTTGCGTACTTTCTTTCAGTTTTGTATTCTCTCTTTCAGTCAGTTATTTTCCGCAACTACCTTTAGTTTAACTGATTGTCATTGACCAACAAGATTCTGAGAATTAGTTTGTCACCAAACTTAATTCAAAATTCGAAAAGATTCATTTTAATTGTGAGTGTTTATTCAACCCCCCCTTCTAAACACTCTTGATACGTTAATCGATCCTATCAAGTGGTATCAGAGCGGTTGAATCTTGTTCTTGAATACTTTTTATCTATAAACTTGCTAGCATGACTTCATTCAACAAAATCCCTATGTTCTCCAGAGAAGAATTCGATGATTGGACAATCAGAATGCAGGCTCATTTAGCTGCACAAGATGATGACATGTGGTATGTCATAACTGATGGACCCATGAAGCTTCTGAAAACTAATACAGTAGTTGCCATAACAGAAAGGGCACCACAAAGAATAGAAAAGCCCAGAGAAGAATGGACAACTGAAGATAAAAGAAAAGCCAATCTTGATAATGTGGCTAAAGACATTCTGTACAAGACGCTGGACAAAATAACCTTCAGCAAAATAAAGATGTGTGAGACAGCCAAAGAAATTTGGGAAAAACTGATCCAGCTCTGTGAAGGAAATGATCAAACCAAGGAAAATAAACTTTCAGTTGCAGTTCAGAAGTTTGATAATATCAAAATGAAAGCAGGAGAATCAATGCATGAATATGATGAAAGAGTAAGCAGTATCATCAATGAGTTAAATGCACTTGGAAAAGTGTATACAAACAAAGAGGTTGCACTGAAGGTAATGAGAGGTCTTCCCAAAGACTGAGCTGTCAAAACTATGGCAATGAGAGAATCCAAAGACCTGAACCAGATTGAACTTCATGATCTATTTGATGATCTTAAAGCTTATGAGTTCGAACTGCAAACCAGAGAAGGAGAACCATCCACACCAGCAGCTACAACTGCTCTAGCTGCTGTCAGAACAGAACCAACTAGTTCAGTTGAGAAATCTGCTGATCAGTTAAGCAATGATGCCATGTCACTATTCACCAAAAAGTTTGTAAGGTTCATGAGAAAGAATCAAGGAAACTTTTAGAAGTCATACCAAAGAAACAACTCCAAAGATGAAACAAATACTTGTTACAATTGTGGCAAATCAGGTCACTTCATTGCTGACTTTCCTAAACCCAAGAAGGACAGTCAAGGCTCAACTGATAGAAGAAAGAAATCATATGAGAACAAAAGAAAACCCAAGGATGATAAGAAGTCCCTCAGAAAGAAACATGAGGTACTCCTAGCCGAAGAAAGCAAATCTAAATGGGCAGAAACTGACAGTGAGGAGTCAGAACCAGAAAGCTCATGCAGCTCTGGTGATGATGAGGAAGACAAGTGCCTGATGGCTAATGATGCTGAAGAAGAATCATCTAGTCAACAGGTATTTGATTTCAGCTCAACTGACTTTACACGAGAAGAACTCATTCTAACACTACATGATATGGTAAATGAATATCAAAAGCTTGCATCATTATTCGAAAAAATCAAAGCAAAGCAAACTGATCCCACAGAAAATAAAACCAAAACTGATGAATCAGTTGACGGGTTGAGTCTAAAAAGGGAAATTGTTGAGTTAAAATCAGAAAGAAACAAAGATCAGTTATTAATCCAAAAGTTGATTCTTGAAAACTCAAAACAGACTGAGCTCATTCAATCTTGGAACAAGTCATCTACTGCACTAAATGAAATGTAGAATTCACAAAAATCAGTTTCTGATAAAACTGGTTTAGGGTTCAACACTCAAGGAGAAATGTGTCCAAATGACACTCAACCAAAGCTAAAAATAGACAAAGGGAAATATATTCACTTTGTTAAATCAGCAGTAGTACAAGAACAAATTGAGCCTAGTAAGCTGATTGAGCAACCTACTGTAAATATAAACAAGGCTAGAAGATATGGGATTGGTTATAGTAAAAAATCCTCAACTGATTCACAAAGTCAGTCATCAAAAAGGTTTCACAAAAACTATTCAAATAGCTACTTCAATTACTATAACTGCAAGCCAGTTCAGAAGAGATACAGACTAAACAATCAGTTGAATAAGCCTAAAATACATAATGTATCATCTGTACACTACACACCATGCACACAAAAACCGAGAAAAACAATCTGGAATACAACTACTGGAGAGTCTGTTAGACTAATCCAAGTGTGGGTTCCTAAGGGACTAATCAGCTCAGGACCCAAATAAGTATGGGTACCAAGTTTTATTATGTGTGTGATTGCAGATAACAGGTACAAACAAGAACTCAATATGGTATTTAGACAGTGGATGTTCGCAACACATGACAGGAGATGCAAGTGTGCTATCTCAACTGACCAAATACAGTGGTCCAAACATCAGTTTCGGGGACAATCCAAAGGTAGAACTGTGGGTAAGGGTAAGCTTATCCATGGTAACTTTACTTTTAAAGATGTTCTATTAGTAGAAAACCTGAAGTATAACTTGATTAGTATCAGTCAGTTATGCGACAGTGGATTCTCAGTACAATTTGACAAAAATTTATGTTCAGTCAAAACTTCAACTGATGAAATCATACTAACTGGCAAACGTTGTGGAAACACATATAAAGTCATTTGGAATGATCAAACATATGCACCTGTTTTTTTTATTGCTTCCAAGTCATCTAAAAACTGGTTGTGGCATAAGAGACTAAATCATTTAAACTTTAAAACCATTGCCTATCTGAGTAAACATGAACTTGTATTTGGTTTGCTCAAAATAGAATTTTCAAAAGAAAAACTTTGCTCAGCATGTCAGTATGGTAAACAAGTACGATCTTCTTTTAAAAACAAGGGTTGTAAATCTTCATTCCGATGCTTAGAACTGTTGCACATGGATCTTTTTGGTCCTATATCAGTCATGAGCTTAGGGAGAATGAAATACACCTTGTTGGTCGTAGATGAGTTTTCAAGATTTACTTGGGTTATCTTTCTCAAATCCAAGGACCATACTGCTTTACAATTGATAAAGCTCTTCAAAAGACTTTTAAATGAAAAATCAGTTGGAATTGATCGCATTAGATCTGATCGAGGAACTGAATTCATCAATCAAACTCTTTCAAATTTTATAGAAAATGCTGGAATTAAGCATGAGCTCTCAGCAGCAAGAACTCCTCAGCAAAATGGTGTAGCTGAGAGCAGAAATCGGACCCTTAAAGAAGCTGCTAGAACAATGCTTGCTGATTCTGGTATTTCTCAAAGGTTTTGGGCAGAGGCAGTAAACACTGCGTGTTATACTCAGAACAGATCAATGATTAATAAGAATCATATGAAAACACCATATGAGATATGACATGGAAGAAAAAGTATAATTACTTATTTCAAAGTATTCGGCTGCAGATGTTTTATCCTTGATAATGGTAAAAGCTATTTAAAAGCGTTTGATGCTAAATCTGCAGAGGGAATATTTCTTGGATAATCATCAGTTAGTATAGCCTACAGAGTCTTCAACAAGAAAACCCTAAATGTTGAAGAATCAGCTCATGTTGATTTCGATGAAACTGAACTAACTGATAAGCCAACTGATCAAGTTGAGCTAGCTGATCGATTTTCAGATATCAGTTTGGAAGATGATAGCAAAAATGAAAGTCACAGCAATCAAAACAGATTTCAAACACCTGAACCAGAAGTACTGGACCAATCAGATGTACATGAAGTCGTTGCTGGTGATTAGTTGACAGAGCATAATGATAACATTCAAATACCAGTTGACGAAGCACCAACTGAGTCTGAAAATTGTGTTCAGTTACCAACTGAAGAAATTGCTGATACAACAAATACTGAGTACAGATGGAAAAAATCACACCCACCTGAACTGGTAATAGGAAATCCATCAGATCCAGTAAGAACTCGAAATCAAATGCTAAATTTATTTATCCATTCAGCTTTTGTTTCACAACTAGAACCGAAGAAAACTGATGAAGCTCTTGCTGATCCTAACTGGGTAAATGCAATGCAAGAAGAGCTAAATCAGTTTACTCATAACAATGTCTGGAATTTAGTTCCAAGACCAATTTCAAAAACTATTATAGGTACAAAATGGGTGTACAGGAACAAACTGAATGAAGACGG
>NC_133306.1:10999666-11036069 GCF_012295235.1 Primulina huaijiensis
TCTTTCAATTTAGTTGGATATTCAGATGCAGATTATGCAGGATGTAAGCTAGATCGTAAAAGCACAAGTGGATCATGTCAGTTTCTTGGAGACCGACTGATTTCTTGGTTCAGCAAGAAGCAGACATCTATAGCTACCTCAACAACTGAAGCGGAATATCTAGCTGCTGGTAGTTGCTATGCACAACTGATCTGGATCCAGCAACAACTGAGAGATTATATAGTAATTACAAATGAATCGCCCATATTTTGTGACAATACGAGCACAATTGCCATTACCTATAATCCAGTTATTCACTCAAGGACAAAGCATATAGATGTCAGACACCACTTCATTAGAGATCATGCTTTGAAGAAGGACATTTGACTGGAGTATATATCAACTGAGCAACAAGCAGCTGACATCTTCACCAAACCATTACCCGAGACTAAGTTTTCTTACTTTCGCAATATTCTTGGTTTAATTGATTTATCATAAGAAAATTGTTAATGCTACTTTACTAATGAAATTGTATGCAGAAAATAAGGACACAACAATAAACTGAAAACGATATGTTATTAAGAATAAAAACGATTCCATCTTACAGTAGACAATTCAGAACCAACTGAATCCTGCCATTCTGTAATAAAATTGTTCAATTCATAAATTCGGATTCTAGAGAATGATTTAGTTATAGAAATCTTCTTAATCACATGCCACTCCTTCCACAGCATTGCTTGTAACAGGACCTTGTCATCGACAAGCTCTGTAACATGTCTGAATTCAAATCGTTCCAAGTATTTTCTGGCTGTTGCTGCTTGAACTCGAGAAGGAGTCGCACCACTACTACTTATTCTCTACAACTCATGGATTTTGAACCATGTTGACATCACCTTTTTCAAGACATATTCTTCCATTTTCTTCTTCGACTCTTCCAAATAAGCACTTGTTTCTTAAGTAACATGAACATGCGTACTACTATAAGCATCGGAAATATCTGAATCTGCCATGTTTAAATGATATTATCTCACAACTAACTGCTATTATCTTATAGACAGGTGACATTTAATGTCAAAGAAGTTGAAGAGTCTCAAGCCAACAAAAGCGTTTTCTCAATTACCCAGGCTTCTTATCTATCAGTTGCTTATTTGATATCAGTTTGTTAATTACCAGTTGATTCATTTTTAACTGATTTCAGTTTGGTTTTTAAATCTTAACTGATTTCGGTTTACAGTAAACTAATATTAGTTCTTTAACAGTTCATTTGTTCAGTTAGTAATTCATTTACAACAACTAATGCAACTGCCAATTTACAGGAAAGAAAAAGACAAAATTAACTCAGATAAATATTTTATTCAAGCATAAACATTAGCTCGCATTACAGCATAATATTTTTCCTCTACATCAATTATCCACATCTTCAACCAAGTGGATAAAGGTGGAGTGGACGTCTTGGCAAAGCTGTGTGAATAAGCTATGCGCCTCAGGATCTTCAATTCCTTCTTGAGCATCAGCTGATGAATATGACCATCCTTAAAGACGTCAATCCACTCAGCTATGTGCAAGTGCTTCCTCACCTTCCTCAGCTCTGCCACCCATTTAGGAGTGGTAGCCTCTCCAGTGTTATACAAGAACTCAAGTTCTTGTAACTTCTCCCAGTACTGAAGATTCTCATAGAAGACTTCATCTTCTATCTCAGTCTTCCTGGCCTCCAGAGAAAACGACGACGTACTCGAGCTACTCGCACCAGCCGTTTCTTTTATCTTAAATATTTCACTAATATGACTGAAACTAACTGTGTTACTTCTATTTATAGCCGAGAGTTATGGAAGCTGAAGGGCCGTGCACGTTCCAGCAAACAATAAATTCCTTAAGCTTTAAATTTATTTTTATCGTCATTTTTAATTATTTTGAGCACCCATTAAGGGGGAATATTAGTTTTTAAGAGGTTAACTGAGAAGACAATTGTTTGTAAATTCTCAACTGAAACGGATCAGTTTCACAACTGATCGTTCAGTTGGTTGTTCACAAAACTTCTCACATAAGTTAACAAATTAAAAAACTTATTATATTCCAAATCAACTGACGTGACTGCAGTTTCATAACGTGGCCTATTTTAAAACCATTCACTTTCTGCACACACGCTTATAGCACACGTACACACATTTTTATTCAAATTTTTTTTGGACTGACACGTGTCCTATAATTCGAACAGTCACGAACATAAGTACTTTTCCCGCCCCATTTCAGTTCTTCTTCTTTACGCTTATCCAAATTTCTCAGAGCAAAAACAAAATCAAGCATTCTCTTTCGCAGGAAATCATTCAGTTCAAATGGCAAACCAAATCCCCGCGCACGTTCTAAATGCTATGGCCATTGATTTCGATTCAGTTTTCTCAGTAACTGAGGTTGAAGTGAAGAATGTTTTTCTGAAACTAGAATCAGCTGGGCTGAAGACGTTTCTAGGGCAATCTTCAAAAACCATCTATCCAAAGGAAATCAATGATTTCTATACAAAGGTTTTGTTACTATTGATGGAAATATCTCTATTACTATCAATAATCAGCTAATGATCATATCTGAAGAAACCTTCGGGGAAATCTTCTCTCTACCAACTGAAGGAATTATCAACTTCTCTGAGGTACGAACTGCTGATATTGAAGAAATGCAATCTCTGTTATCTGCTGATGGACGGAAAATCAAAGTCTCCGATCCTAAGAAAGAACTGAAGCCAGAAATTCAATTGCTGGCTGATATTGTTGCCAAGGGCATTCTGGCTAAGGCTGGTTCATTTGCAGCCCTTACTCTTGAAAAATTTCAAGCCATGACCGTGATAATGGCAGAGAAGAAAATGAACTGGAGGCATATTATTTTCAGTATTTTGCGAAATATGCTTCAATCTACCAAGCAGTCCAGAGGTTATGCAGTTCAACTCAGTTATCTACTGAAAACAAAAGGTTTAGTGGCTGACAATGCTGAAAAGCTATCCAAGTTTAAGGTATTCTCTGACAAAAACATATTGCCACCAAAAACCAAACTGGAACTGTCTCCTGATCAATTCGTGAAGATCAAGAAAGAGATTGGGACGCAGCAGGCTGCTCCCAAATCAGTTAAAAAGGCTAGGTCTCAGGCCCAACTGAAATCTACCAAGAGAAAACTGACTGTCAGTGAATCAGATTCTGAGGAAACACCTTTTCAGCTGATCACCAAGAAGCAAAGGACTCAGAAAACAAAGCCAGTGGCGTCGCTCACAGCTGTTCCTGAGAAACCAAAGGCATCAGATACTCAACAGCCTATTCAGGTTGTTCTCTTGACAGCAATTCCTGCTGATAAGGAGAAAAAATCAGCAAAAGCTTCAGCCCCCTTGACTCAAATCAAACGACCTTCAATTCTTGCTCCTGCTCGACCTAAGGGAATTGTTATTCAGGAAAGAGTGGACTCTACTCAATCTGGACTAAACATTCCACATATTCTTACTGATGAGAAAGGAAAGGGCAAGATGATCAAAGAACCAAGGCCCTCAAATGCTATTCAAACTCATATTGACCTCATATGGGAACAGGTCAATGCCTTTGCTGCATCAAAAATGAACATTTTTGAAGCTTGGACGAAGTTTAGAACACATACTTTTGCCAAGCAGCTGAAAAAGAAGTCCAAGCTGAACACATTTATCAAATTGGAGACAACTGTTCTGAGAGTGGTCAAAGCTGCAACAATAACTCAAGCCTTGGAGCGCAAGAACTACTTCTTTGATCAAGTCCGAGCTAAAAAGTTGGACCAACTGATCGAAAAATTGAAAGCCAACTTTATTCCCACAAGTCCAACTGCATACAATGATCAAGCTGTGATCACTCAGCTAGAAACTGATCTATTAACTCTGCAATCCCAAATAAAATTTTGGGAGACGGATCAGGAACTTGTTATTCATGAAGGCACTTCAGTAGATGAAGAAGCTGATTCACCTTCTCGGCGCCGTGAACCATCTCCTGAACAAGCTGCTACAACTGATGAGCCAGTTCAGAATGTGCCTCAACCTACTGCTGCTGCTCCTCAAATGTACTCAGAAGCTGACTTGACACTCGCCAATATTGATGAAATTATTCAGTCAGTGATTCAAGAATCTCAAACAGAGGAACTTGTTTCTGTCTCAGTTGATCACTCAACTGATCGAGCAGTTCTAGAGGATCCCGTCTTACCTGAAGAGCTTGTTCAGCCTACTGATGTGCCAGCTCAGTCACCTGGTCAAGAAACTACTGAAAATGTGGAGGCTCAGTTGCTACATTCTGAAAATATTCCAACTGATGAGCCAGTCCTCGTTTCAGCTGAATCTCCAGCAGAAGCACCAGTTCTTGATGCTCCGACTGAAGATACCACAAATTTGCCTATTTAGCCGGACAATTCGGTTGCTGCTTAGGATCTATCTTCTCCTCCCCCAGATCAAATTGGAGTTGCTGAAAAAATTGTTCCAGAACAGACTATTGCAGAGACAGTTATAACTGACAGGACATTAGTGGTCTTTGATCCAGTCTCCGAAGGACAAGCACCTGGAACTTCTGGACATTCACCACCTCATTCATCTAATGATCTTGAATTAGTTCTTAAAGAAATTCAAGATATTCAGAATAATATGCATAAAATTCTCTCTGCCATCTCTAACATTCAGCATACTCAACTCACCCATTCTCTGAAACTGGAACATGCAGAAGTATTTAACTCAGAGAAACTGAAGGCAGTTCAAGCTACCGTGACCTCTCTTTCCTTTGCAATTGCTAAAATAAAAAAGAATAGAGGTATAGCAGAAAGTCTCTCAGCGACTCAAGACACTATCAGCAAAAGAGTTGATGCGGTGGAGACACTCGTATCAAGAAAGATAGACTTCATGCAAACCACTGTGCTCAATGCAGTCGCAGACGTAGCCACTTCTGTCAAGATTCTTTCAACCGATGTTAAGAGATTATCTGTCAGAATGGAGGCGTTTGACAAAAAGGGGGAATAGACCATCAGATCAGCAGTTCAATGGAGATCAGCTCAATAGATTTGATACAATGAAGCTACAGATTACTTCATTCAGATTATTTCATTCTTTCATTGTACGAATCTGTACACAACAGTTGATTATTTTATCTACAACGAACTTGAAGATCATATAAGCTTCATTGATCAGTTATTAGTTGATTAGTTTTGTCAAACACCAAAAAGGAGGAAATTGTTGGAAACTTAATTTCGGATGTTTGACAAACCGATTATTTATTGGAACTAACTGATCAAATATTCGATCCATACAGCTTGCCTAACTGAAGAGTATTGCGCATATTATCTAAGGCAACCGAACCCAGCTGAACTGAACTTTTGAAGAAAACCAACTGATCTGTTGGAAACCGATCAGTTGATATATTCAGCCGTTCGCGCATATTATCTAAGGCAACCGAACCCAGCTGAACTGAACTTTCGAAGAAACCAACTGATCAGTTGGAAACCGATCAGTTGATATATTCAGCCATATGCTTCCTTCAACTCAACATGTCTCGGGAAAGAACGATCAACCGACAAAGAGATATAGAAGATTGCAATGTCGCACTTAAATCAATAAAGCTTAGAACAACACATTTCGGCGAAAGCAATTAAGACGCCGCATCACAATAAATGAAGGAAACAATATTCAAGGGATAATCAAGTAAAAAAATCAACGGATACAAATATTCAAATTTATCTCAAGTTACCGTTGGAAAGGAAGCATATAAATAAGTGAACAAAGCAGTTGAGAAAAAACAATCAACGCATTATTGAAGCTTGCTGGTACGCTGCTAAAATCACAATTCACAGCTCACGTATATCAGATATATCAGTAGCATCTAAAGCTACACTTTGAGCGTGTTAGCACTTTGTAATTCAATCAAGAATATATCAGTTGTGCTAAGATCAGTCACGAACTGATAAAAGCTGTTGTATGCTAAGAGTTTCAGTTTTGGCAGTGTTAAGTCCAAACTGAAGTGGGTCAGTACAAGTCTTGTATTCGATCGAAGTCTTTTAGTGGAAATCCTATCCTTGAGACAGAAGGGGTGACGTAGGAGTGATTGAAATCTCCGAACATCCAGAAACAATCCTTGCGTACTTTATTTCAGTTTTGTATTCTATCTTTCAGTCAGTTATTTTTCGCAACTACTCTTAGTTTAACTGATTGTCATTGACCAACAAGATTCCGAGAATCAGTTTGTCACCAAACTGAATTCAAAATTCGAAAAGATTCATTTTAATTGTGAGTGTTTATTCAACCCCCTTCTAAACACTCTTGATACGTTAATCGATCCTATCAGAGCGTCTAGTAGCATCGCCCCATGATTCCATAGGTATCACTGATAGTGCCTGCAAGAACTTTAGTCATGGTTAGCGTACAGTACGGTCCCTTCATCACATATATCCCGATCTAATCTACAACTATTGGTATATCAAGAGTTGCATATGAATTCGATAACGATGCGATATATCATTGAGTACTAATAGTGGCATAGTATGTGCAACTATGAAAACACCTTTCCCTAAAGCACATTTCTTGCTCTGGCCAGAGATTCCTTGCACTATTAACTCATCAGATCACATAGGATATCTTCACCCGTAGGCGAACAATGAATCCCTGACCACAATGCATTTGCTCATACTTATTTCGAAACTACACCCAACTTCACCACTTAATGACCCTCAATGGAGTTGGTAAACATATCAAAGTGCATGATAATACGTATATATTGTATATTCAAGAACTTTATCTATGCAGCTTGCATGGGTATACTTGGTTTTACGTTGGAAACCGATCAGTTGATATATTCAGCCATACTGATAACGATTTTACGTTTCGACGCAGACCTCATGGTATCTATTGTATATTCAAGAACTTTATCTATGCAGCTTGCATGGGTATACAGATAAAGTATGATGTCATAATCGAATAAAATCGTAAAATATTATTAAAATAAAGATGATTTTATATTAGAGTCAATAAAGCCCAAGCCACAAGTTGGCTTGCCGGGCACCTACTCTAACACCAAGATGCTCGGGCACTGGCCGCAATATGATGACACCGAATGGATTCCGATCCCTGGACTATTCGTGGACAGGGTCTTTAATCCATTATCTTGTTATTCTTATGCTACTCGGGCTAGGCTGGAAGTTGAGGTTTGTATGAGCATGTAGTAGTCTGATCGGTTTCTCGGGTTGATACATGCCCCGAGATGATTTAACTAAAGTATACTTTACCCAAGATGACTCTTATCTAGTCTACTCTTGGCTTATCTAAAACAATTCTAGGCTTCTGATATTTCTTACTTTGCTCGAATTCAAAGATGACCGAGCTCCTTACAAAATATGACCATATGTATTTAAATCCATGACAAGATAATCATATTCATTTAATACAAAATTTAAACTTTAGATCACTTTAATTAAATTATCTGATGAAAGATACGCACTTATAATTTGAATATGAAGTTCAAATATTATCCTTGCATGAACGTGACGAACAAGGTTGATTACACATTTTTACCACACTCAAAATTTCAAATGGAGAAAATAAAATAAAAAAAAGTTACACGACCATTAGAATCCGCACAAGTACCAAAGGGAAAGCGTTCTCGCTTCTTCTCCTTCGCTTTACCTCCTAATTTGTTGAATCATCTTCCAAGATCTAGAATTCTTTACAATTCTGCTCTCCAGCTACTAAACCTCGAGAATCGACTGACAAGTGCTCCAATCCAATCTTTTTCTTGCATTTCTTGAATTATTGGACACAGTTTCAATCTTCGGACTCGAATTTTTCTCCGAACATAATTCAGTCATGCCGGAGTAAAAACCCTTTTTCCCCAATTACGCGATGTAAAATGCATATGCGCGTAATTAATCAAGACTCTGAAATGCTGATATTTTTTCTTTAATCAGGTATGATGGATCTGACAGAAGAACGGCCTCCGGAGCAGGCGTCACCACCACCAGCGTCCATGTCACTGCTCTCGACGGACTTGTTAATGTTAACTCTCTCTTCACCGTCGCGATCTTTGTGGGCCTTTCCCTGACTACTCCAGGGCAGCACAGCCTTGAAAACCCTTCTGCCTGCGACGCCGGTCTTGAAGTAGTCAAGAAACTCCTTGTTTTCGAGGTTGTCTCCTTCAGCTTCTTTCTTTTCTCTTCTCTGGTGGCACAGGGTCTGAAGCTGGCGATCAATCTACTGAACAGTAAAGATGTGGATGAAGTGTTCAGAGCCCACATCAATTTGAAGGTTCTGAGATTTGGAATGTTGGCTTCCGCCATTGGTTCAGTAATGGGGTGCTTGTTTTTGATGCTGTCCATGGTTAGTGTGATTGAGATAAGATTGGGAATGCTGTCCTGTGGGAGCAAGTCTACGGTTCAAGCTGTTACGGCTTTAATTGTTCTGGTGACCTCTGCTCTCATGGTTTACATTTCAACTGCTGTTTATGCTTTTCTACATTGATTGGAGCCGGCGTTATTTGTTGTAATAATAGATTCTTGTTTCCTTTGACGACGGCTGGGGTTAAATTTTGTCAAGTCCTGAGGAAGTTCATGTTTTTATATAATTGGATTAGATAGATTTGATTGGAGAAAGAAGTCAAGAATTAGTCGAATTCTTACAGTAATTTATATTCCTTTTTTATTCAAAGAAGTTTTTTCGACACTTGCATGCGGTGGATATATATGGCCATGTAGGTAGCTGATAGGTCTTCAGTTGGTTATGAAGCTTGGATCCCCTTTTTTTCCGCAAATGCGGCGGTTGATGAATCATCTTCCTTGATGTTGTTTACCATAAGACCTTGATATCCACGAGGTTAGAGTAACTTGTCTGGATTTGTTTTCCAAAGTAAGCGGTGTCCTAAGGCCCAAGTCCCATGTTGGATCTCGGTTTTCTACGTGCCCAAATGCAGCGGAAGTTTAAAATTTTTTTATTTTATTTTGAAAACAAAATAATTCTTTTGGACACTCGTATGGTTTTCAGGAATTAAACATGCATAGGATGTTTAAAGAATTATACCTTTGTAAATTAAATCACTGGACTCCAACTAATCCGGTATAAACGGATTAGCTCTTGTTGATTCCCTACGAACTTTCTTCGATGAAATCCTCCTATCAAGTCCACGACTGGATGGTATGTTCCTCTTCCAAATTGCACTAGAAAATTTGGAAGAGATTTTACGTTGGAGACTAAAACGAGAGGCGGCTCAACCTTGGAAAGAAAAACCAAAGAGGCCAATTTTTTTTCTTTTGAAAGTGGGAGTCACGAAATTCTTGAGGTGGTAGGTGGTGGTGTAGGGTTTTCAATTTTTTTTTTTGTGTTATTTATAATTAACTTAATCCCTAATTACATAATTAACATTAATGGGCTTGATTTAATTAATTGGACTAGTCCAACTAGTTTAATTAATTTAATCAAAGTCCACTAAAACTTTAATTATTTAATATGTTGGACTTGTACCCCTACAAGCCCATTAAACACATTATCCACCATATTTAATTTATTAACTAATCAACTCAACTTTTGAGCTTAATAAATTAAATACATTATAAATTCAACATTTTAATTTATTATTTAAATTATAAATTCAACTTCTTGAATTTATTCTCTCAACGGGAACAAACGATCCAGTACTTGTGTGACCCTCAATGGTTCAGGGATACAGCTAGCCGTTGGTTCACAACTCTTTGTGATTCAGGACATAATCCTTTATTCGGGCTTACCCTATTTAGCCCCATTCTTTTCATCAACACCTTGATTAAGAATGTCAGAACTCATTTCTGATTGCACCCATCGGATCATGGTAAGAGCGTCTGGTAGCATCGCCCTATGATCCCCTAGGTATCACTGATAGTGCCTGCAAGAACCAGTCGATTATGATTAACGTACAGTACGGTCCCTTCATCTCATATATCCTGATCGAATCTGCAACCATTGGTTCATCGAGGGTTGCATATTAATTCGATAACTATGTGATAACTTTAATAGTGACATTGCGTGTACTATTGGAGAACTCTTTCTCTAACGTACATCTCATACTCTGGCCAGAGATTCCATGCACTATTATTACATCAGATCGCATAGGATATCCACACCTGTAGGTGAGCGGTGAATCCCCGACTACAATGCACTGGCTCCTATATGTGTCGCAACTATACTCAACCTCGCCACCTGATGACTCTCCTGTAGTCGGTAAACGAGTCAAAGCACAGCCCTAGCATATAGAGCCTCAGTGTTGTCCCGAGTCGTAAGGACTAATAGTGTACAATCATCACCACGGACTTATCCTCTCGATTAATGATAACCACTTGGAAATTCCGAGGGAGGGTTGTTCGGTATAATCATCATATGACTACCCATCTGTATGCTTGGACATCCCTATGCCCTTACCAAAAAACGCAGTACACAACATCACAGATGCTAGTCTCGAGCTCAAGCGACCTTTATCCACGTTTTAGGCGGCTGAATCGACTAGGAACGAATTTAGATCATACAGTGTTTACAAATGGGTTTCAACATCGAATTACGATTCATTTGTATTAAAGTATAATCAAGCTCTTTATCTATGTTTGAAAACATTGGTATACAGATAAAGAAATAACAAACCATGAAATAATGAATTATATTAAAATAATGATTGTTCTTTACAACTGAGTCAATAAAATCCCTAGTCAACAGTTGACTTGCAGGGCATCTACTCTAACATCCCAAATGCAACTGCTGCTGGTGCGGCAATGAATATGTCGCAATTTGTGCCGCTCCGAAGAAGAAATTTGCTTTGATTCTGGGATCAACTAGCAAGATATTGGGTGATTATAATTCAAGGAATGAGATGAAACATAAACACACAAACTCTCTTCATATTTTTTTATATGCTTTGAATGATGGAACGGATTATGTAACCTTCTGTGATGCAGAAGAGAATGTATCAGGATATTTAATAACTAGAATGTCTGTCCATATTCATGCTTGTTCCAACTTCCAAGCGATCGGGTAAGTCCTATCTGTCTGGATGAGAAGCCCAAATCCATTAGTGTTGGACAAATCCTCGAAAAGCAAACAGATAATTTGACCCGATTGCCATGAAGTTTAGTTGCTTCCTACCATTCGTGTTTGAGCATGGTTTTAGAAACAGTGGTATTGGTTAGGTCCGACACATTAAGTCGGTGTTTGTTAGCTAAATAGTGGTGTGATGATCATAGGGTCAATCTGCTGCATCCGAGACGACTATATTTTTAAAATTTCCATGATGGCCTTCTGATAAATTTTTTTTATATATATTGAAATTTTTTAGAGGAGAAGCGCAGTCATAATGTTACCTCTCCATTTCATGAGGAAGGCAGGATCAGGACCATATGAGATCCCTCAGGAATGAGGATTGTCAGGTTCGGTTTGTGTAAACTCACGGGATATAATCCAAGACTCAGTGATCTTGAAGCAGATGCTTTTTCTTGAGCCATTTTTATCTCAGCTGACACATCCTAAAAGTTCTCTCAGAAAGAACAATCATCGTTCTGCCAATTGTATCTTAGAAAGGAGAATCATTTGCAAGAGAGGCTATGAGAATTGAAAACATATATTTCAACTCTTATGTTTTTGAAAAGAAATTCCTCCAACATTTCTGATCACACTCACTTACCTTACGATAAGTTAATTAATTACACGTAATTAAATGAAAGAACTAAATTATTTATGTCATTAGTTTTGTAAAATATATAAATAAATCAATTATTTTAAAAAATAAATATATTTTACATATGTTAATATATTAAATATTAACCATGAACATCATTAATAAAAATTGTTTATCAGCTCTCGCTGGTGGTATGTGGTGAGAATCGAGAGATAACAATGATTAATAATTTTAAAAAAATTAATCATTGCTATAACCAAAAGAGTAAAGGAAAATAATAGGTAATATTCATTAGAGAAAAGAGATAATTAATCAATATTTATGTGTAATTTTTATAAAATTATACCATTCTATTTATAGAAGAAAATTACAACATACAAGTTTTTACAAATATTATCTTGTCATATTTATTTTGATCACAAATATCTCAATTCTAAGCAAATAGTAATAATAATTTACACCAAAAATATATTTATAACAATCTCTCTTCGATGATTATTGCCCAACAACCGATTCGTTAAAATCTCTATTTGGCAAGATGGATGTTGACATGGGTCATTTCCACGTGTTTTATTATTTTATTTTAGTTTATTTTTGCGCGAGTTTGTGAGTTGAATCCATGTTCCCTTTATTATGTCTATGTGTAACGTACCATATTTTTGAACTACTTGAAATTTACGGAAAAATAAAAATTTTTCTTAAATAAATAATAAATTTTCAAATTGCGATAAAAATAATCTGCTCATCTAATATATTTGAAATAAAACAACTACAACCAAAGTTTGCAAGAGTAATTGTTTAAGCATCGTAAAGAAATCCTATGAAAATCAGAGTATTTGAATCAACGTGCATAAATTCTTAAAACATAGGCAGTCCTCGGGGTTTAGCCTATGCACAGTCTGAGCCGGCTTATTGGTCTCCACCCCTCGTCTCTTCATTCTCGTCCTCACATGCATCGATCAAGTTTAGTGAATCTAAAGACTCGACATGTATAAACTGAGAATAACAAATAAAATGTAATAAAACCACATGAATTTTAAAGTAGAGCGTACATACTTAAACTTGAACGTACTTGCATAAACATAGATGTGCCACTTTTCATAAACATGCTTGTATCATACATACTTGGACATATATAGCATCATCATTTTGCGTAGATATATGTTTCAAGAAAGTGACCAATAGATAAATGCACTCGATCAGACTAAACCACAGTACTTGGCTGGCAGGGATGTCCACTACTGCATACATGAGATCCCCGGTTATGCTTTACCGGATGGATTGCTCCCTTGTCATGCTTTACTGCTTTCGAATCCTGATCTAAACCAGGTCATGCTTTACCGGGGTAGAGAGGTCACCGGCCACGTTAACCGGCTTCCAAACCCGTTCATATTTGGTCACAAGACATTTAACATACCTCAAAAACATAAAATATTTTCTTTTGCATGTCGAACAATACTTACATGGCGTTGAGGGATTCGTTGGATATTGCTTGAGGCCACTGCTGCACATACCAACACAAATACATGCACTTAATTTTCATAACTTAGACGTAATAGTCATGCTCACCACCCGAAATGACAAATTAATTATGACGTTCTAAATCACTTGGGACTTGACCTCGTTTAATCATCGTACTAAACCATGACATCGAACCCCGAAACAATCTCTATATGGAGTGTGCACATTTCCCCAAACATGGAAGACATGGACCTAAAATAGTGATTTAAAAGTCATGGACAAGCGCCTAGGCACTGGACAATGTTGCGCTGCGGCACTGCCTAGCGCTGCGGCGCCACAAAGGCAGCTCCGCGGCGCTAGTGCTACACAGGACGGGCGCTGCGGCGCTAACCCTGTGCACAACAAACCCAATGAACACATTTGATGCAATTTCAAAGCCACGCCCAAACGACTCGAACTGATGCAACGAGACTCATCCTAGGATGCTATGGCAATGATTCAAACTCACACAAACGTCTCAAAACAACGACGCACAACATACAACAGAACAAAACCCATAAACCCGAATATTTGACACCAAAACTGCTTCGACTCCTAATGCAACCAAATGCCTAACGACCCAAAACGAAGCAACAAAAATCGTTCAAACATCATACACAATATACTTAAACGCAGCAGTGATCACTCGGCGATTCTCAACGAAGCCTGCAACAACAATTCTCAAGAATATGTCAAGAACACATTTTTATAAAATTGCAGTTTGAGCAGTTCCACAAAAACGATCATAACTCACTCGTTTCTTGTCCCAAAATTACAAATTTACTGTCAAATCGAAGGTACCAAAAAGTTCAACGTTATATATTTTGAAAGTGTTTCAAAAAAATCAACCGAATTTTCACAGTAATCGAAATGACAGCGAACTCGATTTTTGAGATCTAAAAATCGGTTCAAATTTAATTCAACCAATTTTTCTCAAACTCATGCACAACATATATGAATTTGTACACATAATAAACATTAAAACATATAATATGACAAGATCGATGCAGAAACAATGGAATATACATGCCTTTGATATTTAAAACTCACGAAACGACGATACCGAAGCGGAGAGATTCGAGGTTTGATCTGGGACGAATTGTGGCACGTTTTTGCTGCTAAAAATCGACGAGGTTGCTGAAATAATTTGAAAGAGAGGGTGGCTGCTGGAGAGAATAACTAGAACCCTAGATATCTCTCAAAATAATGAAATGAAAAGACAATGAAATGTGTGTGTATCGTGAATGTGTGTGAGTGTGATAGTGTGTGTGCGTGTGTTTTAAAATATATTTAAGGGTAATTAGGGCTAATTATCTTAATTGAATAAATAATAAGCAATTACATGGTAATTAGAATGTTAATAACCCAAATGTAAAAAAAATACACGTCTCAATTTCAAATTTTAAAATCTCCAATAAATCAACTTAATATTTTGAAAATCTCAAAATCTTAAAATCACCTAATTATTAAATTAGGCTTTAAAAATGCTAAAACTTAATAAATCATTTAAAATGCCATTTTCTTGACTTGAATTCAAATCGCCCAAATCGTCGCCGACCTCATTTCCCCAATCTCGCATCGAATAGTCGCCTGAAACATAAAACTTGAGAAAATATTTTAACTTGCATCACATAATCATAAATAATTTAAAATAATTCAAATCGTAAGTCATGCACCGTTAAAAATCATTTTACACTTAAATAAATAATTTTACAATTTAAATAAATGCATGGGTTTTACGTGTACTGATTTTGGGCTCTACAATTCCTCCTCAACTTAAATAAATTTCATCCTCGAAATTAAATCTTACCAAACAGTTCTGGGTAGTGATTCCTCATATCTGCTTCGGTCTCCCAAGTGGCCTCCTCCACTAATTGATTCAGCCATCAGACTTTAACCAACTTGGTCACTTTGTTCCGAAGCCTCCGCTCATGTCTGTCTAGGATTTTAACAGGTCTTTCCTCATATGACAAATCTGGAGCCAATTGCAACGGCTCAAAACTTAAGACATGAGAAGGATTTGCCATATACTTCCTCAACATTGAAACGTGAAATACGTTGTGTACTCCGGCCAGATTCGGCGGAAGGTTCACGATAAGCTAATTTCCCAACTCTATAAAGAATTTCGAACGGCCCAATAAATCTCGGACTTAGCTTGCCTCTCTTTCCAAACCTCATAACACCCTTTATAGGTGTTATCTTCACGAATACGTGATCTCCTACGGCAAACTCAAGATCCCTTCTTCTCTTGCCAGTATAACTCTTTTGACGACTTTAAGCGGTCTTCATCTTGTCTCGGATCTTGACCACCACATCTGCAGTCTGCTGAACAATCTCTGGATCAAGTTTTGATCTCTCACCGACTTCATCCAAATGAATCGTCGATCTGCACTTTCCTCCATATACCTATGGATGATTGAAAGCTGTTGTTGTAGGTAAACTCCACTAGAAGTAGCTTTGATTCTCAATTCCCATGGAAATATATCTCATAGGCGCGCAACAGGTCTTCCAATATCTGAATCACTCGCTCAGACTGGCCATCTGCCTTAGGATGATATGACTTACTGAATAGAAACTTCGTCCCCATGGCTGTATGTAAACTCTTTCAAAAGGACGATGTGAATCTCAGGTCCCTGTCAAACACGATAGAAACTGGGATTTCGTGCAATCGAACTATCTCTTTGGTATAGCACTCTGCATACTGAGTCATGGAGAAATTCGTTTTCACCGGTAAGAAATGGGCTGACTTAGAAAGTCGATCCACTATAACCCAAATGACACTGAATCCTCTGACTGACCTCGGCAAACCAACAACGAAGTCCATGGTGATATTCTCCCATTTCCGCTCGAGGATAGGGAGCAGCTTAAGCATTCTTGTTGGCCTCTAATGCTCTGCTTTCACATGCTGATAAGTGAGACATTCAGATACAAATCGGCGGATGTCTCGCTTCATACCTGGCCACCAAAACAGCATCTGCAAATCCTTGTACATCTTAGTATCCCTTGTATGAACGGAATACGGAGATGCGTGTGCCTCTGTCAGAATATCCTCTCTGATCGAATCAAAACTAGGCTCCCACATCCTTCCTCTGTACCTCACAATACCATCAGACACTATGTAGAGTACACTGCCCTTGGCCTCATCCTTCAGTCTCCATTTCTGTAACTGCTCATCCGAAGGTTGACCTCTACGGATTCGGTCTAGCAAAGAAGACTGGACTGTCAAATTAGATAGCTTAGGAGCTCTGTCTTTAGGATAAACGTCCAGGCCAAACTTTTGTTTATCTGACTGAAGAGATCTCTGCACTGACAGCTGTGCTACAACTGCTACTTTTCTGCTCAAAGCATCTGCCACAAAATTAGCTTTCCCTGGATGGTAGCTAATTTCGCAATCGTAGTTTTCACTAACTCCAACCACCGTCTTTGTCTCATGTTTAGCTCTTTATGCGTGAATAAATACTTGAGACTCTTGTGATCAGTGAATATCTGGCATTTCTCGCCGTACAAATAATGTCTCCATATCTTCAACGCAAAGACAACGACAGCTAACTCGATATCACGAATCGGGTAATTCTTCTCGTTCAACTTCAATTTTCTAGAGGCATAAACTATAACCCGACCATGCAGCATCAATTTTGCGCCTAACCCGAGTTTAGAAGCATCAGTGTATAGCACTAAATTGCCTTGCCCTGCTGGCATGGCTAACAACGGCGCTGTGATAAGAGTTTGCTTCAAAGTATCAAAGCTCTTCTGAAACTCATCACTCCAAACGAATTTAGTACTCTTCTTAGTCAATGTAGTGAATGGCACTGCAATCGAAGAAAATCCCTGAATAGATTTCCAGTAGTAGCCTGCCAATCCTATGAAACTGCGGATCTCTGATGCATTCTTCGGCTCAACCCATTCTTTAACTGCTGCCACCTTAGCTGGATCCACCTCAATGCCTCTGCTAGATGTTATATTACACAAAAATGCTACTTTCTCCAACCAGAATTTACACTTACTGAATTTTGAAAACAATTGGCGACTCTGCAAGGCCTGCAAAACTGTACCCAAATGTTGTCTGTGCTCCTGATGGCTCTTCGAGTAGATAAGAATGTCGTCAATGAACACTATGACGAACTGATCTAGGTAGGGCTGAAATAATTGATTCATCAGATCCATAAAAATCGCTGGAGCATTCTTCAGTCTAAAGGGCATCACTAAGAACTCGTAATGCCCATATCTGGTTCTTAAGGCTGTCTTATGAACATCTGCATATTTTACCTTCAATTGATGATACCCAGACCGTAGATATATCTTAGAGAACACTGTAGCTCCCTGCACCTAATCAAACAAGTCCTAGATCCTTGGTAATGGGTATTTATTCTTGATCGTTATCTTGTTCAGTTCTCGATAATCGATACACAACCTCATGCTCCCATCTTTCTTCTTTACGAAAGCTCCTGAATTTGCTGTTTGAGCTCTAACATCTCAGCTGGAGCTAAACGTTACAGTGCCTTAGAGATAGGCACAATGCCTAGTACAAGGTCAATAGCGAACTCAACCTCTCTTTCTGGTGGAAGGCCCGTGACGTCATCTGGAAAAACGTTAGGAAAATCTTTGACTACTGGTACATCAAATATCGACGGAGTAGGTGCGTCAGGTGCGGAAATATTATTGGCCAAGAAAGCCTGACACCCCTTGTGAATAAGTCTCTGTGCCTGCATGCAAGAGATCAGGCGACTTCTTCATCTATCTAGCTCAAAAAGAAAATTCTCCATGCCCAATGGTCTTACTAACACTGACCTTTTCTGAAAGTCAATCAGAACTTTGTTCTTCGTCAGCCAGTCCATTCCAAAAGATACTATCAAACTATGGCATCAACAACACAATCCGGTCAGCATACACTAGGTGGCCCTGCAGTTCAAGATCAATGTCTCTGACCACGCTAGTAGTTGAAAACTCTTCCCCTGATGGGATTGTTTAAGGTGCCCGGATGCGCAACGGAAGTTTCAAAATTATTTTCATAGCATGAAAGCCGAGCACCTCTACTAGTAGTGTGTAACAAATACAATAAAACACAAAATGACATTCATAGGGTGATTTAAGATTTTACCTATCAATCTCAAAAGATTGATGATGACTCCAACTAAGTGGTAAATAACTTAGCTCTTGAATGGTTGACCCTCTACAAGCTTTCCTTGCTCTTGGACTCCTTCCTTAAAATTAGGTCCACCACAAACTAGAAAGATCCCCTCTAATTTTGCACTAGGAAAATTAGAGGATTTTTCTTTTGGGAAGGGTATATTTTCTTCAACCAAATTGAAGAAGAAAATTGGAGAGAAATGGATGACAAGTTTCGGCCATTGTAATGCTTGAGGAGAGAAGAGAAAGCTTTTCTTGGCTGTGTAAAAAGGTTAAAGTGTGTCCCAAAGGCTTGCATGCCTTTAACTCAAAAAGTTGTATCCAACCTTTCATCTCCCAAGCATGCAATTTATTTGGACTTGTAATAATTACAAAACCCATTAACTTTTATTTAAATGTCTCAAACATATTTGATACCATTTAAACTTTACTTGATTTTACTCAAGACCACTAGTTGAATAATTATTTCCTATTGGGCTCTACAAGACCCAATATTATTTCATTAATTCAACAATTTAATTATTTTAGACTCTACTAGGCCCACTAGTGTTTAATTAATTCAACACTTGAATTAATTTAATTTAGTCCATTACAATGTTTATGAAAGTCACAATTTTCAAATACATTATTTATTTGGCCAACTTTTAACTTAGGAACACTTCCACAAATTAAAAGTCACATTCCCATAATTCTCTTATAGAAATCATACTTCTATTTTTCTTTATGCTTATAAACTCCTTTATAAGCCGTTCAACACATTGAAATATTTTAATTCTCAACGGGATCTAAAAAGTTAGCATTTGTATGACCCTCAATGGTTCATTGATACAACTAGCCGTGGGTTCACATCTCCATGTGATTCGGGATTAAACATGTCCTTATATGAGCATACACCAATTGCTCAATTCTTACTTATCAACTCCTTGATAATAAGAACGTCAGAACTCAAGTCTGATAGTACCCAACCAATCATGTTAAATGCCTACCAGGATCGTTTACATGATTCCCTAGGTATCAAATGATAGTGCCTACAAGAACCATTCTATTATGTTTAGCGTACAGTATGGTCCCTTCAACTTATATATCCCGACCGATTCGACAACTATTGGTATATCGAGAGCTGTCAAAGAATCGATACTATGTGTCATGTCGTAGTTGCATCGATGGTGTAATATAATAAACCCCTTTTTTAATTACCACCAACACTCTGATCACAGATTTCACATTACATACACATATGATATCCATACCCGAAGATAAGCGGTGAATCCCCGACTATAATGCATCGACTGCTATATGTTTCGACAAAACACTCAACCTTGCCACCTGATGACCCATATGAGTCAGTAATCAAGTCAAAGTGCACTGCTAGCATATAGAGTTTCAATGTTGTGCAGGGTCATAATGACTAATGGTGTACAACCATAAACTAGGACGTTTCCACTCGATAAATGAGAACAACTTGGAAAGTCCTTTACGGAGGGTTGTTCAGTGCACTCTACAAAGAGCACCTATCTGTATGCTCGGACATCACAATGTCCCCTACCAATGAAACATGGTACTCACATTGCAGATACTAGTCTCAAACTCGAGCGGCCTATATCTTTCTTAGCGGCGGTTGAATCGACTAGGAATTGTTAAAAATATACAGTATTCTAAATATGATTTTCATGATACTCATCATATGAGCATCCCATATTCTTTCTAATATTTGTATATTCAAGGACTTTATTTATGCAACTAGCATGGGCATACAGATAAAGATGTGACAAAACAACAAATTCAAATATTATTAAAATAAAGATTGTTTATACATAGAGTTTCAACATGAACCCTCAGCCAACACTTGGCTTGACGGGCATCTACTCTAACAATCTCCCACTTGTACTAGAGCCAACTACCCATATGCTTCAAACCTATCGATTCGCGATGCTTCTCGAATAATGGTCCATGTAAAGGCTTAGTTAGTGGATTAGCAACATTATCTTCAGAGCCGACTTTGTTAATCGACACTTATCCTCTTTCCACAATCTCTCGGAGGATGTAGTACTTTCTCAATACATGTTTGGATTTCTGATGAGACCTTGGCTCCTTTGCTTGAGCTATGGCTCCCGTGTTGTCACAAAACACCGGGACATGAGCAACTCCATTAGGAATGACGCCCAACTCTTGGACGGAATTTCTTAATCAAACAGCCTCCTTTGCTGCAGCAGCAATGTATTCGGCCATAGTGGTAGAATCCGCAGTACTGTCTTGCTTGGAACTCTTTCAAGAGACAGCAGCACCATTGAGCATGAATACAAACCCAGAGGTTAACTTTGAGTCATCGATATCGCTTTGAAAGCTAGAGTCGGTATAGCCTTCCAATTTCAGTTCTCCACCCGTTAGAACAAGAACAACTTATTGGTCCTTCTCAAATACTTGAGGATGTCTTTCACAACTTTCCAATGTGGAAGACCAGGGTTCGATTGATATCTACTCACTACACTTAGTGCAAAGATGCTACCAATTGCATATGCAAAAGGAATGCTTGTCATCGCCGCTATCTCTGCATCAGTCTTGGGAGACATAGACTTAGATAGAGATACGCCATGACACATTGGTAGATGTCCTCTCTTGGACTCATCCATCGAGAACCGCTTCACGATGGTATCAATGTATGTGGACTGGGTGAGACCAAGCAATCTTCTTGATCTATCTCTATAGATATGTATTCCCAATACAAAAGATGCTTCACCCTAGACCTGCATTGATAACTTACTCGCTAACCATATTTTATTTGATTGCAACATCCCTACATCATTTCCAATGAGTAGTATGTCATCAACAAAAAGTACCAGGAATGTCACATCACTCCCACTGACCTTCTTATTCACACAGGGTTCCTCAGGATTATTAGTAAAACCAAACTCTTTTATTGCACTATCGAATCTGAGGTTCTAACTCCTAGATGCCTGCTTTAGACCATAATAGATCTCTGAAGTTTGCATACCATATGCTCACTTTCGATAGATGTAAATCCTTCAGGTTGAGACATGTAAATATCTTCCTTAATATCCTCATTAAGAAAGGCTGTCTTGATATCCATCTGCCATATCTCATAGTCATACCATGCAGCTATGGCTAGCAATATCCTTATTGACTTGAACATTGCAACTGGAGAAAATGTTTCCTCAATGTCAACTCCTTGTCTTTGAGTATATCCTTTTGCTATCAATCGCGCTTTGAAAGTCAATACCTTCCCATCCGCCCCAAGTTTCCTCTTGTAAATCCATTTACACTCTATGGGAACAGTTCTCTCAGGTGGATCCACAAGATTCCACACTTGGTTCGAATGCATGGAATTCATCTCAGATCCCATTTCTTCAAGCCATTTGGATGAATCGGCATCAGATAACTCTTCCTTGAAGGTCCTTGGATCACATCCATGGTTAGGTTCATCATGGCCCTCTTCAAGAAGCAGACCATACCTCATTGGTGGTCTCGAGCTCGGATCTTCTAGGAGCTTGTATCTCCTCTTTTGGCTCTTCGGGTATGGGTTTTACAATTGTGGGTGTCAACCTCTTCGAGTTCTATCATCTCCCCTTTTCTATCCAATAGAAATTCTTTTTCCAAAAAAAGTTGCATTCCTAGAAACAAACACCTTTGTTTCTTGGGGATGATAGAAATAATATCCAACTTAATTCCTTCGATATCCCACAAAATAACATAAAATGGATCGACTATCCAATTTATCTCTCACTGCCTGCTTCACATAAGCAGGGCATCCCCATATTCTAAGATAAGAATATTTGAGAGGCTTACCTATCCATATCTCATATAGTGTCTTATCAACTGCCTTAGAATGGACATTGTTCAACAACAGGACCGCTGTCTCAAGCGCATATCCCCAAAAGGATGGCGGCAACTCCGTGAACCCCATCATAGACCAAACCATGTCCATCAAAGTCCGGTTACGACGCTCCGAAACACCATTCAACTGCGGTGTAGCATGCGGAGTCCACTGCGAGAGAATCTCATTCTCCCTAAGATACTCTTGGAACTCGGCACTCAAGTACTCACCACCTCGATCCCATCGAAGTGACTTGATGCTTCGTTCCAATTGTTTCTCTACTTCGTTTTTGAATTCTTTGAATCTTTCAAAGGCTTCAGATTTGTATTTCATCAAATACACATACCCATCCCTCGAAAATTCATCGGTAAAGATGATGAAGTAAGCATGTCCATGCTTAGTGGTGATGCTAAGCGGACCGCACACATCGGTATGGATCAAATCTAATAACCCTTTGGCTCGCTCCGCATGGCCTTTAAAGAGAATTTTGGTCATCTTTTCTTTTAGACAGGATTCAAAAGTCGAGAGAGAATTAATATCAGACATAACAAATATGCCTACTCCCACTAACTTTTTCACTCTTCTTAGGGAAATATGTCCTAATCGAGCATGCCATAATTGTGCCGAATTTAGAATATTTACCACCCACAGGCCTCTTAATAAATCCACAATCTGGAGGCCTACGTGCTCCACCTCAAACACACCTCTTTCACCTCCTATACCTTCTGGTATCAAGTCTGGTCCTCGTCCACCACCATCTCCAGGAGCCGGTGTCCCTCATCCACAGCCATCACCTCCACGAGCTGGTGTCCCTCCACCACAGCCTCTATCCATGGGCTTGAAACCCCCTCGACCAGCACTTAGTCATCCATCAACTTCCGCTTCAGCCGAAGATTGTGAGGGTGATGGCCCTAAAGCTAAGCTGAAGCCTTTCTTCTGGGACAAGGTGTTAGCTAATCCCGATCATTCAATGGTTTGGAATCAGATAAAATTTGGGTCGTTCCAGTAAGTCATTTTACTCCCACATGGTTAATGGTCATAATCATACCATTTTTACCTGTCTAATTTATTAGCATATTCACGAACAGATTCAATGAAGGAATGATAGAATCACTATTTGGCTATGCCCCTGCTGCAAAGGACATGAATGGGGGGAAGAAAGAGTCAGCATAACAAGATCCTTCAACCGAGTATATCCAATTAATTGATCCCAAAAGGTCACAAAATCTATCGATTCTTCTCAAAGCATTAAATGTGACCACATAAGAAGTTTGCGATGCAATTGAAGAAGGTATTTTATTTTCCTTGTATCCCTTGAATATCCAAATAATGCTACCTGGTTTATAGTTATTGAAGATGCAAAGCATTCTAAGGTACACACTGTCCTATAGAGCCTAGGTGTCAGGGTGAAGTGAGGCACGCACTTCACTGAAGCAATGGACACTAACTCATAATGTATAAAAATTTGAAGGTCTTCTCAAATTTTGTCACATGTTATCCAATGAATATTTTACAAGCGGTAGAATAACAAGAAAACAACTATTCAGCAGTTTAATAGTAAATGCAGATGTCTGTCATGTTTTTTAACCTATAATCCGCAATTATATATTTGGGACTAACTTAAAGCTTTTAAAGTGCACCAAGGCACATGATTCATTGTTACAGCACACACCATATTGAAGTGCTACGCTTCATCTGCGATTAGATGTAGGACCTACACCTCACTGCTCTTTTTGTCTAAGCACGAGTCTTGTGGGTTTTTAATATTTAAAAATGGTATGATTAGGAAGTAGTTCTAGTGGCCATATGATCGACCATGGCTCGATATAGATAGGATGAGGTATTGTGTGAACCATGGCTAAGGGCTAAAAGCCAACCAAGATCCACCCAAACCCCAAAAGCCGAAGCTTCACTCACACAGGAAATGGAAAAATCGAAGAGCACTTGTGTTGTTGTTTTAAAATTTTGATGTATCCGTGAACCAAGTCTTGAAAGGCATTCTTGGTCACGTCCTAGACATGCTAAGAGAGGGTTCTAACCATGGCTATAGTCCCTAGGACAGCCATGGTCCGAATACTCACCTTAACCAACCAAGTAACAACCCCTCGGCTCAATCTGCTACAACCGAGAATTTGTTGCTGTCAAATCTGTATCTTGAGTGTATGGGCTCGAATAAATGAACCAATAACACCCTAACACACTCTAAATCATGCCTAGATGCAGCCTTGAGTGCCTAGAACTGAACCACTTCCTGTAACCAACAAAAGCAATCCAACCGTGAGGTACAAAGCCATGGCCGAGAGGAGCTACACAACATTTCTTTGCAAGTTGCTGTCATTTTCGGTTTTGCTCCTTAAATCATGAACATATAATGGTTTAAAATATCTATAGGACTTGATTGAAAAGTAAATGAACAATATATACATGCGTGGAAGATTTGTTTTTGAACAAAACAAAGTAATACGACGAACACGACACGGCGGAAACGGAGTTGTATTTTTCTCTCTTGTTTTTCTTGCTGCTAACTCACAATTTTTGTAATGCCCGAGAATTTGATTATAGTAATCTGATATAATTTGTTGATTAATTAATGTGATTATAGATGGAACAGATTAGACCGGGGATGGCGGTAAGGAGAGTTGAATTATGTGTGAGGATTGAGCCTCGCGCATATGCGCGACTTGGATCCGCGCATGTGCGTGCAAGGGGCAGAGAACCTCGCGCATATGCACGAGGAGTGTACGCGCATATGCGCGAGTTGTGCGATGAATCAAGTGCAATTCCAGACTCGCGTCGCGCATATGCTCGAGCAGGGGCGCACATATGCGCGAGGCGCTGTGCATGCTACGCGCCGAGACATAATGTCTCGCGTCGCGCATATGCTCGAGACGTGTTGCGTGAAAGGATAAGCCACCTAGCTCTAGACATGCAATATATATATATATATAAAGAAACGTTCATTCTTCAAAATCCATCAGAAGGAATCGAGAAAAGTTTCTGTGAATGTGTTGAAAATGTTACGCCTTTTTGTGAAAGATCCGGCCGTCAGAATTTCAATCCGACTTCAGTACTGTGTTCCTATCAACGCAGGCTCCAACTGGATGTAAGTTTTGTTACGTTTTGATATGTTTTGAAATTGTGCTATTGTCAGAATTGAATAGGATTCATATATGATGTTCTTGACATGCTAGCCATCAGATAATCGAAGTCAGATTAAGAAACAGATTGAGTACGGATTTGTTATAATTTTTCATAGTATATTGATTGATATTGGACAGATTTTGATTATTGATTGATTACAGATTGTATTGGATATGGGTTATGGATTGTAATTAATATAGGTTGAGATGGTATTGACGGGGATATCGGGATTGTTCCGTTATGCCGCTAATTTTGAATTAAATCCAGATTTATCAGATTCGATATTGATCTGAGCAGTATATTAATATGGTATTATTTGATATTGTCATTACCAGACTGAGGATTGACAGACTTTGAATTCCAGACAGGAACATCATCAGAACTGCGATAAAAGAAAGGTATAAGTCAATGTGGTATTGGGAGATCGACACAAGTAGGATATACTTGTGTTTCCCTAAATCACATACTATTTGTTATTATTTGCATTGATTTGTATTTGATATGCTTGTTCTATTGATATATAGAGAGCATGTGTTAGACGAATATTAGATGAGTGATCTTGTGACAGAAGTACCTGATAGTGGCGGGATCGCCACGGGCACATTGCACGATGGCACAAGATAGTGTATTGGCGATAGTGCCATAGTCTGTGACGGATAGGTCAAGACACTGGATGTTTGGTTATATCGACGTGGATAGAATCGGAGTTTCTTCTATTACTGGTGGTCGATATAGGAATACCATCGTCTGGAAACCGGGATCCCTAGACTAGGAATGAGACTAGTCTGAGACGTGGAGTCACGAGTCTGATTGACAGTTTTACATTGATTATATTTTCAGATTTTTATCTATATTACTGTCATCTGTTACATGCTTTATATTATTTATATGATTGCATGGTTCGTTGATTTATACTGGGATTTTATTCTCACCGGAGTTATCCGGCTGTTGTCGTGTTTGTATGTGTGCATGACAACAGGTGGGACAAGATCGGGGTCGAGGAGATGAAGAGAGATCGTGATTAGAGTGGAGACTACAGACTTGATCTCAGATAAGGTTGAACACTTGATATTTAGTAGTTGAACCTTAGTTTGTAAATGATTGTATATAGTACAAGACTTGTACTTTACTTTTAAACTGATATGTATAGTAGAGTGATTCCATTACGTTCCGCTTTTGATATTATATTTAAAAAAAAAATTTAGACCCTGTTTATTATAATTGATTAATTAGTCCCAATGATAATTAAGAACATGATTAGCGTCCGGGTCTCCACAATTTTTCTCTGCTGATTCTACTGAAATTTCAAAGGTATGGGTGGGAGAAAAAGGCTAGGTAATGAAGGTTAAGGTTGCCAATTAAATGGGGAGTTTGAATGGCAAATCCAATCTTTCTATCCTTGATACTTGAGAGATATGGAAATGATGTGTTATATGGTTGGATTGAGGGGAATTAGGGGATGTGATGGCCGAGATTTTCTAACAAAAACAAGGTAAAAATATTGTTTAAATCTTGCATTTTAAATTCTTAAAGTTTTAAACATCCAACATATATTTTAGTAAATTAACAAATTAAATTAGGGTAACAATTTCTTGCATGGCTGGGCTTGGTCTAACAATTTATTATTAAAATATTAGGTTTTAAATTTCTTGAATATATTAGGCCTCGATTAATTTTATCCCAATTGGTTACACATTTTAATTTAGGCTTTTTACTAAACATTGGACATAGAAGAACTTATTTAGGAACTTAACTCATTTTAACTTAATAAATCTTAAACAATCTCTACCTTTAAAATAAATTATCCCTTGGCTTAAATTAAATTTAGAAATGTTTTCTTATTATTAATTTTATCTCAATTCTCCAACTCCAGTCCGGCTTCGCGTATTTAACTAAAAAGATAAAACTAAACCTCTGCGTTTTAAAATAAATGATCAAGACTTAACATATATCAAAATGAATTAAAAACTCCATAAATATATAAAAAAATTTATTTTTAATTTAAATAATAGTAATTATGCATGGCTAAACGTGATCTGATTTATCGGGTTCTATAACTCTCCCCCCTTAAAATAAATTTCGTCCTCGAAATTAAAACTTACCGATTAACTCGGGATACAGACTCTTCATTTCTGGCTCAGATTCCAACTCAGCTTCTTCCTCCAAATGATTAAGCCATTTGACCTTTACTAGCTTCACTAGTTTTTTCCGAAGCTTTTTCTCCTGTCTGTCTAAGATCTGCACTGGTCTTTCTTCATAAGACAGGTTCGGAGTGAGCTGCAATGGTTCGAAGTTCAAGACATGCAAAGGATTTGCCATATACTTCCTCAGCATAGAGACATGAAACATGTTGTGTACCCCGGCCAGATTCGGCGGAAGAGCAACACGGTAAGCTAACGTCCCAACTTGGTCGAGGATCTCAAATGGTCCGATGAATCTCGGACTGAGCTTTTCTTTCTTCCCGAATCGCATGACACCTTTCATAGGTGCTATCTTCAAAAAAAACATGGTCGCTAACGGCAAACTCTAGATCTCTCCTCCTCTGATCCGCATAACTCTTCTGTCGGCTCTGAGCAGTCCTCATTCTATCACGGATCTTGCCTACTACGTCGGCAGTCTGCTGAATGATCTCCGGACCCAATTCTGATCTTTCTCCTACTTCATCCCAATGAATAGGCGATCTACACTTACGACCGTACAGTGCTTCATATGGAGCCATACCTATAGGTGACTGAAAACTGTTGTTATAGGTAAACTCCACCAAAGGCAACTTCGACTCCCAACTCCCCGAGAAATCGATGACACAAGCACAGAGAAGATCCTCCAAAATCTGGATAACTCTCTTTGACTGCCCATTTTTCTGAGGGTGGAAAGCTGTGCTAAACAACAACTTCGTACCCATAGCCGAATGCAAACTCTTCCAAAATGAGGAAGTGAATCTAGGAACTCGGTCAGACACTATAGAAACGGGAATACCATGAAGTCTAAGTATCTCTCGGATATACAACTCTGCATACTGAATCATGGTGAAAGTCGTCTTAATAGGCAAGAAGTGCGCTGATTTGGTAAGACGATCAACAATCACCCAGATAGCATTTGACCCTCTGACTGACTTCGGCAAACCGACAACGAAGTCCATGGTAACATTCTCCCACTTTCAATCGGGAATAGGAAGAGACTTGAGCATACCTGCTGGTCTCAAATGTTCCGCTTTCATGAGCTGACACGTCAGACACTCGGATACAAAACTTCTGATATTCTTCTTCATTCCTGGCCACCAGTACAACAACTGTAGATCTTTGTACATCTTCGTACACCCAGGATGAATAGAGTACGGTGACATGTGGGCCTCATATATAATATCTGCTCGAATAGAACCGCCGCTAGGAACCCACATTCTAACTCGATATCTCACAATGCCGTCGCTAACTGTATACAAGATACTGCCCTTGGCCTCATCTCTCTACTTCCACTTTGCCAACTGCTTATCTGCTGGCTGTCCACTGCGAATATGGTTTAGAAGGGAAGACTGAATCGTCAAAGTAGATAGACGGGGAACTCTACCTGGAGGATATGTTTCTAGATCAAACCTCTGCATCTCAGACTGAAGGGATCTCAGAATCACCAAATGAGCCATCACTGGGACTTTCCTGCTCAATGCATCCGCAACTACATTAGCTTTTCCAGGGTGGTAGCTAATGTCACAGTCATAGTCCTTCACTAGCTCCAACCAACGCCTCTGACGCATATTCAACTCTTTCTGCGTAAAGAAGTACTTGAGGCTCTTATGGTCGCTAAAGATCTGGCACTTCTCTCCGTACAAATAATGCCTCCAAATCTACATGTCAAAAATTACGGTGGCCAATTCTAGGTCGTGGGTAGGGTAGTTCTTCTCATGGATCTTCAACTGACGAGAGGCATATGCTATCACCTTCCCCTGCTGCATCAACACTGCGCCTAAACCGAGCTTCGAAGCATCGGTATACAAAACGAAATCTCCGGGACGTGATAGCATGGCTAATACTGGTGCTGAAATAAGAGCTTGCTTCAAAGAATCGAAACTCTTCCGACACTCATCGCTCCACACGTACTTAGCATTCTTCTTTGTCAACGACGTGAGTGAAACTGCGATAGAGGAGAATCCCTGGAAAAACTTCCGATAGTATCCTGCTAGCCCAAGGAAACTATGGATCTCCGATGCATTTTGCGGAACAACCCAATCTCTGACTGCTGCAACTTTCACCGGGTCTACCTCGATACCGCTGCTAGAAACGACGGGGCCTAAGAACGCCACCTTCTCTAACCAGAACTCACACTTACTGAATTTCGTGAATAACTTGTGCTTCTGTAAGGTCTGCAAAACTGCGGTCAGATATTTGCTGTGCTCCTCATGATTCTTTGAGTAGACGAGAATGTCGTCTATGAATACTATCACGAACTGATCAAGATACGGCTGAACTACGCTATTGGTGATACCCAGAACGCAGGTCAATCTTCGAGAATACTAAAGCTCCCTGCAACTGATCGAATTAATCTTCGATCCTCGGAAGTGGGTATTTGTTCTTCACTGTAACTCTGTTCAATTCCCAGTAATCAATGCAGAGTCTCATCGAACCATCCTTCTTCTTCACAAATAAGACTGGCGCGCCCCATGGCGAAAAACTCGGGCGAATGAACTCCTTGTCAAGAAGTTCCTGAATTTGTTTCTTGAGTTCTGCCATCTCTGTCGGTGCTAATCGGTAAGGTGCCTTTGAGATCGGTGCAGTACCTGGCATAAGCTCAATTGAAAACTCCACCTCTCGCACAGGTGGCATATGCTACTACTTAAATTATAATTCACCCAAGTGTAGGTTGTCTGCAAGTAATATATTTCGTAAGTACGAGATCGATCCACAGAGAGGTTATTTTAAGTTTAAATTTATTAATTTATAGATTACCAAATGCAAGAACGAAGTTTACAAATTATAAATTTTGTCAAGGCTCGAGGATTTATTCTTGGTTTATGCAATATTGTTTAACTAAAAGTAAAACAAAGGAAACCACCATAAATAATGGTTCCAAGAAAATTAAATTATTTAAACACACACCTAATATAATATAGTTCCCACTATAGAAAATACCGAATTCACCGATATTTTATATATGGTACCTATGATTATATATATAACTATATAAATATATAACTGCATAAAATAAATGTTAAATTAAATCATTATATTTCATTTAGAACAACCGGCAGAGCCACGCTATTGCCTAAAGGAAATATTTGATTTAATAAGTTAGTTGCCGGAAAGTAAAAGTTAGTTGCGATAAAGTAAATGTTAGATGCGGAAAGTAAAAGTTAGTTGCGATAAAGTAAATGTTAGATGCGGAAAGTAAAAGTTAGTTGCGATAAAGTAAATGTTAGATGCGGAAAGTAAAAGTTAGTTGCGATAAAGTAAATGTTAGATGCGGAAAGTAAAAGTTAGTTGCGATAAAGTAAATGTTAGATGCGGAAAGTAAAAGTTAGTTGCGATAAAGTAAATGTTAGATGCGGAAAGTAAAAGTTAGTTGCGATAAAGTAAATGTTAGATGCGGAAAGTAAAAGTTAGTTGCGATAAAGTAAATGTTAGATTGTTAGATATCATAATATTTCATTTAGAACAACCGGCAGAGCCACGCTATCGTCTAAATGAAATATATGATATAATTATATAAATATATATATATATATATATATATGTATAATATAACAATAATAATTGATGAAATATTTATTGTATCAAAATTAAACAACAAATCAAGATAACCACTTCAATGGTATCAAGCATTTGATATAAATTGATAACAACAAATAATTCATTTTTATACCTACAATAAAAAGAAATTAGCAAAATGAAAAGAAATAAAGAAAGAATATACAAAATATAAACAATCTTACTTTACCAAGAATTCATCCTCTTCACCTTGACATAATAGATTTAGCTTTCCATGAACTTACTTTTGATCAACACTAAAAACATCACTCATAATTTGGAAAATGAAAAATATATTGGAACTTAGAACTTTTATACACACTCACACTATATTTTACAATGAGATAGAATGATTCTCAATCTAGCACAAGGCCTCTATTTATAGGCCAAATGAGAGAAAGGGTCAAAAATTCTATTAATGCAATGTAGTTGTAATAGTAGTCTTTGTCTCCTCCAACTTCAATTCCACATCCCTTCTTTCAATGCTTCGTTCCACGACTTTAATCACCAAATTTGACTCTGCTCAAAACAGCAAACATGTGGGGAATTGTCTGTAGATGAATTTGGCTACTTGGTTCACCTCATTTGGTTAAATATTGAAATAGTTATGATTTTTTTACTATATGCTGGTCATGGTGAAAGTAAATTTATCTTCCTTTTGATATTTTCACAATTTGATCATCTTAACCAACTTTTTAGGCAATAATGTCTTCTAAAAAGTTGTAGATAATTTCTCAAGGATTCCAAACATGTTTGAATCACCTCCATTTGAGTTTTCTAGCTTGAGTTATCATTATTTTACTAACACGTAGAAAACTTGAAAATAAAACATATTTAATAAGACATTTAAATATAAACACACAATACTAAAATAACATAATTTTATAATTTTAATGAAACTTAAATTTTAAAATATAGGTTTTAATATATAATAAATTATTAATTTTAAGTTTCATCAGCATACCAGAGACGTCATCAGGAAAAACGTCTAGAAAGTCCCTGACAATTGGGACTTCGGAGGCTGACTGACTGGGTACTTCGGGAACAGATACAAAAGTTGCTAAAAACGCACGACACCCTCTACGCATCAGCTTCCTAGCCTGGACACAAGATATCATACGCGATAAATGAAAGTACCTGTCTGGCTCGAATAATAATTGCTCTCTCCCAAGCGGTTGGACTAGCACAGATCTCCGCTGGAAATCAATCAAAACTTTGTTCTTTAATAGCCAGTCCATACCCAGAACGATGTCAAACTCTGGCATCGACAATACGATAAGATCCGCATAAATCACACTACCATGAAGTTCGAGGTCTATGTCTCGGACCACATTAGTAGCTGTCAGCTCTTCTCCAGAAGGAAATATCACAGAATACGCTACATCTAGCTCAATGGTCTTGACCTTTAGGAAATTAGGAAAGATCTTTGAAATGAAAGAATGAGTAGCCCATGAATCTATCAAAGCATTCGTAGCTGAACCAGCTATAAAAATTCTCCCTGAAAGGTTGGAACATCAAGCTGAACCCAATAATTACAAGAACTAAACTTATAGACATGCGAAGGTCAAAGTTCTTCTACTCTAAACTCCGAAAATAACACTAATTAGAACATGCAATCCTATCACAATTCTAAGTTCAAAACCTTAACACAGACTCCCAAAATAATGAATTTCAAATACAAACTTAAATTGTTACGATATCTGTCATGAGCATCGTCTCAGGGTTTGTCTCCGCTGCATGGAGAGCAAAACTCTGCCTTGGGTAGGCAGACTCCCTTGAGGGCAATTCTTCAGTAAATGGTCAGGACTACCACACTTGTAGCACTTCCTTGAGCCATACATACAAGCTCCAACATGACGGCGTGTGCACTTAGCACAGACTGGATACTCTGAGGTCCTCGGGACTAACCGTCCCTGCTTCTGCTGTCCTCTGTTTCTAGATGGACTGTGGAAAGGCTTCTTACTCTGATGCTGCTGGTGAGGAGGGCAGTGCGGCGCTTGGACTGGTCGCTTGCCCTGGCAATCTCTCTCAATATCATTGTGATCTTATTCTGCAGCTAGAGCTCTGGAGACAGCAACATTTTATTTTATTTTGAAAACAAAATAACTTTTGGACACTCGTATGGTTTTCAGGAATTAAACATACATAGGATGTTCAGAAAATTATACCTTTGTGAATTAAATCACTGGACTCCAACTAATCCTGTATAAACGGATTAGCTCTTGTTGATTCTCTACGAACTTTCTTCGATGAAATCCTTCTATCAAGTCCACGACTGGATGGTATGTTCCTCTTCCAAATTGCACTAGAAAATTTGGAAGAGATTTTACGTTGGAGACTAAAACGAGAGGCGGCTCAATCTTGGAAAGAAAAACCAAAGAGGCCAATTTTTTTTCTTTTGAAAGTGGGAGTCACGTAAATCATGTGGTGGAGGCTAGGTTTTGTAATCAACATGTGTTATTTATAACTAAATAATAGCTTAATGACATAATTAACATTAATGAGCTTGATTTAATTAATTGGGCTAGTCCAACTAGTTTAATTAATTTAATCAAGGTCTATTAAAATTTTAATTATTTATTATGATGAACTTGTACTCTTACAAGCCCATTAAACATACCCACCTTATTTAATTAATTAATAAACTCAACTTTTGAGCTTAATAAATTAAATACATTATAAATTCAACATTTGAATTTATTATTTAAATTATAAATTCAAATCCTTGAATTTTTTTTATCACTTCCAAAATTTAATATTTAATAAACCCAACATTTGAGTTTAATAAATCATATTCTCAAATTTTATAAATTCAACTACTTGAATTTATTCTCTCAAAATTTAATTATCATAAATTCAACTCCTTGAATTTACTATATAATATAAATTCAACTTCTTGAATTTATTCTCTCAACGGGAACAAACAATCCAGTACTTGTGTGACCCTCAATGGTTCAGGGATACAGCTAGCCGTGGGTTCACAAATCTTTGTGAGTCAGAATAACATTTATTCTTATTCGGGTTTACCCTAGTTAACCTTATTCTTTTCATCAACCCTTTGATCAAGAATGTCAGAACTCATTTCTGATTGCACCCATCGGATCATGGTAAGAGCGTCTAGTAGCATCGCCCCATGATCCCCTAGGTATCACTGATAGTGCCTGCAAGAACCAGTCGATTATGATTAGCGTACAGTACGGTCCCTTCATCTCATATATCCCGATCGAATCTGCAACCATTGGTTCATCGAGGGTTGCATATTAATTCGATAACTATGTGGTAACTTTAATAGTGACATCGCGTGTACTATTAGAGAAATCTTTCTCTAACGTACATCTCATACTCTGGCCAGAGATTCCATGCACTATTATTACATCAGATCACATAGGATATCCACACCCGTAGGTGAGCGGTGAATCCCCGACTACAACGCACTGGCTCCTATATGTGTCGCAACTATACCCAACCTCGCCACCTGATGACTCTCCTGGAGTCGGTAAACGAGTCAAATCACAGCCCTAGCATATAGAGCCTCAGTGTTGTCCCGGGTCGTAAGGACTAATGGTGTACAATCATAACCACGGACTTATCCTCTCGATGAATGATAACCACTTGGAAAGTTCGAGGGAGGGTTGTTCGGTATAATCATCATATGACTACCCATCTGTATGTTTGGACATCTCTATGCCCTTACCAAGAAACGCAGTACACAACACCACATATGCTAGTCTCGAGCTCAAGTGACCTTTATCCATGTTTTAGGCGGTTGAATCGACTAGGAACGAATTTAGATCATACAGTGTTTACAACTGAGTTTCAACATCGAATTACGATTCATTTGTATTAAAGTATAATCAAGGTCTTTATATATGTTTGAGATCATGGGTATACAGATAAAGAAATAACAAACCATGAAATAATAAATTATATTAAAATAAAGATTGTTCTTTACAACTGAGTCAATAAAATCCCTAGTCAACAGTTGACTTGCAGGACATCTACTCTAACAATCTCCCACTTGCCCTAGAGCCAACTACCCATAAACTTTAATCTCATTGCTTCGCGATGCTTCTCAAACAATGGTCCTGGCAAGGGCTTCGTAAGTGGATCGGCAACGTTATCTGCAGAGGGGACTCTATGGACTGATATGTCTCCCCTTCCCACAATCTCCCGGATGATGTGGAATTTCCTCAGTACATGTTTGGATTGCTGATGAGACCTTGGTTCCTTTGCTTGCGCAACGGCACCAGTGTTGTCGCAGTACACCGGGACTGGATCAACTCCGTTAGGAATAACGCCCAACTCTTGGACAAAATTCCTCATCCAAACTGCCTCTTTAGCTGCAGCAGATGCAGCAATGTACTCAGCTTCAGTGGTGGAATCCGCAACGGTGTCTTGCTTGGAACTTTTCCAAGATACAGCCGCACCATTAAGCATGAATACAAAACCAGAGGTCGATTTCGAATCATCTACATCACATTGGAAGCTAGAATCAGTGTAGCCTTCCAATTTTAATTCTCCACCCCCATAGACCATGAACAAGTTCTTAGTTCTTCTCAAGTACTTAAGAATATCTTTCACGGCCTTCCAATGCATTGGACCAGGGTTCGCCTGATATCTGCTTGTAACACTCAAAGCGTAAGCAACATCAGGACGTGTCGATATCATACCATACATGATACTACCAATAGCTGACGCATATGGAACACGTGTCATCATCTCTATCTCTTCTTCAGTTTTNATTTGACCAGGGTTCACCTGATATCTGCTTGTAACACTCAAAGCGTAAGCAACATCAGGACGTGTTGATATCATACCATACATGATACTACCAATGGCTGACGCATATGGAATACGTGTCATCATCTCTATCTCTTCATCAGTTTTAAGACACATAGCTTTAGATAGAGCAACACCATGACACATTGGTAAGTATCCTCTCTTGGACTCTTCCATAGAGAATCTCTTCAGAATGGTATCGATGTAAGTGGCTTGGGTGAGTCCTAGCATCCTTTTTGATCTATCTCTATAGATCTGTATTCCCAATACATATGATGCTTCACCCATGTCTTTCATGGAGAATTTACTTGCTAACCATACTTTAGTTGATTGCAGTAATCCTACATCATTCCCAATGAGTAGGATGTCATCAACATAAAGTATAAGGAATGTCAATGCATTCCCACTAACTTTCTTGTACACACATGGTTCCTCGGGATTCTTAGCAAAACCAAACTCCTTGATTGTGCTATCAAATCTGAGGTTCCAACTCCTTGATGCCTGCTTGAGACCATATATAGACCTCTGAAGTTTGCATACCTTATGCTCACTTCCTACTGATGTGTATCCCTCAGGTTGAGACATATAAATTTCTTCTTTGATGTCTCCATTGAGAAATGCAGTCTTTACATCCATTTGCCATATCTCATAGTCATACCATG
>NC_133306.1:11036890-11176110 GCF_012295235.1 Primulina huaijiensis
TCATCAGTAAAGGGAATGAAGTAGTAATGCCCAAATTTTGTGCTAACACTTAGCGGGCCACAAACGTCCGTGTGGATCAAATCCAGTAGACCATGTGCACGTTCCACGTTTCCACTGAATGGGGTTTTAGTCATTTTTCCTTTTAGACAGGACTCACAAGTTGGTAGAGAATTTATGTCTGACAGGTCAAACATGCCTTCTCCCACTAGCTTGTGCATCCTTCTTTGGGAAATATGACCTAGTCTAGCGTGCCATATTTGTGCGGGATTTGGATCTTCTATTTTTCTTGTGTTTGTTGTTGTTTTCGTACGCGCTTGGATATTGTTCAACGGAATATCTTTTAATTTTAAGTTATAGAGATCGTTTGTTAATTCTCCAGTTTCAATCAAACATTCATTCTTGTATAAATTGCAAACACCTTTAGCAAAAACACAATAATAACCATCCCTATCAAGCATAGAAATAGAAATAATGTTTTTAACCAATTCAGGAACAAATAAAACATCTCTCAAAAACAACTTAAAATTATTGTCCAAAATTAAAGTAACGTCTCCAATGGCAGTGGCAGCAACTCTTGCTCCATTTCCCAGTCTTAGAAAGGTCTCACCATCTCTAAGCCTCTTGCTTTTTCCCATCACCTGCAAATCATTGCATAGATGAGAACCACATCCGGTATCCAATACCCAAGAAGAGGAATTAATAGAAACATTAACTTCAATATAAAACATACCATGGCCAGAACGCTTCTGGGCAAGATACTCCGCGCAATTACGCCTCCAATGTCCAGGCTTGTTGCAGTGGAAACAGATTTGTTCTGACTTGTCAGGCTTTGTGGGGCTTGTGGCCTCATAATTAGTGAGCATATTGACCAACTCTTCAAGGGTGGCCTCAAGCTTATTCATATTAAAATTAACCACAAATCCATCGAACGAGGCAGGTAAAGACAGCAATAGAATATCAGTCGAGAGCTCACTAGGCATAACCAAGTCGAGTCCCACCAACTTCTCGATGAGCCCAATCATCCTAACACCATGCTCATGGACCGAAGCCCCCTCTCGCAAGCGTGTAGTCATGAGTTCTTTAACAGTAGCATGTCTCTCTGAACGAGTTTGTACAGCATACAATTCTTTCAGATGAAGGTGAATGTCAGCAGCATTCACCGCCTCCTCGAACCCCCTCTGAAGTTCATTCGACATAGAAGCCAACATGTAGCTCTTAGCTTGGAGATCATGATCCCAATGTTTCTCAAGCTTAGCTAATTCAGTCCTACTGATATCAGGAGCCGCCTCCTTAGGTGGCTTCTTATCAAGCACATACGCAATCCTTTCGGAGTTCAGAACAATCTTTAAGTTTCGAAACCAGTCATGATAGTTAGGGCCAGTCAATTTGTTTTGATCGAGAATGATTGAAAGCGGGTTACGAGTAGTCATCGTAAATATACTGAAAACGAAAAAACAGATAATGGTTACTGATAATTTTAAAATAATTCTAAGATATAAAATATGGATTTTTATTTTATAAATTTCTCTCCCACTATTTTGACATTTCCACCACCCTCTGATGAAAAAGGGAAATCGTATTTCCTTAGTGGGCACGTAGAGTCCAATTAGCCAATTATAATCCCGAATAATATCAGCCAATTATAATTTCTAAAAAGTAGAATCCAATTGCATCCCCATGCAACCTCCGCGTGTTTTGCCTCACGTTTAATAAGGACCCAATAATATGACGTCGTTTATTTTCACGTGTCAAACCAACCCATCAATATTGAATTGTAGTAGACGGTCGCCATGAGTTCCCCAATAATATGAGCCGAAGTCATGGAAGTTCCACTCAATTCACATCATATGTCCGGTGGAAGTCACAGCTTTCCGGCGTACAGGTCTCCCCAATAATATGAGCCAGACACTATCCGAGGGTAGCAATCAACATGCAACCACGGTTGATGGAAGGCAAGGAAAAATTAAACTCTTTTAATTTTTACTTTTCCGGTTTGATATAAATTTTAAATCTTATTCAAAATGAGGGATTTTAATTTTAAAATTGTCTCATCATTTTAATTTAAAAATCGCGTGCCACGAGTTTGTATGTTTTTCGGATTCATGCAACTATATTATTTAATAATATACATACATGCATACTACTACATATCACATATATCATAATATGACATTCAACAATAAATAAGGATGATCGATCGCCAACACTATTGGATCCATGTGAGCCATACATGGATCCAGGTCCAATAACTATGTGATAACTTTAATAGTGACATCGCGTGTACTATTGAAGAACTCTTTCTCTAACGTACATCTCATACTCTGGCCAGAGATTCCATGCACTATTATTACATCAGATCACATAGTATATTCACACCCGTAGGTGAGCGGTGAATCTCCGACTACAATGCACCGGCTCCTATATGTGTCGTAACTATACCCAACCTCGCCACCTGATGACTCTCCTGGAGTCGGTAAACGAGTCAAAGCACAGCCCTAGCATATAGCGCCTCAGTGTTGTCCCGGGTCATAAGGACTACTGGTGTACAATCATAACCACGCACTTATCCTCCCGATGAATGATAACCACTTGGAAAGTCCGAGGGAGGGTTGTTCGGTATAATCTTCATATGACTACCCATCTATATGTTTGGACATTTCTATGCCCTTACCAAGAAACGCAGTACACAACATCACAAATGCTAGTCTCGAGCTCAAGCGACCTTTATCCATGTTTTAGGCGGCTGAATCGACTAGGAACGAATTTAGATCATACAGTGTTTACAAATGAGTTTCAACATCGAATTACGATTCATTTGTATTAAAGTATAATCAAGGTCTTTATCTATGTTTGAGATCATGGGTATACAGATAAAGAAATAACAAACCATGAAATAATGCATTATATTAAAATAAAGATTGTTCTTTACAACTGAGTCAATAAAATCCCTAGTCAATAGTTGACTTGCAGGGCATCTACTCTAACACTGTCATCCCTGAGAACTCCTTCGGTCTCATCTTCATGAACCGCTCATAGGTAGCCTCAGGCACCGTCTGCCTAGCTACCCCAGCATTGTTCCCCGCAAACTATGCAAAGAACTGAGTCATTCCGGCTAACATCTGGGCGTTCATGTCTGGTGGAGGGGGTGGTGGTAAATCTCTCTCTTGCTTATGATCCTCACCGTCCTCATGACGATGCTCATCATCTCTCATGCGATCATGAATGCGTCTAGGAGACATACTGTTCCAAACATACAACCCATACGTAACCAACATGCATAATTCCATTATTTTTTTAAATTTAAACAAATACCGCATAATCATAATCTTGACATAAAACGTTTCATGAAAACATGCTGTTAAAATATTTCATGCTTTAAAAGAACTGCGTAAACGTAAAACTTATAGACCGAAGACGTGACTTCATGAGCTTCTCGAGATCAGTATTAGTACAACCCTTTACAAGAACATAGGCTCTGATACCAACAGTAAAGGCCAGTAATTCGTACTCGTAGTTTTGCAGAATTATCAAAAATTTTTCTCTTTAAATAAATAACATGCATCATTAATAAAAATAAATTTATAAATAGCTTGAAATTTAAAATAACAGCGGAAGTAAATCTTGTATTAAAACAACAACTTAAAATAGTCCAACATATAAAAATCTGAGTTTGAACATAAAAGGTGCATAAACTGAAATATGAGGTCCTCGGGTTCCTACTACTGCTGACCCAAGCTAGCTCACTGGTCTCCGCCCTCAGTCTCGACCTCATCAGTACCTGCAACAATCAAGTCTAGTGAGTCTAAATACTCAATATGCATATATCGTGAATAGCAAGTAAATATATCATAAAATCGCATGCAACGTAAAAATATCGTATCGTAAAGCTTAAGGTGAAAATCGTGTCATGAGTAATTATAAATACGTGAATATCTGAAAATTGTACGTAAAATATTTGCTCGATAGAGCCATGTCATAAAAATACCATATCGAGATTTTTCTAGTAGAGATAATGTTTCAACACAAGTGGCCCGTAACATAACATGAACGTCTGATCAGACTAAACCACAGTATACTGGGCGGTATAGATCACCACAACCCTTGGACTGGATGTCCGTACCCATACATAAACATAAACCGGTCGTAAGTCACCGGGTGGAGAGATCCCATAAGTGTGAGGTCGCCACAAGACATATCGCATATATCTCAAAAATAAACATTTTATATTTTATGCACGTAATATAATTATAACCCTGTTTTACCGCATGAGTTGGATCGTTCTCAGGCTTGCTGCGACCTAATCCTAACATGAGAAAACATGCAAATAATCTCAACTTGGCAAGAACCTTATATCCGAACCAAAAACGAGACAAACGCGACCAACCAACTAATTTCCAACCATGACTCCGTACCAACCCGAACTAACATTGAACGATCGTTTAGTCATGATTAAAAAACACCTAACATGATGAAATAATAACCCTAAGAATTGTAATCCACGAAAATTATTGAATGGAGGCCAAAATCCTGAAACGCTCTTTCGTGAGTCCCTTTGGCACATTGCACCGTAAATTCTCGTACGACCTCTAAACTTAACCAAATCACAAACGGCCAAAAACAAGACCTTTCTAACGCATTGAGATACTGTTCAGCCCAAGGCCATAGGCTAAAATCCAACCAAGAACTCGAACAAGGCCCCTGAACCGAGACAATTCTACTGTCAAAAGTAGTGGCAGCAGCTGTGCGTGTACTACGTGGTTTAAGAACTAATGGCCATTGGGGCTTGAACCACCAACCAAAGTCTCTTACCAACATCCTAAGGGGTGGCTTGAATCATGGCTAAGGGCACTAGGCCAAACACAATCCAAGCAAACACCTATGATAGCTCAAAGCTCGAACCGAGAGCATCAATTTCTATATAGTGTGATGTGTTGAATCGTTTTACTATCTTGTGTCATTCCAGTGGCCATATGATCAACCATGGCTCAATCTAGACAGGATTAGGTATTGTGTGAACCATGGCTAAGGGCTAAAAGGTAACCAAGATCCACCCAAACCCCAAAAGCCGAAGCTTCACTCACACAGGAAATGGAAAAATCGAAGAGCACTTGTGTTGTTGTTTTAAAATTTTGATGTATCCGTGAACCAAGTCTTGAAAGGCCATCTTGGTCACGTCCTAGACATGCTAAGGGAGGGTTCTAACCATGGCTACAGTCCCTAGGGCAGCCATTGAAAAGGCCCGTATTTCGTATTCATAATTTTACGGAATTATTAAAATTTTTCTAAATAAATAAATAACTTGCCCAACTTACAAACTAAACATGTAAATAACTTTAACTTTAAAATAACAGCGGAAGTCAACATTGTAATTCAAACAACAATTTAAAAATAATCCAACATGTTAAAATCGAGTTTGAATGATAAAAGGTGCATAAACCAAATCATGGGGTCCTCGGGTTTACTACTGCTGTCCCAAGATCGCTCACTGGTCTCCGCCCGCGGTCTCGACCTCATCAATACCTACAACAATCAAGTCTAGTGAGTCTAAAGACTCAGCATGTATATATCGTGAATAACAAATAAATATATCATAAAATCGCATGCAACGTAAAAATATGGTATCGTTAAGCGTACAGTGAAAGTCGTATCATGAATAATTATAACTACGTGCATATATGAAAAATCATACGTAAACGCTTTTCTCAATAGAGCTCTGTCCTATCATATCATAATTTTCTGGTAGAGATAATGTTTCTAAGCAAGTGGCCCATAACATAACGTGAGCGTCTGATCAGACTAAACCACAGTATACTGGGCGGTAGAGATCACCACAGCCCTTGGACTGGATATCCGTACCCATACATAATCGTAAACCGATCGTTAGTCACCGGGTGGAGAGGTCCTCGGTTGCGCATACCGACTTCCAAACCCATAGCATAAGTTGGCCACAAGACATATCACATATATCTCAAAAATAACCATTTTATATTTTTATGCAAATAATATAATTATAACCTTGTTTTTACCGAATGAGTTGGATCGCTCCCAGGCTTGCTGCAACCTAATTCTAATATGTGACACATGCAAATAGCCTAATCTTGACCAAAACTTGACAATCGAACCAAAAACGAGACGATTATGACCAACAACTAAATTTTCAATCATGGCTTCGTACCAACCCGAACCAACATTAATCCAACGTTTAACCATGATTAAAATACCCCTAAAGTACTGAAAAATATTCATGAGGACTGGAAAACACGAAAATAGGTGGATGGAGGCCAAAATCATGAAACGCTCTCTCGAGAGTCACTTTGGCACATTGCACCGTAAATTCTCGTACGACCTCTAAACTTAACCGAATCACAAACGGACAAAAACATGACTTTCCTAACTCATTGAGGTACTATCTAGTCCAAGGCCATGGGCCAAAACCCAACCAAGAACTCACACCAACCTCATGAACCGAACTCACAGTTGCTGTAAAAATGCAGCAGGGGCAGTTTGTGTATGTGTGAAGTAAACACTGAAAACAATGGCTCTTGGCTTGAACCATCGACCCGAGACTCTTACCAACATCCTAAGGCATGACGTTAACCATGGCTAAGGGCTAAAAGCCAGCCACAACGAAAGCCAACACCTAGGATAAAATCAAGCTCTTACCAAGAACACCCAACCTGTGCAGTGGGATGTCTTGCGTTGTTTTGATGTCGTAGATCGTTGCAGTGGCTATATGGTCAGCCATGGCTCAATCTAGACATGATGAAGTGTTGTTTGAGCCATGGCTATGGGTTAGATGCCAACCATAATTCAAACAACACACCAAAACCGAAGTGTACTCACCCAAAAATTCAGAATTTTGAAAAACTGTAAGACGTATGCTATGTTGCTGTAAAAATCTGATAAGCCGTGAACCAAAAATGGAAAGAATGACTTGGTCACATCCTAGACATGATAAGGGAGGGTTTTAACCGTTGCTAAAGTCCCTAGGACAGCCAAGATTCGAACACACACCCTGAACACTCAAATGACCAAAACCGTGCCTCATTTATGCACCTAAAGGAAAGTTGCTGTAATTTCTTGGTTTGTGCGTGTATGGGTGTAACCCAATGAACCATCAACACCCTAACACACTCTAAATAATGCCTAGAAGCAGCCATATGTGCCTGGAGCCAAGCAACTCCCTGTAAGCAACAAAACACACCAAAACGTGAAGCACATAGCATAGGGCCGATAAGCTTTGTACAGATTTTTGAATGCTTACTGTCAAAATTTCGTTTTGCCTTATAAATCCTGAGCATGTAATGTTTTAAATTATCTATAGGACTTGATTGAAGAGAAAAGAAACCATATATACATGCATGGAATTTGTTTTGACACAAAACAAATCAATACGACGAATACAAGCGGCGGAGTCGGAGTTGGTTTTCTCCTCTTATTTCAGCTGCTGAGTCTCGGTTCTAAGCTGCGGTTTTTCTGTGTTTTTCGAAGGTAACGGTGTGTAGGAAATGTAGATAATGAAGATGAAGGTTCAAGGGGTGATAAATGGGTATTGAAGTGCATTTAGATGGAGGTTACAAGTCAAGAACTTGAATGGATTTTGAATTGTTTCTCCTTCTCCTAGTTGCCGTTGGTTTATTCCTCTTTCTTTGCTATAACTTCACGTTGGTTTGCTTGGATAATTAGTTGAGGAAAATTAAGGTGAATTATTGTGTTTGACTTATTCATAATCGGTGATTAAAAAGTGGGAAATGAATATACTATAAAGTCATTTAGGAGTGAGTTGTATAGAGGATTACAATGCATTTGAAATGGGAAGGTTGAACCGAAAGCTATCAACAAATTTGCATGGTATAACATTGATTAAATCTTGTATTTTAAATTCTTAAGGTTTTAAATACCCATTATACACTTTAGTGAATTAACACATTAATTTAAATTAATCTCTTGCATGACCTTGCATGGATTCAAATTTAAGTATTTAAATACTATGTTTAATTTCTTAAATATATTATACCTAAATTAATTTATCCCCATTTGTTTACATATTTTAATTTAAAATTTAATTAAATATTGAACCTGAAAGAACTTATTTAATAATTTAGCTCCAATTAATTTAATAAATACCAAAGACATTCTTTTTCTTTAAATTAAATCATTCCTTGACTTAAATTAAATTTAAGAATATTTTTCTTATTATTAATCTTATCTCTAATCTCCAAACTCCGGTCCGACCTCGCGTATTTATCCTGAAAAGATAAAACTAAACATCTATTTTTTAAAAATAAATAATCATTATTTAAAATTATTAAAAATGACTTAAACACTTCATATATTTAATTAAAAATTTACTTTTTAATTTAAATAGTAACAATTATGCATGGCTTATACGCAATCTGATTTTCGGGTTCTACAACTCTCCCCCCTTAAAAGAAATTTCGTCCCCGAAATTAAAACTTACCGAATAACTCGGGATAACGACTCTTCATCTCTGGCTCAGATTCCCACGTAGCTTCCTCTTCCGAATGATTAAGCCATTTGACGTTCACTAGCTTGACCATTTTGTTCCGAAGCTTTTTCTCCTGCCTGTCTAAGATTTGCACTGGTCTTTCCTCAAAAGACAAGTTCGGTGTGAGCTGCAAAGGTTCAAAGTTCAAGACATGCGATGGATTCGCCATATACTTCCTTAACATGGAGACGTCAAACACGTTGTGTACTCCGGCCAGATTCGGCAGAAGAGCAACACGATAAGCTAATGTCCCAACTCTGTCGAGGATCTCAAATGGTCCGATGAATCTAGGACTGAGCTTTCCTTTCTTCTCGAACCGCATGACACCTTTCATCGGTGCTATCTTCACAAAAACATGGTCACCAACAGCAAACTCTAGATCTCTCCTCCTCTAATCCGCATAACTCTTCGGTCTACTCTGAGCAATCTTCATTCTATCACAGATTTTGACTACTATATCAGCAGTCTGCTGCACAATCTCCGGACTCAATTCTAATCTCTCCCCTACTTCATCCCAATGAATAGGCGATCTACACTTACGACCGTACAGTGTTTCATATGGAGCCATACCTATAGATGACTTAAAACTGTTATTATAGGTAAACTCCACCAACGGTAGCTTTGATTCCCAACTCCCGGAGAAAACTAGGACACATGCACGAAGAAGATCTTCCAAAAGTTGGATAACTCTCTCGGACTGACCATCTGTCTGTGGGTGGAAAGCTGTGCTAAACAACAACTTCATACCCATCGCTGAATGCAAACTCTTCCAAAATGAGGAAGTGAACTTAGGATCTCGGTCAGATACTATCGAAACGGGAATGCCATGAAGTCTAACGATCTCCCGGATATATAACTCTGCATACTGGATCATGGAGAAAACATCTTAATAGGCAAGAAATGAGCTGATTTCGTAAGACGATCTACAATCACCCATATAGCATTCGACCCTCTAACTGACTTCGGCAAACCGACAACGAAGTCCAAGGTGACATTCTCCCACTTCCACTCAGGAATAGGAAGAGGCTTGAGCAACCCTGCTGGTCTCTGATGCTCCGTCTTCACTAGCTGGCAAGTCCGACACTCGGATACAAAACGTCTGATATCCTCCTTCACTCCGGGCCACCAATACAATATCTGGAGATCTTTGTACATCTTCGTACTCCCTGGATGAATAGAGTATGGGGACATATGGGCCTCAGCTAAAATATCTGCTCGAATAGAATTGCTGCTAGGAACCCACATTCTGTCTCGATATCTCACAATATCGTCTCTTACTGTGTACAAGATACTGCCCTTGGCCTCATCTCTCTGCCTCCACTTTGCCAACTTCTCGTCTGCTAACTGTCCACTGCGAATACGGTCTAGAAGAGAAGACTGAATCGTCGAAGTAGATAGACGAAGAACTTTACCTCGCGGATATGTCTCTAAATCAAACATCTGCATCTCAAACTGAAGAGGTCTTGAAATCACTAAATGAGCCATCACTGCGACTTTCCTGCTCAACGCGTCCGCAACTACATTAGCTTTGCCAGGATGATAGCTAATATCACAGTCGTAGTCCTTCACTAGCTCCAACCAACGCCTCTGATGCATATTCAACTCTTTCTGCGTAAAGAAGTACTTGAGACTTTAGTGGTCGGTAAAGATTTGGCACTTCTCTCCATACAAATAATGCCTCCAGATCTTCAAAGCAAATACAACGGCTGCCAACTCCAGATCATGGGTAGGATAATTCTTCTCATTGGTCTTCAACTGACGAGAAGCATACGATATCACCTTACCATGTTGCATCAACACTGCTCCTAAACCAAGTTTCGAAGCAACGGTATACAAAACAAAATCTCCGGGTCCCGAAGGCATGGCCAATACTGGCGCTGAAATAAGAGCTTGCTTCAATGTATCGAAGCTCTTCTGACATTCCTCGCTCCACACATACTTAACATTCTTCTTCGTCAATGATGTGAGTGGAACTGCGATGGAGGAGAATCCCTGAATAAACTTCCGATAGTATCCTGCTAGCCCAAGGAAACTATGGATCTATGATGCATTTTGCGGCACCACCCAATCTCTGACAGCTGCAACTTTCGCCGGGTCTACCTCAATACCGCTGCTAGAAACGACGTGACCTAAGAAAGCCACCTTCTCTAACCAGAACTCGCACTTACTGAACTTCGCGAATAACTTGTGCTTTTGCAAGGTCTGCAGTACTGTGGTTAGATGTCTTCTGTGATCCTCTTGATTCTTTGAGTAGACGAGAATATCGTCTATGAATACTATCACGAACTGATCAAGATACGGCTGAAATACGCGATTCATGAGATCCATGAAGATCGCTGGCGCATTCGTTAAACCGAACGGCATCACAAGAAACTCGAAGTGGCCATAACAGGTCCTAAAAGCAGTCTTGAGAACATCGGCGTCTTTCACCCGCAACTGATGATACCCGGAACGCAGATCTATCTTGGAGAAGATTGAAGCTCCCTGCAACTGATCAAACAAATCTTCAATCCTCGGAAGCGGTTATTTGTTCTTCACTGTAACTCTGTTCAACTCCCGGTAATCAATACAGAGCCTCATCGAACCATCTTTCTTCTTCACAAATAAGACTGGCGCGCCCCATGGCGAAAAAATCGGGCGAATAAATTCCTTATAAAGAAGTTCCTGAATCTGTTTTTTGAGTTCTGCCATCTCCGTCGGTGCCAATCAGTACAGTGCTTTGGAGATTGGCGCAGTACCGGGCATAAGCTCAATAGAAAATCCCACCTCTCGCACAGGTGGTAAGCCAGAGACGTCATCAGGAAAAACGTCTAGAAAATCCCGGACGATTAGAACATCGGATGCTGACTGTTTGGGTGTGTCGGGAACAGATACAAGAGTAGCTAAAAATGCTCGGCACCCCCGATGCATGAGTTTCCTAGCCTGGACATAAGGTATTATACGCGGTAAATTAAAATACCTGTCTGGATCGAATAAGAATTGCTCCATCCCAAGCGGTCGGACTTGAACAGATCTCCGCTGGAAATCAATCAAAACTCTGTTCCTCAATAGCAAGTCCATCCCCAGAATGATGTCAAATTCTGGCATCGGCAGAACAATAAGATCCGCATACACAAGATTACCATGAAGTTTGAGGTCTATATCTCGGATCACGTTAGTAGCTGTCAGCTCCTCTCCAGAATGCAATGCTACTGAATACGCTATGTCTAGCCCAACTGTCTTGATCTTGAGAGGATTTGCAAAAGTTTCTGAAATGAACGAATGAGTAGCCCCTGAATCTATCAAGGCTTTCGTAGCTGAACCGGCTATAAAGATTCTCCCTGAAAGATTGGAATATCATGCTAAACCCAATAGTTTTGCAAGAACTAAGCTTTTAGACATGAAAAGGTCAAAGTTTTTCTAACCTAAATTCCCAAAAATAGCCCTGATTAGAACATGAAATCCTATAACAAATTCTAAGTTAGAAATCTTAACTCTAACTCTTAAAATATTACATTTCAAATACGAACTTAAAACTTTAGAATACCTGTCATGAGCATCGTCTCCGGGTTAGTCTCCGCAGCATGGAGAGCAAAAACTCTGCCTTGGGTAGGCAGATTCTTCTGAGGGAAATTCTTCAATATGTGGTCAGTACTACCACATTTGTAACACTTTCCCGAACCATACATACAAGCCCTACATGACGGCGTGAGCACTTGGCACAGACTGGGTACTCCACTGTCCTCGGGACTACACGTCCCTACTGCTGCTGTCCTCTGCTCCTAGATGGGCCGTGGAAATGTTTCTTGCTCAGATGCTGCTGCTGAGAAGGACGATGTGGTGCCTGAAATGGTCTTTTACCCTGACGATCGCGCTCAATATCATTCTGGTCTTGCTCTGCTGCTAGAGCTCTGGAAACAGCAACATCATAGGTAGTAGGGCCAGCCACCCTAACATCACGGCGCAAGATCGGCCGCACACCATCCATAAAATGCCTCAATTTGGAACCCGCGTCATTTGCAATCAGGGGTACAAAGTGACAACCCCTCTCAAACTTACGGATAAATTCTGTAACAGTCATGTCTCCCTGCCTCAGGGTCATAAATTCCTGGTCAACCTGGAACGCACCTCGTCAATAAAATATTTAGAGTAGAATATCTCTGTGAAGCGCGTCCATCTCAAAGTAGCCAAATCCAAAGCTATAGATGCTCCTTCCCACCACAGGCGAGCGTCTCCTCCAAACAATAAGTGGCACAACGAACCCTATCTCCATCTTCGAGCCCCATGAAATCGAAAATAACTTCAAGGGATTTAATCCATCCCTCTGCAACCAAAGGATCTGACGTCCCTATGAACTCCTTCGGCCTCATCTTCATGAACCGCTCACACACAGCCTCAGGCCCTGTCTGTCTGGCTACCACAGCATTATTCCCCTGCTAACATCTGGGCATTAAAGTCTGGTGGAGGGGTGGTGGTAAATCTATCTCCTCGTTCTCATGAAGATGCTCATCACCTCCTATGCGATCAATAATGTGTCTAGGAGGCATGCTGTTCCATAATTATAACCCATACGCAACCAATATGTATAATTCCGCTATTTTCTTTAAATTTAAATAAATACTGTATAATGGTAATCTTGACATAAAATATTTCATGCAATCATGATGTAAAAATATTTCATGCTTTAAACGAAATGTGTAATCGTAAAACTTACAGACCGAAGACGTGACTTCATTAGCTTCTCGAGAGCAGTAGTAGTACAACCTTTTACAAGATCATAAGCTCTGATACCAACTAAAAAGGCCCGTATTTCGTATTCCTAATTTTGCAGAATTATTAAAATTTTTCTAAATAAATAAATAACTTGCCCAACTTATAAAATAAACATGTAAATAAGTTTAACTTTAAAATAACAGCGGAAGTCAACATTGTAATTCAAACAAGAATATAAAAATAATCCAAGATGTTAAAATCGAGTTTGAATGATAAAAGGTGCATAAACTAAATCATAGGGTCCTCGGGTTTACTACTGCTGCCCCAAGATCGCTCACTGGTCTCCGCCCGCGGTCTCGACCTCATCAATACCTACAACAATCAAGTCTAGTGAGTCTAAAGACTCAACATGCATATATCGTGAATAACAAATAAATATATCATAAAATCGCATGCAACGTAAAAATATGGTATCGTAAAGCGTACAGTGAAAGTCGTATCATGAATAATTATAACAACGTGCATATATGAAAATCATACGTAAACGCTTTGCTCAATATAGCTCTGTCATATCATATCATAATTTTCTGGTAGAGATAATGTTTCTAAGCAAAAGGCCCATAACATAACGCGAGCGCCTGATCAGACTAAACCACAGTATACTGGGCGGTAGAGCTCACCACAGCCCTTGGACTGGATATCCGTACCCATACATAATCGTAAACCGGTCGTAAGTCACCGGGTGGAGAGGTCCGCGGTTGCGCATACCGACTTCCAAACCCATAGCATAAGTTGGCCACAAGACATATCACATATATCTCAAAAATAACCATTTTATATTTTTATGCAAATAATATAATTATAACCTTGTTTTTACCGAATGAGTTGGATCGCTCCTAGGCTTGCTGCAACCTAATTCTAATATGTGACACATGCAAATAACCTTATCTTGACCAAAACTTGACAATCGAACCAAAAACAAGACGATTATGACCAACAACTAAATTTTCAATCATGGCTTCATACCAACCCGAACCAACATTAATCCAATGTTTAACCATGATTAAAATACCCCTAACATACTGAAAAATATTCATGAGGACTGGAAAACATGAAAATAGGTGGATGGAGGCCAAAATCATGAAACGCTCTCTCGAGAGTCACTTTGGCACATTGCACCGTAAATTCTCGTACGACCTCTAAACTCAGCAGAATCACAAACGGCCAAAAACATGACTTTTCTAACTCATTGAGGTACTGTCCAGTCCAAGGCCATGGGCTAAAAGCCAACCATGAACTCACACCAACCTCATGAACCGAACTCACAGTTGCTGTAAAAATGCAGCAGCGGCAGTTTGTGTATGTGTGAAGTAAACACTGAAAATAATGGCTCTTGGCTTGAACCATTGAACCGAGACTCTTACCAACATCCTAAGGCATGACTTGAACCATGGCTAAGGGCTAAAAGCCAGCCACAACCAAAGCCAACACCAAGGATAAAATCAAGCTCTTACTGAGAACACCCAACCTGTGCAGTGGGATGTCTTGCGTTGTTTTGATGTCGTAGATCGTTCTAGTGGCTATATGGTCAGCCATGGCTCAATCTAGACATGATGAAGTGTTGTTTGAACCATGGCTATGGGTTAGATGCCAACCATAATCCATACAACAGACCAAAACCAAAGTGTACTCACCGAAAAATTCAGAATTTTGAAAAACTGTGGGACGTATGCTATGTTGCTGTAAAAATCTGATAAGCCGTGCACCAAACATGGAAAGAATGACTTGGTCACATCCTAGAAATGATAAGGGAGGGATTTAACCGTGGCTACCGTCCCTAGGACAGCCAAGATTCGAACACACACCCTAAACACTCAAATGACCAAAACCGTGCCTCATTTCTGCACCTAAAGGAAAGTTGCTGTCATTTCTTGGTTTATGCGTGTATGGGTGTAACCCAATGAACCATCAACACCCTAACACACTCTAAATAATGCCTAGAAGCAGCCATGTGTGCCTGGAACCGAGCAACTCCCTGTAAGCAATAAAACACACCAAAACGTGAAGCACATAGCATAGGGCCGATAAGCTTTGTACAGATTTTTGAATGCTTACTGTCAAAATTTCGTTTTGCCTTATAAATCCTGAGCATGTAATGTTTTAAATTATCTATAGGACTTGATTGAAGAGAAAAGAAACCATATATACATGCCTGGAATTGGTTTTGACACAAAACAAATCAATACGACGAAGACAAGCGGCGGAGTCGGAGTTGGTTTTCTCCTCTTATTTCTGCTGCTGAATCTCGGTTCTAAGCTGCTGTTTTTCTGCTTTTTTTCGAAGGTAAGGGTGTGTGGGAAATGTAGATAATGAAGATGAAGGTTCAAGGGGTGATAAATGGGTATTGAAGTGCATTTAGATGGAGGTTACAAGTCAAGAAGTTGAATGGATTTTGAATTGTTTCTCCTTCTCCTAGTTGCCGTTGGTTTATTCCTCTTTCTTTGCTATAACTTCACGTTGGTTTGCTTGGATAATTAGTTGAGGAAAATTAAGGTGAATTATTGTGTTTGACTTATTCATAATCGGTGATTAAAAAGTGGGAAATGAATATACTAAAAAGTCATTTAGGAGTGAGTTGTATAGAGGATTACAACGCATTTGAAATGGGAAGGTTGAACCGAAAGCTATCAACAAATTTGCATGGTATAACATTGATTAAATCTTGTATTTTAAATTCTTAAGGTTTTAAATACCCATTATACATTTTAGTGAATTAACACATTAATTTAAATTAATCTCTTGCATGACCTTGCATGGATTCAAATTTAAGTATTTAAATACTATGTTTAATTTCTTAAATATATTATACCTAAATTAATTTATCCCCATTTGTTTACATATTTTAATTTAAAATTTAATTAAATATTGAACCTGAAAGAACTTATTTAATAATTTAGCTCCAATTAATTTAATAAATACCAAAGACATTCTTTTTCTTTAAATTAAATCATTCCTTGACTTAAATTAAATTTAAGAATATTTTTCTTATTATTAATCTTATCTCTAATCTCCAAACTCCGGTCCGACCTTGCGTATTTATCCTGAAAAGATAAAACTAAAATCTATTTTTTAAAAATAAATAATCATTATTTAAAATTATTAAAAATGACTTAAACACTTCATATATTTAATTAAAAATTCACTTTTTAATTTAAATAGTAACAATTATGCATGGCTTATACGTAATCTGATTTTCGGGTTCTACAGCCATGGTCCGAATACTCACCTTAACCAACCAAGTAACAACCCCTCGGCTCAATCTGCTACAACCGACAATTTGTTGCTTTCAAATCTGTATCTTGAGTGTATGGGCTCGAATAAATGAACCAATAACACCCTTAACACACTCTAAATCATGCCTAGATGCTGCCTTGAGTGCCTGGAACCGAACCACTTCCTGTAACCAACAAAAACAATCCAACCGTGAGGTACAAAGCCATGGCCGAGAGGAGCTGCACAGCATTTCGTTGCAAGTTGCTGTCATTTTCGGTTTTGCTCCTTAAATCATGAACATTAATGGTTTAAAATATCTATAGGACTTGATTGAAGAGTAAATGAACAATATATACATGCCTAGAAGATTTGTTTTTGAACAAAACAAAGTAATACGATGAACACGGCACGGCGGAGACGGAGTTGTATTTTTCTCTCTTGTTTTTCTTGCTGCTAACTCACGATTTTTCTCTGCTGATTCTACGGAAATTTTGAAGGTATGGGTGCGAGAAAAAGGCTAGGTAATAAAGGTGAAGGTTGCCAATTAAATGGGGAGTTTGAATGGCAAATCATATCTTTCTATCCTTGATGCTTGAGACATATGGAAATTATGTGTTATATGGTTGGATTGAGGGGAATTAGGGGGTGTGATTGCCGAGATTTTCTAACAAAAGCAAGGTAAAAATATTGTTTAAATCTTGCATTTTAAATTCTTAAAGTTTTAAACACCCAATATGTATTTTAGTAAATTAACAAATTGAATTAGGGTAACAATTTCTTGCATGACTTGGCTTGGTCTAACAATTTATTATTAAAATTTTAGGTTTTAAATTTTTTGAATATATTAGGCCTAGATTAATTTTATCCCAATTGATTACACATTTTAATTTAGGCTTTTTACTAAACATTGGACATAGAAGAACTTATTTAGGAACTTAACTCCAATTAACTTAATAAATCTTAAACATTCTCTACTTTTAAAATAAATTATCTCTTGGCTTAAATTAAATTTAGAAATTTTTTCTTATTATTAATTTTATCTCAATTCTTCAACTCCAGTCCGGTCTCGCGTATTTAACCAAAAAGATAAAACTAAACCTCTGCGTTTTAAAATAAATGATCAAGACTTAAAAAATATCAAAATGAATTAAACACTCCATAAATATATTTTTAAAAAATTTTTAATTTAAATAATATTAATTATGCATGGCTATAAGTGATCTGATTTATCGGGTTCTACAGAAAGGAGTTGGTTTTGACGCAAAAAGTATGTAAAGTTGGATGTTGATTTGTTAATGCACTGCCTTATCAACATGTCTTCAAAATATCTCTGAATCTGAAAAAGAATATGCCGATGGGACATGAGAAGTAATTGCAATAAATGTGTCAGGCTTTAAATTAGATCAGGTCATCCCAAAAAAGTTATTCATGAGTTTATTTATTACAAATGGACTTTTATATAGTAGCTTTTGTAAAAACACGCTTTTACACATACACTTACGTTTTTGTCCATACCAATATAAATACAAGTTAGGGCCCATGCTTTGTAAGTTTCCCGCATTGCGGTTATCAAGATTTCATTTCATTCAAATTCTTTACTATTCTGAAATGGTATCAGAGCTCTAATCCGCTCCAAACTCCTCTGTGGCCAAAGGCGGTCAAGCTTCGAATAACCAGACTGTTGTTCGAACATCAATCAAGGATTCAAGCAGCCCGTTCTATTTGCACAATGGTGATCATCTAGGATTGAATCTGGTCTCTCATGCCCTTACAGGTACAAATTATAATACATGGATGCGTGTTATGTTAATGGCTTTGACAGCCAAAAATAAGCTTGGATTTGTCGATGGTAGCTTCTCGCGGCCTCCAAATGAAGATCTTCTGTATGGATCCTGGTTGCGTTGCAATAGTATGGTAATATCATGGATTCTGAACTCTGTTAATCGCAAAATTGCCGATAGCTTGCTGTACTTCCCGATCGCTTTCAACAGAACAATGCTCCTCGCATCTTTCAAATAAAGAAATTACTAAGTGGATTGCAGCAAGGTTATATGGATATTAGTACGTATTAAACGCGAATGAGAATACTTTGGGATGAACTCAAAGAATTTCAACCAGTTTCGGTGTGTAAATGATGCGCTATGAAAGATTGGATCAATTACTATAACCTGGAGTGCAGCATGCGGTTTCTGATGGGATTGAATGAGTCCTATGCTCAAAATCGAGCTCAAATTCTCATGATGGATCCGTTACCTGTCATCTCGAAGATTTTTTCATTAATCATGCAAGAGGAGAGACAACGCTCGATTCACACTGATGTGTCAAGTTTCCCCATGAATAAATCTTCCACACCTTTTCATTCACCTCACATTGTTGCTGTTAAAGGCACTTTCGTGGGTAAAGATGGTCGAGGTAACAAAATTGACAATAAGCCTATTTGCTCCCACTGTAACATTCTAGGTCACACTATGGATAATTGCTATAAGTTACATGGATATCCGCCGGGGCATCTAAGGGACAAGATCAAACAAATTGACACAAAGACGCATGTTAATCAAGTTCGGGGTACAACTTGTCTTCAAATTCCTGATACGAATGTGAACCGTGCTGGAGATGCTTTAAGTCCTGAACATTGTAAACAGCTCATTGCGTTCTTGAGCTCTCAACTCCAACTTGGTTGTGGCCCTCCTTCAGATTCACAGCAACATGAGAATTGTGAGGCTTTGGTTTCTTGCTTCAGTGGTACATTTCCTTCATGTCTTACTCTCCTCTCTAACATTCAGACACATTGGGTATTGGACACCGGTGCCACTCACCTTATTTGTTGCTCATTATCCATATATCACACCTCAACAATTGTTTCTTCTAAAGTCACTCTTCTAGACAGCTCCACTACACTAGCAACACATATAGGATCAGTTCATCTGTCCCTTGATTTCATATTTGAAGATGTGTTATGTGTTCCTACTTTTCATTTTAACCTCATATCCATCAGTGCATTAACCAAAAGTATGCATTGTTCTGTGTCCTTTTCTTCTGATTTTTGTCATATTCAGGTTCTCACCAAGGACATGATGATTGGGACGGGTAAACGAGTTGGCAATCTATATGTTCTAGATACCTCAAGTCTATCTCCATCTGTTTATAATGTCTCTTTTACTCAATACATGTTATGGCATTATCGTATGGGCCACCCTTCCCCTACTAGACTCTCTGTAATCAGAAAGCACACAAATATTGATTCAATAAAACATGATGAATTGTTTGATTGTTCCATTTGTCACATATCCAAGCAATGGAGACTGCCATTTATTTCCAATAATTCTATTTGTGATGCTTCTTTTGATCTAATCCATATTGACATATGGGGTCCTTTCTATCCATTAAATGTCGAAGGATATAAGTATTTTCTTACTATTGTTGATGATCATTCACGTTTCACTTGGATTCATTTATTGAAAAGAAAGTCTGATGTGCTAACCATATTCCCTTATTTTTGCAAGTAGGTTTCCACTCAATTTGGAACCAAGATTAAGGCAGTCCGATCAGACAATGCCCATGAATTCAATTTTGCTGAGTTCTTCAAACCAGAAAGTATAATCTCCTATAAATCTTGTGTCAAACGTCCCCAACAAAATTCTATTGTTAAACGTAAACATCAACATCTTTTGAATGTTGCACGAGCCTTGATGTTCCAATCTCACATCCCTTTGTCTTATTGGAATGACTGCATCACTACCGCAGCCTATCTCATAAATAGAACTCCTTCTACACGTTTGAATGACAAATCTCCATTTGAGTTGTTGTACCATAAACTTCCAAATTACACACACCTCAAATCCTTTAGTTGTTTGTGTTATGGCTCCACACTGCCAAGCCAACGCACCAAATTTTCTCCTCGAGCCATACGATCTGTCTTTCTTGGTTACCCATCTGGATATAAGGCATATAAACGTCTTAATCTCGAAACAAACGAAATCTACATATCTCGTGATGTCATTTTCCATGAGAGTGTGTTCCCCTTTGAGAGTCACACGTGCCCAATGATGACTTCTTTTGTGATAGTGTTCTGCCAACTCAGTCTCAACCAATATCCTCGTCTGATTATGGTAAACATCTTCCTTCCACTCGGTCTGGTAGACATTTGGTTCAACCGTCTCACCTACGAGACTATCATTGTTTCACTGTTAATTCTCCCATTCCTTCCTCTACTATCCATCCATTGAAAAGTGTACTTAATGATCACATATTATCTCCTTCCTATAGAACATTTGTCAATAATATATCCACAATTGTTGAGCCCCAATCATTTTCTCAAGCCGTTGTTTCATCGGAGTGGCGTCGAGCAATGTTGGATGAATTGCAAGCCTTGGAACGCAATGAGACTTGGACCATTGTTCTTTGCCACCTGGGAAAAGTGTTGTGGGTTGTAAATGGGTATATAAAGCCAATTTCTTGGCTGATGGGACTCTAGAACGCTATAAAGCCCGCTTGGTGGCCAAAGGATATACTCAACAAGAAGGGATTGACTACTTTGAGACTTTTTCCCCTGTTGCCAAAATTGCTACTGTTCGGAGTTTGTTAGCTTTGGCTGCTATACGTGGCTGGCACTTGATGCAATTGGACGTGAACAATGCCTTCTTGCATGGTGATCTTTCGGAGGAGGTATATGTGTCTTTACCTCTGGGTTATCAGATCAAGGGGGAGTCTTTAATACCTTCAAATGTTGTATGCAAGTTGCGTATGTCCTTATACGGCCTTAAGCAAGCATCGCGACAATGGTATACAAAGTTCTCCTCAACATTGATTCGTATTGGCTTTGTGCAATCACATGCTGACCACTCTTTGTTCACTCGAACTAACAAGGATGCATTCGTAGCGTTACTGGTCTATGTATATGACGTGGTTATAGCCACAAATGATGAGTCAGAGGCTAGGGCCTTAAAGATATTTCTTAATGATCAGTTTAAGTTGAAAGACATAGGTGATCTAAAATATTTTCATGGGATTGAAGTTGCGAGATCAAAGCGTGGCATTTATATCTGTCAACTCCACTATGCTCTACAACTACTCACTGACACCGGTCTTCTTGGGTGCAAGACACGAACGACACCTATGGATGTTAATCTCAAACTTACACATGATGATGGTGAATTACTCCCTGACTCCTCTTTGTATCGTAAGTTGGTAGGCAAACTCTTATACCTTAAAGTCACTCGGCCTGATTTGGCTTATTCCGTTAACAAGCTTAGTCAGTTTGTATCTGCTCCACGAGATAAACATTTGCAAGCAGTTTACTCGGTGCTCAAGTATATCAAAGGAACAGCTGGTCAAGGGTTGTTTTATAGTTCATCATCTGCTCTTAAGTTGAGCTTATTCACAGACTCTGATTGGGCAGCTTGCCCGGATACTCGCAGATCAATCTCGGGTTTTTGTGTGTTTCTTGGAGATTCCATCATATCTTCGAAGTCAAAGAAACAGCATACCGTGTCTAAATCTTCAGCTAAAGCGAAGTATAGGTCCATGGTGAACGGTACTTGTGAAGTGGTCTGGATACTATGCTTATTAAAAGATTTACATGTTCATATTGCTGATTCAGTGGCCTTGTTCAGTGATAGTCAATCAGCTATTCACATTGCTTCAAATCCAGTCATTCAAGAACGAACAAAGCATATCGAGATTGATTGTCATTTGTACGTGAAATGATACATGCTGGAATCATCAAGGTTTTCAATATTTCCTCCTATTTGCAATTGGCTGACATTTTCACCAAACCCTGATATGAATCCTCGTACGAATTAAAAGCAAACACGATTTATTTGGAATCGCGCCCTCGATTTAATAACGAACAAGGATCGATGTTTTTGTCCCGATCTTTTGAAACAAGTGTGTGAGTGATTTTCACCTCTAAACTATAATAAGTTTAGCAACAAATAATCACAATGAAACAATCAAAAACTCGAACGAACCTTCAAAGAACAAGCCTATGACAATCCGCACAAGAACGATCGACAAACGCCACAAAGTTAAAACTTTGATAAGTTTGATTTGAAGAACAAAGCAAGGCTTTGAATGTTTTGAGAGAAAAAAACTATAAAACTTTGATAAAATATCAATGATAATCTGAATTGTGTGTTAATTTTCGTCCCTCATATCTTTACATATCAAAAGGATATCAATATCTAGTTACCAAACAAATCAAAACTCTAAAGAAGGAAAATTTCTCGCCAAATCGTGAAGGACACGGACCCCGTGTACAGGTCCAGAGTGGGATCCGTGTAGGCTCTGTAATTCTCCATCTCGAATGTAATGGACACGGACCCCGTGTACAGGTCCGTGCTCGGGTCCGCGTAGGCTCTGGATTTCTCATGCTCGAGTGTAAGGTACACGGACCTCGTGTACAGGTCCGTGCTCGGGTCCGTGTAGCCTCGGTCGTTCAAAAAATGTTTGAATAATGTTCCTTTGGCCCCCACACGTACTCCCATGCATCACGAAGCCTTCCGCACTCTGCACCTCGCTTGTAAGTCCTTCTCCTTTGCTCATAAGCCCATGCTATGCTTCCTTGAACCTCTTCAGTCGTCCCCTTGTAATTGGTCCTTCAGGCAACTCTAAAGGGTCCCATGCTTTCCCTGGGGCTTGACCAACCGTGTTTGCATCATCCTCCCCTTCTTGAAAAGGATTTGTCCTCAAATCTTGTCCATCACCTGCGTCAAACAACGACAAATCACTAACATTAAAAGTGGAACTCACGTTGTACTCACCTGATAGATCGAGTTTGTAGGCATTGCCATTGATCTTTTCTAGAACTTGAAATGGTCCATCACCCCTAGGTAATAGCTTCGAACGTCGCTTCTCGGGGAACCTTTCTTTCCGCAAGTGCAACCACACCCAATCACCTTTCTCAAAAACCACCTTCTTCTTCCCCTTGTTCGCTTGTTTGGCATATTGCTCATTCTTCTTCTCAATGTTGGCTTTGGCCTTTTCATGCAAACCCCTAACAAATTCAACCTTCTTTTTGCCATCCATGTTTAACCTTTAACTCACATGTAAAGACATCAAATCCAAAGGAGTCAAAAGATTAAAACCATAAACAATCTCAAATGGCGAATAATTTGTAGTAGAATGCACACTGCGATTATAAGCAAACTCAACAAAAGGCAAACAATCTTCCCAATTCTTTAAGTTCTTCTTAAGTATAGCACGCAAAAATGTTCCTAAAGATCTAATGACAACTTCAGTTTGTCCATCCGTTTGAGGATGAAAAGTAGTAGAAACAACAATTTTGTGCCAAATTTAGCCCACAAAGTTTTCCAAAAGTAACTCAAAAATTTAACGTCACGATCAGACACTATAGTCTTAGGCATACAATGCAACCTAACGAATTCTCTAAAGAACAGATCCGCAATGTTATAATCATCATCAGTTTTATGACAAGCTATAAAATGTGTCATCTTCGAAAATCTATCAACAACAACAAATATTGAGTCTCTCCCCTTCTTAGTCCTAGGCAACCCCAAAACAAAATCCATAGAAATGACAATCCAAGGCTCACTAGGAACAGGAACAGGTGTATACAATCCATGTGGTTGTGTCCTAGACTTAGGTTGCCTACAAATTATGCACTTTTCACAAACACGCTCAACATCACGTTTCATATGTGGTCAATAGAAATGTTCATGCAATGCACTTAAAGTCTTAGCCACAACAAAATGCCCCATTAAACCACCCTCATGTGCCTCCCTGACAAGTAATTCACGAATGGATGATCTAGGGATGCACAACCTATCTTCTTTAAACAAGAAACCACTATGTAAAAGAATTTTTCATGTGGACCATGCATACAAGTTTCAAAAACACCCTTAAAGTCTTCATCTAGCACATATAATTCCTTCACATGTTCAAACCCCAAAATTTTAGATTCTAAGGTAGAAACTAGTATGTACCTTCGTGATAGTGCGTCGGCCACTACATTCTCCTTACCTTGTTTGTACTTGATGATGTAGGAGAATGTTTCAATAAATGCCACCCACTTGGCATGCCGCTTGGTCAACTTCTGTTGACCCTTAAGGTGGTTTAGAGACTCATGATCCGTATGGATCACAAACTCCTTGGGCCTCAAGTAGTGTTGCCACATCTCTAGAGTCCTCACAAGTTCATAGAGCTCCTTGTCATATTTTGGGTAGTTAAGCGCTGCTCAATTAAGCTTTTCACTAAAGTATGCCACCGGCCAGCCTCCTTGCATCATCACTTCACCAATACCTACACCTGAAGCATCACATTCAATTTCAAAGGTATTAGCAAAATCAGGTAAAACAATTAAAAGAGCATTAATTAATTTTTGCTTAATAAGATTAAAAGACTTCTCTTGCTCCTCGGCCCAATGGAATGGAACTTTTTTCCCAATCACTGCCGTCATTGGCGCGGACAATGTGCTAAAATCCTTTACAAACCTCCTATAGAAGCTTGCAAGACCATGAAAAATTCGGACTTGACCAACAGTAGTTGGCGTTGGCCAATCTCGAATAGCACTTACCTTGTATTCATCCACTTGAATCCCCTGTGAGCTTACCAAAAAATCAAGAAAGACAAGTTTGCTTGTACAAATATCACATTTCTTTAAGTTAGCATACAAATTTTCAGCCCTTAGTGTGATTAGCACAAGTCTCAAGCGATTAACATGCTCATCCAAGTTTTTGCTATACACTAGGATATCATCAAAGAAAACCACAACAAATTTTCCTATGTATGCACGCAAGACATGGTTCATTAACCTCATAAAGGTGCTAGGAGCGTTAGTTAAACAAAAAGGCATGACCATCCACTCATATAACCCGTATTTGGTTTTAAAAGTAGTTTTCCACTCATCACCTTCTCTCATTATAATTTGGTGATAACCACTCTTCAATTCAATTTTACTAAAGACACATGCACCATGCAATTCATCTAACATATCATCTAGTCTAGGTATGGGATGCCTATACTTAATGGTTATGTTATTGATTGCTGTACAATCTACACACATATGCCATGAGCCATCTTTCTTAGGAACTAGTAAAACAGGTGCAGCAAAAGGTGACATGGAGTCACGCACAAAACCCCTATCTAACAACTCACTTACCTGCCGTTGAAGCTCCTTAGTCTCCTCCGGATTGCTCCTATAAGCTGGGCGATTTGGCAATGCACTCGCGGGTACCAAATCAATTTGGTGCTCAATCCCCCTCAATGGAGGTAATCCTTGAGGTAGCTCCTCCGGAAATATATCGTCAAATTCCTGCAGAAGTGAAACAACAATGCTCGGAATAGACCCGGCTATATCACTTGTGTTAAGGATGATCTCCTTATAAACAATCAACACAAGTGGTTCATGTGTGTGAATCAATTGCTTCAACTCACTCTTTTGGGCCATATATGTTTTTTTCTTGGCCTCTTTCCTCTCATTTTCTTTCTCCTCATTTTCTTTCCTCTCATTTTTCTTTTGTATGGTGATGCCTCGGGATGTCCCGGGTCATGGATAGGCCCTGGGACTTCCTGGGCCATGAAGCATACTCATGAATAGTGCCTGGGTCAGGATGGTATGCTCTCAGGCCGATAGCATAACAAGATGGGTTAAGGACCCGAGTCATAAAACTGCTCGAGACGAAGAGAGCACAACTTAGAGAAATCACAAAGTGAGCAATCAGTCAGTGGGCCGAGCCATTGGACCACCCGGGACATGACTTCCCCAAGACGTGGAATGCCCGAGCTCTCCTATAATTTCCCGAGAAGCATTCTGCTCGATCACCTCGATATGAGTAAAGCACTTAATGGCGTCAACTTGGTAGGGCATGCACAGCCGACCTATCTCTGACAATAACATAAATGGTTGACAAAATTAAGTGGGCTGGATGTGACTAGTATATGATTTGACATGTCAGAATATAGGGTATAATCAGCCACCCTATTATAATTAATGATCAGTGCAAGGAACGAGGTCATCATTGCAATCTCTACTATAAATATCAGGTTCTTTATTTGCATTTAGACTACATTCAGATATTAACTCACATTGAATACTCTCATTTATTGTCCCCTTTACACACCAATCACACAGTCATCACTTGACTACATTGGTTTTATCGCTTGAGTACCCTGCTGACTTAAGCATCGGAATGGCCACGCCGGACACCCTTCCGGCACCCATTCACGAGTTCATCTCCTTGTGTGCAGGTTACAGCTAAAGCCATATTGCGGAGATATATCTCCTTACTCTTATTCCCTTCATATATTGATAGAAGATCCACTGGAGCACTCGACCCGGCTCGTCCATTTCACCCGGATCGCATCATTGGCGCCGTCTGTGGGAATTTTAGTTTTAAGGCGTTGATTTGGCACCTACTAGGAGAGCCAACCAGGACACTTCCCGAGTTCAGGAGGATGACAATATCCATCTCTCTGGTGCAGGAGGTCCTCCACCCAATGGCCCTCAGCCTACTATCCATTTGACACCTGCTGAGTTGACCAAAATTATGACTGATGCTGTCAAGACAGCCATGGAAAAGCAAGCCACCACCCATCATTCTAGCCAACCTGAACAACATGAGCAGCCACATGAGGAGGAGAGAAGGGAAGAGGAGAGGGAGTCAAGTGCAGGTTCTAAGTCCCCCACTGTTGCGGAAGAATTGGAGGAGTTGAGGAAAAAAGTAAGAGTATTAGAAGGGCAGGTTGGTTCTAAGAGCAGTGCTCCAGTTGTTAAGGGTTGCCCATTCCCTGATATTATCATCAGGGAACCATTACTCGGACATTTCAAGTCAGCCAAGATCAAGGACTATGATGGGAGTTCTGATCCTGAGGAGCACCTTGCTCGCTTCGAAAACATGGCTATGTTTCATTGCTACGGGGACCAAATCAAATGTAAAGTGTTCCTCACCACCCTCGTCGATTCTGCACAAAGATGGTTTGAAGGGCTGGTGCCACAGGGTATCAATTGTTTTCAAGATTTCCAAAAAGTATTCTTGCATCAATTTAGCAGCAGCAAGAAGTACAAGGAGACTGCTTTCAATCTATTTGAGGTAAAGCAAAGGCAAGATGAAACCCTAATAGCAGATCCGGTGGAGCACTCGACACGGCTCGTCCATTTCACCCAGATCGCATCATTGGCGCCGTCTGTGGGAATTTGAGTTTTAAGGCGTTGATATGGCACCTACCAGGAGAGCCAACAAGGACACTTCCCGAGTTCAGGAGGATGACAATATCCACCTCTCTAGTGCAGGAAGTCCTCCACCCAATGGCCCTCAGCCTACTATCCATTTGGCACCTGCTGAGTTGACCAAAATTGTGACTGATGCTGTCAAGACAGCCATGGAAAAGCAAGCCACCACCCATCATTCTAGCTAACCTGAACAACATGAGCAGCCACAGGAGGAGGAGAGAAGGGAAGAGGAGAGGGAGTCAAGTGCAGGTTTTAAGTCCCCCACTGTTGCGGAAGAATTGGAGGAGTTGAGGAAAAAAGTAGGAGTATTAGAAGGGCAGGTTGGTTCTAAGAGCAGTGCTCCAGTTGTTAAGGGTTGCCCATTCTCTGATATTATCATCCGGGAACCATTACCCAGACATTTCAAGTCAGCCAAGATCAAGGACTATGATGGGAGTTCTAATCCTGAGGAGCACCTTGCTCGCTTCGAAAACATGGCTATGTTGCAATGCTATGGGGACCAAATCAAATGTAAAGTGTTCCTCACCACCCTCGTCGACTCTGGACAAAGATGGTTTGAAGGGCTGGTGCCACAGAGTATCAATTGTTTTGAAGATTTCCAAAAAATATTCTTGCATCAATTTAGCAACAGCAAGAAGTACAAGAAGACTGCTTTCAGTCTATTTGAGGTAAAGCAAAGGCAAGATGAAACCCTAAGGGCATATCTCAAAAGATTCAACCGAGTGGCCTTGGATGTGCCGGCCTGTGCACCCAAGACGAAGACTACAGCGTTCATGCAAGGGCTGTGGGAAGGGGATTTTTTCCGATCCTTAACTAAGAAATTGCCCGGGAATTTTGAAGATCTCTTGTCCCATGCAGAGAAATACATTAATATGGAAGAGGCGCAGAACCAAAAGAGGGAGGCTTCGAAGAGAGCCAGAGAAGACTTGGTAGCCAAGCCTGATGAAAGAGCTCCCAAAAAAAGTGGCCCGAGACATTTATCTCATGTACCTTTGAGAATTTCTCGGGACCGAGAGATTCAAGAATGCAGCTCGGATGTAGTCTCGCCTCCCGGACCAGTAGCCAGGACACCAAGACCAGAACGGAAAGGGTACTGTACCCTTCATAAAGAGTGTTATCACAATACAAATGAATGCCGAACTCTAAGAAAAGAATTCAAGAAGCGCTTTGAACCGGAATCTCATCCCTCCCGGGATGAACCTTGATCACCACCTTGGGTATATCGTCGCCCTGGATTTAATGCTCCCAAAAAATTGGCGGATATCCCGAGTAGAAGTAGAAGAGCAGAAGGAAGCTCCCGGGAGAAGAAAAACACACAAGAGAAAAGAGACCCTTCCCCGAGCCGAGGAGTAATAAAATTGATTTCGGGAGGATCCACCGATGGCGACTCCAACCGAGCTCGGAAAGCCTGAAGCAGGAGGGAATGCTTGGAGGTCGATGGGAGGAAGAGAGACGAGCCAGTCATAAGCTTTGGACCAGAGGACCTCAGAGGAGTTAGTTTACCCCACAATGACGCTCTTGTTCTTCAGGCCCGAGTGGCTAATTATGATGTGTTGAGGGGATTTGTTGACAATGGCAGCTCTGTTAATGTCATATTTAAGGAAGCCCTGATCCAAATGGATCTGCACGAATATCAACTAGAGGCGGTTGAGACTGCCTTGTTTGGTTTTGCTGGGCATGCTGTGTACCCTGAGGGGGAAATCATTCTACCCTTGACCCTGGGCACTGGAGATCTGAGGTAGACTGTGATGACTATTTTTACAATAGTGGATGCCCCATCCTCATACAACATTATATTGGGAAGGCCGGCCATGAACGAGATGAGAGCCGTGGCCTCCACTTATCACCAAAAATTCAAATTCCCAGTGCGAGGACAGGTTGGGGAAGTCAAGGGGGACCAACCCTCTTCTCGGAAATGTTATGGGGAGACGGTCCGAGTAAATCAAAAGAAGGCAAGGAAAGAAGGGAAGGAGAAAGAGTATCAAGAAGGGGTCAAGGAGGGAGAAGTGCATTTTGTTGCGGAAGAGGAGCAAGAGGTGGTGGAAATTGAACCGGGAAAACACGTCCGGGTGGCCCGAGACATCTGTGCGTCCACCCGAGTAAATCTCTTAAATTGTTTAAAAACTAACATTGGTGTTTTTGCCTAGTCTCAACAGGAACTGACCGGGATCTCGCCCCAAGTGGCCGAGCATAAATTGAATATCCTCCCGGGATCCCGGCCCGTAAAGGAAAAGAAGAGGCATTTTGGCCCTGAAAAAGATAAAGTGATTGAAGAGCAAGTGGGAGAGTTGCTGAAGGCCGGACCTATCAGGGAAGTCCAGTTCCCCACCTGGCTATCAAATGTGGTGCTCGTCCCAAAATCCGCTGGGAAGTGGATAATGTGCGTTGATTTCAGGGACCTGAATAAAGCATGTCCGAAAGACTGTTATCCACTCCCCTGGATTGATCAGCTGGTAGATTCTACCTCTGGATGCGAATTATTAAGCTTTCTGGATGCATATCAGGGGTATCATCAAATCCCCTTAGCTCTGGAAGATCAAGATAAAGCCAGTTTTATCACCTCCGGGGGCACCTTCTGCTATGTTGTTATGCCTTTTGAATTGAAGAATGCAGGGGCTACGTACCAACGCTTGATGAATATAGTCTTCCAAAAGCAAATAAGTCGGAATATTGAGGTGTATGTGGATGACATTCTAATCAAGACCCGGGAAATCTCCAACGTTATTAATGACTTGGCTGAGACCTTCACCACCTTAAAGCAGTACGGAATAAAGCTCAACCCGGGCAAATGTGTATTCGGGGTCAGGAGTGGTAAATTTTTGGGTTTCTTAGCAACTGACAGGGGAATCGAAGTCAACCCTGAAAAAATCAAAGCAATAATGGACATGCCTTCTCCTCAATCTGTCCGAGATGTGCAAAAATTAACCGGGAGGATTGCTGCCCTGTCACGCTTCATCTCTCGATCTGCCCATCGGAGTTATCCATTTTTCCAGGTCCTAAGAAAAGCACAAAAGTTTGGCTGGGACGATAGATGTGAACAAGCTTTTCAAGACTTGAAGAGACATCTGGCTGAATTGCCTATTTTGGCCAAGCCCGAGCCCGGAGAAAAGTTGTGGGTCTATCTCTCCGCCACTGAGTTCGCTGTTAGTTCTGTGCTTGTCAAGGAAGAAAGAGTCGATCAGAAACCAATATATTATGTCAGTCACGCCCTTCGAGGAGCAGAATTAAAATACAGTGAGTTGGAAAAAATAGCATTGGCCCTGGTAATGACCGCTCGGAAGCTGAGACCTTTTTTTCTCTCACATCCCATCATGGTCCTTACCAACTCTCCACTCCGAAGGATCGTGACTCACGCCGAAGTCTCTAGAAGAATGGTTAAATGGACTGTGGAGCTTGGGGAGAATGACATTGAATATAAACCCCGAGCTGCTATAAAAGCCCAAGCATTAACAGACTTCTTAATTGAAATGATTCAACCAATGGAAGAAGAGGTATGGAGAGTGTTTGTGGATGGTGCCTCAAATTTATCAGGATGTGGAGTCGAGGTGGTCCTAATTGCCCCAGCAGAAAAGAAAATCAAGCTCACTTTGAGGATTGATTCCAGGGTCACCAATAACGAAGCAGAGTATGAGGCTGTTTTGGCAGGGTTGCAGGCTGCCCGGGAAGTAGGTGCTTCCCGGGTCATTATTTATTCTGACTCCCAGTTGGTTACACAGCAGATCAAAGGAATGTACGAGGCCAAGAATGAAAAAATGCTCAAATATTTAGGGCTTATCACTGCCCGAGCAGCGTCTCTGATCGACTGGAGCATCGAACAAATTCCTCGGGAGGAAAATGCAGAAGCAGATACCTTAGCCGAATTGGCTGCTTCCATGTCAGATATAAGCACCCGGGAGGTTCTCTGTTTTACCCAGCTGGTGCTCTCTATTGATGAAGAAGTACGCTCGGTCCAGAATAGCTCATGGATGACTCCTATCGTTGAATACATAATGTATGAAAAGCTCCCAGAAAATCGAGTCCAGGCTGCAAAAATCAAAAAGCAAGCGCCCAGGTTCGTCTTTTTGAATAATGTTTTGTACAGGCGCTCTTATCAGGGCCCATTACTCAAGTTCTTATCAGAAGACGAGGTAGAGTACGTCCTCCGTGAAATACACAAGGGAAGCTGTGGTGAACACCTCGGTGGAACAGCTCTGTCTCGGAAAACTATATTGGCCGGGTTCTGATGGCCTCGGATGAATCAAGATGCTGCCCGACTTGTTCAAAAATGTCAGGGTTATCAACACCATTCTAATTTTTCTCATCGCCCAGCTGCAAGTATGCAACCAATCTCCGCATCATGCCCTTTTGACCAATGGGGTTTGGATATCGTGGGTCCTTTCCCCAAAGCCCGAGCACAGACAAAATTCCTTCTTGTTGCTGTGGATTATTTCTCCAAGTGGGTAGAGGCCGAGCCATTAGCCAAGATTACCGAGGATGAAGTGTTGTCACTTTGATTGTTGCACTCCCAAGAGCAGGTTGTCCACGAGTAGTATAATTCGGTGAGTCCGATATCGTATCCACAGAGAAGCTAAGGTAATTACAAGTCCATTACAATGTCTTTTTGTTTTGGCTTTGTTTTTGTTTCTTTTTAATTTTAATTGTTTGAATCTTTAATGGATAAATTATAATTGTTCAAATTTTAATTTAAGTAGTTGAGATTAAAAGATCCACTCTTGGTATTTTAATAAAGTTAACATTAACGAACAATATTGAAATCCACTTAATAAAATGGTTCCAATATATTAAATAATCATATTTATATTATGTTATAAATTATTATCTTACATGTATATAATATATACCAAAACTTATAAATGTGGTCAAGTATTTATTGTGCTATATATATTTGTAAACACTAAATCAAGGTTCCCACTTTAAATGATTGGTAAAAACCAAACTAACATTTAAATGGTACCAAGAAATTAATATTATGATATATTTATATATAGTAAATCAAGGTTCCCACTTTAAATGGTTGGTAAAACCAAACAAACATTTAAATGGTTTCAAATATTTAATATTATAATACATTCATATATAATAAATCAAAGCATCCACTTTAAATGGTTGGTAATACCAAACAAACATTTAAATGGTTCCAAGAATTTAGTGTAACATATAGCAACAATAAATCAAAACTCCCACTTATAAGTAGGGTATAAAAATGCTTAAAGAAATAAATATAACATAAACAATAAATAATGATTAAATAATATAAAACATAGATTCTTACCTTTTAATAACCTTATTATCATGCCAAGAGTTTCACCTTATCATCTCAACTTTAGGAAGTTAGCTATTCATTATTCAAAGTGTAAAACTTTGAATATGAAATTAACATGCTAATTGTATTTAAATGAAGAAATAAAGGAAAAATATAGAGAGAAATATTATGAACTCAAAGGTTTGTTCATAGAATGAGGGATATCTCAATACATTACAATGCACCCCTATTTATAGCCAAATTTGGGGAGACAACCACAAATAAAATATTATTTTTTTACACATAAGTCTTCATTGGTGTTCCAAGATATTATATTATATTACACATCACTTTTGAAAATCTTCTTCTCCGAATTTGCTTCTTCACATAAAAAGAAACATGTGGATAATTGAGTTGTCTAGTTGTGGTATTTTTTTCAAACCATTTGACCAAGTAATTTGAGAGATATGGTCAAAATACTAGAGCATGGTAAAACTGCCACTCCTTTGGTAACTTTATTTGTTGCTTAATTTGATCCCAATTGTGAGAGGATTTTTATCTCATGCTTGTCAACAATATTGTAGATATTATAATCAACTTTCTACAGGTCCAAGAATCATCTTAATCCCATTTGCAACGCCAAGTTTATTCTTGTTTTATCGAACCTGTAAAAAATAGTAAAAACTTGTAATTACACAACAACTTATATTTTATACAATTTATTATAAAACATATAATATTTAAACATTTAATAAAACAAAAACTATATATTTATATTATAAAACATTTAATTAATGTACAATTTTTATGTTTATCACACGTCCCAACCAGCTTATTGCTAGTCCCTAGCAATTTAAGCGTTAATAGCAATACAAAACATATTGATTAATTTAAATAGAAATGTAATCAAAACTATCTAAGTGTTTAAATTAAATTTGAAAACTGTCAAAGTTATATCAAGATCATCATAATTATAATTTATGAAATAATTTGAGATGATCAATTCAAAGCTTATTTCAGGTAGTTAAATGTACACGGTCTTCAGAAATTCCTAGTAAGAGTCTCAAATCCACATCCTCACAGGTTAATAAATGTTTCAATTTATGGCAACGATTTCTCTCATGGAGTTGGAATACAGATAAATGCTCAGAAAAATGGTTTACAGAATGCAGACAGACAAACGAGCCAAACTAATCAAAAGATAAAAAATCCATTGATTCAAAATCTAGTTGTTCTTATTATATATTTTTTTCTGATTTTTTTTTTCATAACATCAATGGAATCAGACTAAGTTTATGCTTCTTGACCACATATTTATTTAATTTGTACAATAAATTTATCTCTTTCTTTTTTTTTAATGAGAAATATATAGGTCGTAGCATATAACTTAAAAATTACATAGATCTTCAATATCTTTCTTTTTGAATTTTTCTCCTTTTTTTTTTCAGGAAATATCATTTTTTTTTTCAAAATAAGAACTCAAGATCTAAACAATAGATAGTCTCTCTCATGATCAATAAAGGCTCGAAAGCTGTTTTCTCAGTCCTCTCCACTCACTCACAAAATATGTGTGAGTTTAAAATTTTAGGCACTCTTATAAGGTATATCTTGGGCCATATACTTTAATACCTGATTTTATCACAATGGTTAATCACTCAAAAAGATTTCATAAATCATATTTTTATATTGATCAGAATATTAAAATTGACTTTTTTTTTCAAATAAAAATTTAAACATTCTTAAATAGATTAATGCATGTTCTAATTTAAATCTTTCAAACATGTAATGTATGACATTTTTGCAAAAATTACTAAGATACAAACAATAAACATGATTTTATTTTAAAATAATATATATATATTTTTATTTTTATTTTTTTTTATAAGTTTGTTCTCCACCCAATCAGAATATGACATTGTCCCTAATGTCAAAATAACTATTAATAAAGAGTACATAATGAAAGAGATATCACCTGGAATTTTATTGAAGATAACAAACTGAAACAAACGCAAACCAATCCACGACTTTTGAATCAATGATCCAACTTCCTTTTCTTATTGCTTGATTGCGACCAATTGATCTTTGTTATCATCGGATCAGGCTTATGAACAAAAGCTTCCAAATCATCAATTAATTGGTCGGCAGTCGAAGCACAGATGAGCATCCGTCGTGAATTTTCTGAAATGAAATTCTGTTCCACAGCTTTATCAAGAAATGTCAACAAACTGTCATAATAATTATTGATATTCAACAAGCCCACAGGTTTATTATGGATATTAAGTTGTGCCCAAGAAACAGTGTGAAAAATTTCTTCTAATGTACCAAAACCACCTGGTAGTGCGATAAAAGCATCAGAATTTTCAATCATTTTTGTGATTCTTTCATACATAGAAGAAACTTTTAATTCCTCACCAATCGTAACACCTGTAATATTTCCTTCAGCTAAAGCTGTAGGAATAATACCCAAAACCTGACTACCTCCAAGATGAGCAGATGTTGAAACAGATCCCATTAACCCAATATTACCTCCCCCATATACCAAGTGAATTTTTCTCTCAGCCAATATCTTTCCAAGATTATTCGCTGCTTCTACAAACACTTCATTTTTTCCAGGACTCGACCCACAAAATACACAAATATTTTTCAATGATTGTGCAGAGGTTCCAGCCATGTTTTTTTACTTTCTTCTTTTTTTTTTTGCGAAAATAGAGAGAAAGATGAGAGATTTTATAGGGGTAATATGTTATCAGGACAAAACTATGGGTCACAGTTGTAAACAGAATAAACAGTAAAAACAATAATGACACACATGCATGTAAACAGTAGTGTGATTGTGGCTCACAATTTTCCTCTGGTTTTACGTCCAGAAACGGCTTCAACGCCTTCTATGAGTCGAGGATATGCTTCCCATCCAATTTTCTTATAAATTGGCAAACAGGGTCTTTTTTAGTCGGATTCCCAAGACTATGACGCTCATCTTGGAATTGTTTCCATAAACGGAGAAGTTCAATATGCACATGTCCACTAGAATGCGTCTCAAGAGTCAATAAGATGTTATCTAAAGACTCCTTACTCAGCCCATTCTTAATGAAACCAATTTTATCTTCTCTGTTATTGGAAACACATCCCAAAGATCTGCATCGTTTGTCACAAGTCCATCTTGCACACTTATGACAAACCCCTAAACTTTTGGCCCTTCGTTTTTTCGCATAAGTGCTTTTTCCTAATCCAGGCAAATACCGAATGAGCAATGATTGTGGAACTTCTCCTCCTAATCGGACCTTAGCTTCTATTACAAGACGAATATCTTCTGGAATTCCTTTTTGCATTAGCAATCTCAATCTTTCACACCTTCCTGCATAAATTTTTCTTAGAACATTTTCAGAAACAGAGGGAAAATATTTACAAATTTTTGAGAGAATTTCATCCATTTTGAAAAGAAAAGAAATGATTTTTTTTTTTTTTTTATCAGCAATTATGGGAAACTGATTAAACCGACTATGAGAGTCACGGAGTACCGTTATCCGCCATTTAACCGGGAAAATAAAAAGATTAAGGAAACCTGAAATAAAAACAAACAAAATTAAATGCAACACAAAAAAAATCAAGGATCGGAAAGGGAAATAAACTCTTCTTGAAAAATTTCATTTTCTAAAAATGGTTTAAGCCTTTGTCCATTTACTTTAAAAACATCACCATTTTTAGGATTTTCAATATCCACAGCTCCATAAGTATACACATGCTTTACAACATATGGGCCTGTCCATCTTGATCGTAATTTTCCTGGGAATATGTGAAGTCGAGAATTATAAAGCAAAACTTTTTTACCAATCTCAAAAGATTTTCTAAGAATTGTTTTATCATGAAATGATTTGATTTTTGCTTTATAAATCCTTGAATTCTCATACGCGTCATTTCTGAGTTCATCAAGTTCATTAAGTTGCAATTTACGCAATTTGTTGGCATCATCCATGCTTGAATTTAAAGTTTTGATCGCCCAATAAGCTTTATGTTCCAATTCCACAGGCAAATGACAATGTTTTCCATAAACCAACCTATAGGGAGACATATTCAATGATGTTTTAAAAGCTGTTCGATATGCCCAAAGTGCATCATTAAGTCGCAGAGACCAATCTTTTCTATTTGAGTTAACAGTTTTTTCCAAAATTTGCTTTATCTCCCTATTAGCTAATTCAACTTGTCCATTTGTTTGAGGATGATAAGGAGTAGTTACTTTGTGAGTAATACCATATTTTTTCATTAATGAAGCAAATGGTTTATTAACAAAGTGAGTTCCCCCATCACTTATCATGGCTCGAGGAATTCCAAATCTACTAAAAATATTTTCTTTTAAAAATTTGATGACGATTTTATGATCATTTGTTCGACATGGAATTGCCTCTATCCATTTGGAAACATAATCAACTGCAACTAAAATATACAAGTATCCAAACGACGGTGGAAAAGGTCCCATAAAATCTATTCCCCAACAATCAAAGATTTCAATTTCAATAATAGGATTCAAAGGCATCATGTTTCTTTTTGAAATCGCACCCAATTTTTGACAATTTTCACAAATCTTGCAGATTTCGTGGGTGTCTTTAAACAAAGTGGGCCAATAAAATCCACACTGCAGGATTTTTGCAGCTGTTTTCTTTGAAGAAAAATGTCCTCCGCATGCTTCTGAATGACAAAATTTAATGACACTACTTACCTCATTGTCGGGTATGCAACGTCGAAAAATTTGATCCGGACAATACTTGAACAGATACGGATCATCCCAATAAAAGTTTTTTACCTCATTCAAAAATTTTCTTTTATCTTGAGAACTCCATTGCGGTGGCATTTTTCCTGTCACAAGAAAATTTACTATGTTAGCAAACCAAGGTGTAGTAGTAACTGAAAATAGATGTTCATCAGGAAAATTATCGTTAATTGGTGTCATTTCACAAGATGATCCTGTTACTAGTCTTGATAAATGATCGGCTACGACATTCTCGGTTCCTTTTTTATCTTTGATCACAATGTCAAATTCTTGGAGCAACAAAATCCATCGTATCAGTCGTGGCTTTGCATCCTGTTTGGTCAACAAATATCTAATAGCAGAATGATCAGTAAACACGATAGTTGTTGATCCAATCAAATAAGAACGAAATTTATCTAATGCAAATATTACAGCAAGTAGTTCTTTTTCAGTTGTGGAGTAATTCATTTGAGCATTGTTTAAAGTTCTACTTGCATAATATATCACATAAGGCTTACCGTTTCTTCTTTGACCCAATACTGCACCGACTGCATAATCACTCGCATCGCACATGATTTCAAATGGTAAAGACCAATCAGGAGGTTGCATGATAGGAGCTGATGTTAAATGTCGAATGATTTTATCAAAAGCATTTTGACATTCTTGAGTCCACTCAAATGCAGTGTCTTTTGTTAAGAGGTTACAAATGGGTTTAGAGATTAAACTAAAGTCCTTTATAAACCTCCTATAAAATCCAGCATGTCCCAAAAATGAGCGAATTTCTTTAATGGTTTTTGGAGGGGGTAAATTGGCAATGACATCAACTTTTGCTTTATCAACTTCAATTCCATGAGATGACACGACATGTCCCAAAACAATTCCAGAAGTAATCATGTAATGACATTTTTCCCAATTTAAAATAAGACCTTTTTCCTCGCATCTTTTTAAAACTTTTTCCAAATTTTCAAGACAATTATCAAATGTATTCCCAAAGACAGTTAAATCATCCATGAAAATTTCCAAACAATTTTCAACCATGTCGCAAAAAATGCTTAGCATACATCTTTGAAATGTTGCTGGGGCATTGCATAATCCAAATGGCATCCTTCTAAATGCAAATGTTCCAAAAGGACATGTGAATGTAGTTTTATCTTGATCTTCGAGTGCAATGGGAATTTGATAATAACCTGAATATCCATCAAGAAAACAGTAGTATGGATGACCTGCTACTCTTTCTAAAATTTGATCCAAAAATGGTAATGGAAAATGATCTTTTCTAGTGGCGTCATTTAATTTTCTATAATCAATACACATCCGCCAACTAGATGGGACTCGACTTGTTAACAATTCACCTTTTTCATTTTTTATCACTGTGATGCCAGATTTTTTCGGAACTACTTGTGTTGGGCTTACCCACTTACTATCAGAAATAGGGTAGATAATCCCAACATCAAGTAGTTTGAGAACTTCAGTTTTCACAACATCTTTCATGTGTGGATTTAATCTCCTTTGTGGTTGTTGAGATGTTTTTGCATTTTCTTCTAAGTGAATTTTGTGAGTGCAAATTAGTGGATTAATGCCCTTGAGATCTTTTAGTGTCCAACCAATTGCATTTTTATGTCTTTTAAGCATATCAACTAATTTACCTTCTTCATCACTTGCTAGTTTGGAAGAAATTACCACCGGATATGTTTCATCTTCTCCAAGAAATGCATACTTCAATTCTTCTGGCAAGGGTTTTAACTCCAATATGGGTGGTTCGTCTTTGTTCTCATATTTTGCATCAAATTCTTTCTCTGATCCTGGTAACGAGTGATACCTGATAAAATCATCAAGATCAATTTCAATATTTTCTTTAACAGTTTCAATTGAACAAATATCTAATTGATCACGAGTACTCCCTTCTTGAATGTTTTCTTCCACAAGAGTTTCAATAAGATTTTCATCTTCACTTTCATCTCCTTTTTCATGTGGTTGCTTACAAAGATTAAACACATTAAGCTCCATGGTCATGTTACCACATGACAACTTCATTATTCCATTCCGGCAATTTATAAGAGCATTAGAAGTTGCTAAAAATGGACGACCTAAAATTACAGGAATTGCATTACAAGCTTCGATAGGTTGTGTATCTAAAACTATGAAATCGACAGGATATACAAAGTTATCAACTTGGACCAACACGTCTTCTACCATACCTCTTGGCATTTTAACAGATCTATCAGCAAGTAAAAGTGTTACCGACGTAGGTTTTAACTCGCTAGATTGAGTTCTTTATAAACTGAATATGGAAGTAAATTCATACTAGCTCCAAGGTCAAGCAAGGCTTTTTTAATCTTTCGTTCTCCAATAATACAAGAAATAGTAGGACAACCAAGGTCTTTGTATTTCAAAGCATTATTATTTTGAATGATTGCACTTACTTGTTCGGCTAAAAATGCTTTCTTTTTCACATTCAATTTTCTTTTCACAGTGCACAAGTCTTTCAAAAATTTGGCATATGATGGTACCTGTTTTATTGCATTTAATAAAGGAATATTAACTTTTACTTGTTTAAAAATATCGTATATATCAGAATTCAAATTTGATTTTTTGTATTTTTCAATGCATGATAGAATGGTGGTGACACTGTCTGTTGAACCTCCTCTTTGCAAGTTATGGGTTCCACATCCTTACCCTTTGGAGTTGATTTATCATCATCTTCACAAGGTTCAAGAATGGATTTTTCCACAACCTTACCACTTCGAAGGGTAATAACATATTTTACCTGATCCATCGGTTGAGTTCCAGAAGTTCCAGTTTGTGAATGATAATCCTTGGGATTAGGCAGAGGTTGTGAAGGAAATTTACCTTTTTCATGAACATTAAGTGCAGATGCAAATTTAGCAAGAGTATCTTTCAAATCTGTCATGGTTTGAGCAGTTTGAGTATTGATAGACTCTTGCTTTGCAATGAAAGAATTCAATATATCTTCCAAATTCCTTTTAGGTGGAGGAACATAAGGTGCATAATTTTGAAAATTTTGTTGATTTTGGAAATGTGGTTGTGAAAATTGTGCAGCATTATCATTCCTCCAACTAAAATTTGGATGATTTCGCCAACCTGGATTGTAACTTTGAGAAAATGGTTCAAAATTTGGCCTTTTGAGATTGTTTAAAACATTGGCTTGTTCATGGAGACATTCTTTAAAAGAAGGCAAAGTGGGACAATCTTTTGTAGAATGATCACTTGTATCACAGATGTGACATGCAATTTCTTGAACAGATTTTAATTGACCATTCTTTTTCAATTCAAGTGCCTCAACTTTTCTTGCCAAAGAGGTAAATCTAGCTTGAAGATCATGTTCATCTTTGAGAGTGTACATACCTCCACCAGATGTAGGAGATTGAATCTTGTTTGATGGTTCGATTGTACCTATAGTGTCCCAATTTTGAGCATTTTCAGCTAATGAATCGAGATACTCAATTGCCTCGTTTGGATCTTTATCTTCAAATGTTCCATTACACATAAATTCAACCATTTGCCTATCTTTAGGTGTTAAGCCTTCATAAAATTGAGAAACAACTCTCCAAATTTCAAAACCATGATGTGGACAAAGATTAAGCAATTCTTTATATCTATCCCAACACTGATAAAAAGTTTCTCCTTGTTTTTGAGTGAAAGTGATGATTTGCCTTTTGAAAGAATTTGTTCTATGAGATGGAAAAAACTTTTTCAAAAATTGTTGTTGCAATTCATCCCAAGTTCGAATGGATCCCGATCTAAGATTTTGTAGCCAAGTTTTAGCTTTATCTTTTAAAGAAAAAGGAAAAAGCTTAAGTCGAATGGTGTTCATGCTACAATTTAGATCATTATATGTGTTGCACACTTCTTCAAACTCTCGTAAATGCATGTATGGATTTTCAGAATCTAAGCCATGAAAGTTGGGTAAAAGTTGGATAATACCAGGCTTAAAATTGAAATGAGATGCATCAGGGGGAAAAACTAGACATGAAGGTGCACTAGTACGTGTAGGATTCATGTGATCTCTAAGTGTTCTTCGTCTATCATGATCATGTTGAGATTGAATTTCATCTTCATTTTCTTGGATGGGTTCTTCCGCCATGTTTTGTGAAAATAAAGGGTTATTTCGAATGAGTCGACCACTAAGTGTACGTGACCAAATAATGCTCATGCAAATGCAAATGCAAAAGAATAAAAACACACAAAAGCAATAAAAATTCAAATAAAGAAAAATAAACTATAAACAAAATTAAATAGACTTGAAATTAAATTATACTTCCCCGGCAACGGCGCCAAAAACTTGTTGTCACTTTGATTGTTGCACTCCCAAGAGCAGGTTGTCCACAAGTAGTATAATTCGGTGAGTCCGATATCGTATCCACAGGGAAGCTAAGGTAATTACAAGTCCACTACAATGTCTTTTTGTTTTGTTTTTGTTTTTGTTTCTTTTTAATTTTAATTGTTTGAATCTTTAATGGGTAAATTTTAATTGTTCAAATTTTAATTTAAGTAGTTGAGATTAAAGGATCCACTCTTGGTATTTTAATAAAGTTAACATTAACGAACAATATTGAAATCCACTTAATAAAATGGTTCCAATATATTAAATAATCATATTTATATTATGTTATAAATTATTATCTTATAAGTATATAATATATACCAAAACTTATAAATGTGGTCAAGTATTTATTGTGCTATATATATTTGTAAACACTAAATCAAGGTTCCCACTTTAAATGGTTGGTAAAACCAAACAAACATTTAAATGGTTTCAAATATTTAATATTATAATATATTCATATATAATAAATCAAGGTATCCATTTTAAATGGTTGGTAATACCAAACAAACATTTAAATGGTTCCAAGAATTTAGTGTAACATATAGCAACAATAAATCAAAACTCCCACTTATAAATAGGGTATAAAAATGCTTAAAGAAATAAATATAACATAAACAATAAATAATGATTAAATATTATAAAACATAGATTCTTACCTTTTAATAACCTTATTATCATGCCAAGAGTTTCACATTATCATCTCAACTTTAGGAAGTTAGCTATTCATTATTCAAAGTGTAAAACTTTGAATATGAAATTAACATGCTAATTGTATTTAAATAAAGAAATAAAGGAAAAATATAGAGAGAAATATTATGAACTCAAAGGTTTGTCCATAGAATGAGGGATATCTCAATACTATACAATGCACCCCTATTTATAGCCAAATTTGGGGAGACAACCACAAATAAAATATTATTTTTTTACACATAAGTCTTCATTGGTTTTCCAAGATGTTATATTATATTACACATCACTTTTGAAAATCTTCTTCTCCGAATTTGCTTCTTTACATAAAAAGAAACATGTGGATAATTGAGTTGTCTAGTTGTGGTATTTGTTTCAAACCATTTGACCAAGTAATTTGAGAGATATGGTCAAAATACCAGAGCATGGTAAAACTGTCACTCCTTTGGTAACTTTATTTGTTGCTTAATTTGATCCCAATCGTTAGAGGATTTTTATCTCATGCTTGTCAACAATATTGTAGATATTATAATCAACTTTCTACAGGTCCAAGAATCATCTTAATCCCATTTGCAACGCCAAGTTTATTATTGTTTTATCGAACCTGTAAAAAATAGTAAAAACTTGTAATTAGACAACAACTTATATTTTATACAATTTATTATAAAACATATAATATTTAAACATTTAATAAAACAAAAACTATATATTTATATTATAAAACATTTAATTAATGTACAATTTTTATGTTTATCATGAAGTTATGAAATTTCTTTGGAAGAGCATTGTTTGCAGATATGGCATCCCGAGGAGATTAAATTCAGATAATGGGAGGCAATTCCAGGGAAAGAAAATCACCTCCTGGTGTCAAGAAATGAAGATTATTCAATCTTTCACCTCAGTAGCTTACCCTCAGGCTAATGGACAGACTGAAGTGATTAACAGGATTATTATGCAAGCATTGAAGGCACGACTCCATGGGAAGGGTAAAGATTGGGTGGAGGAATTACCGAGTATCTTATGGGCATACCGAACTACGCCTTGATCATCTACTCGAGAAACACCCTACAGCCTTGTCTATGGTTCAGAAGCAGTCCTACCCGTGGAGATTAGGAAATCTTCAATTCGGATAGAATCTTATCCGAGCAACAATGATCAGTCCCGGGCTATTGAACTTGATTTAGTGGAAGAAAAAAGAGATCGGGCAGCCATTCGAATGGAAGCTTATCGCAGCCGGGTGATGCAGTCCTACAACAAGCATGTTCGACCACGAAATTTTCAGGTTGGGGACCTAGTTATGAAAAAGATCAAGCCGGTAGGTGATGTGGGAAAATTAGAAGCAAGGTGGGAAGGACCTTTCAAAGTAATTCAAAGAGTTAGCTCAGGTACGGCCTATTATTTGGAAGATCCTCAGGGACATGCCCTTAAAAGGCCCTGGAATGCATTTCATTTGAAGAAATATTGTGTATGAAGAATTGTACCTATTATAAGTTATCTTAATAAAGGAATCATTCAACAATTGATCTACAAAGTCCAAGGACCCGTCCCTTAGCCCGGGGACCCGCACCTCGGTCATCTATAAAGTCCAAGGACTCGTACCTTGGCCCGGGGACCCGCACCTCGGTCATCTACAAAGTCCAAGGACCCGTACCTTGGCCCGGAGACCCGCACCCTGGTCATCTACAAAGTCCAAGGACCCGTACCTTAGCCCGGGGACGCGCACCCCGGTCATCTACAAAGTCCAAGGACTCGTACCTTGGCCCGGGGACCCGCACCCCGGTCATCTACAAAGTCCAAGGACCCGTACCTTGGCCGGAGGACCCGTACCCTGGTCATTTACAAAGTCCAAGGACCCGCGCCTCGGTCATCTACAAAGTCCAAAGACCCGTACCTTGGCCCGGAGACCCGCACCTCGGTCATCTACAAAGTCCAAGGACCCGTACCTTGGCCTGAGGACCGGCACCTCGGTCATCTACAAAGTCCAAGGACCCTTACTTTGGCCCGGGGACCCGTACCCTGGTCATTTACAAAGTCCAAGGACCCGTACATTGGCTCGGGGACCCGCACCCCGGTCATTTACTGATCTTGGGGACTCGTACCTCGGCCATTAACCGATTTCAGGGACCTGCACCCCGTTAATTTAACAAGCCTAATTACCTAAGGAACTTTACTTGATAAGGGTTGATTAAACCCCACGGAGATACGGGAAGAAAAGTCAAAATGACACTTGAAGATATGTGGGAACGATTGTTCGAGGCAAGAATAAACAGGAAAGAGACATTTCATTAAAGACAGAAATATTTACAGGGTGCTCGAAAACTCGAGAAATAACTAAAAAAAAAAAAACAACAATAGAATTTAATCTACGGGGGGTCCTGCTCTTCTTCTGGCAAAGACATCGCAGCTTTTTCTAAATCAAGAAAATCCTCCTGGTCGGCTGGAACCAGGCCTGCCTCTTCAAATTGTTCCAGGCACTTGTTGAAGCCCTGTTCAAAGTAAGGAAAAGTCTTATCGGCCACCATCTTCTTGAACTCCCGAGACTTCAAGAAGCGAACCGTTTGTTCTTCCTGGGTCTTTTTTATTAGTTCAACAGCAGCCTGAAAGTCCTCAGCCCTAACCCGAGAAAATTCTGCTTCTGCCCTTGCTGCCTGCGTCTCTGCCCGGGCTTCAGCAAGTTCTGCCCGGGTCGAGTCCATCTGTTGCTGCCAAACAGCCCTCTCCCGAGCCAGAATTTGCTCATGAAGCTCATTCAGCCGGCCGATCTCCTCTTGAAGTTTGTCATGCGCCTCCCGGGCAGCTTTGGATTGAGTATTGGCCCCCTTGGCCGCATGAGCTACCCGTTCGTAAGCATACATGAGCATCTGCATGCGCTGAAAACAAAGAAAGGTCATAAGAGATAATATGAAAGTTGGTATAAAATAAGAGAATTAAGGAAAAGAAAACTTACAGAGAAGGACCGGGCAACCCCATCGGACAGTAGCATATTAGGGTGGAGCCCCTGAAGATGTTCCGCCTAGTCAGGACGTAAGAGGCCCCGGATCATTTTCACAAGGTCCGAGCTGACCTCATCCCCAAAAATATTGGGGAGGACCCAGGGCCTTCCACCTGTGGGGCCAGCAGATGACCCTGTAATTGGAGGAGACCTGACGATCTCCTCGGGTACATCTTCCAGAACCACCGTTTCCACAACCGGTTCCGTGGCGGTTTTCCTCTTCCTGTGGTTAAGGGGAGCCGGGTCCTCCTCAATAGCTTGGGAGGTGGTGTCCTCCCGCTCCTTCGTCTCTGTTTCGACCCGGCGTTCCTTAACTTCCCGGGCCTCTGCCGCGGCACGAGCTCGGCGTTCCTCCTCCTCTTGAGCCTCTCGGGCCCTCTTTTCCGCCCGAGCTTTCTTCTGCTCGACCTTCTTTTTGGCAGCCGCCTCAACCAGGCTTGCCCTTATCATATATTCTTCAGCTGTATCAAGAGAAAACAAGTTAGAAAAGTAAATATACAAAATAAAAAAAAGAGAGTAAGAAGACTAAAGAGTAATTTACCAGCCTGAGGACCATCTTGACCACATTCATCTATTATCCGGTCTACCGGGTCTTCAGGCCGGAACCCAATCCCATAGTGGACCAGGTTGCTCCCCCCGATTAGCTCTTAGGACAAATAAGATCTCCCTCCCAGAATATCACAGGCGTGGGTAAATGGGGGGAGAAGTTTGAAATCTCTAGGGAGTTCAGGCTGCGGGGGCAGAGAAGAAATAAAACCCGTCACACAGGTTAGGAGAGTGGGAAGTTGTAAAAAGAAAAAAATTTTCTTCCACCCCTTCAGAGAGGAAGGAATGTCAGTCAAGAACCGATAATGCATCCGGGCCATAAAAGAGAAGACCCCGTCACTAAATCGGCATGAATAAAAGTAATGGAAAATAGAAGAGTTGATTAGAAGGTATTTCATGCGAAACAAAATAAAAGTGGAGCGTTAGGGTGAAGATGATTGATCGGGAGCCCAAAGAACCGGGCGATTCCCTCAAAAAAGTGATGAATGGGAAAACGAAGACCACTTTTTAGTTGCTCTACAAAAAAAGTCTGAAAACCCGATGGAGGAGTGTCCGGGTGATCATTAGGCTCGGGGATTTTTATTTTGTGGGAAGAAGGGATTGATCCCAGGGACCTAATTTCATCAACCGCCTCGGGACGAAGGGTGGAAGTTACTGTAGAAAACCATAGAGGTTCTGCTACCCTATCCTTCTCCTTGCCTTGGGTACCAGAGGGGCGGGAAGAAGAAGCTTTAGATTTTTTGAGGGGGCGGGAAGAAACGATAGGGATGCCTATGGGGATTTGAACAGAGTGTTCGGAAGAGGTCGGGGAGTTATCCGCGGACCGGCCCTTGGCATTTTTGCCAGAAGTAGAAGAAGTGGAATTTGACATGATTCAAATAAAAGTAAGGGAGAAGGAACTTACGGTGAAAGAGAAGCGAAGGTGATGAACAGAGACTGGAAAATCGCCGGAATAACAATTTGCGCGTAGGAAAAGCTTGAGAGAGAAATCCGGCAGAGCTTCGCTACGAGTTTGAATTTACAAATGGTTTTTGAAAAATCGGTCATCCACTATATATAGGGGAAGGAATCAATCTACACCGTTGATCTAAAACAGATCGAACGAACCAGATCAACCTCGAAAATTGAAGCGGCATGATTAGGCGGGATATTTGAAAAGACAGGTTTATAAATCGAGGCGTCGTGATCATTTATATGCTCGGAATACGTACAGATTCTGACAGCTTCAGTAGGGCACGCGCCATTATAACACTATATTAATTACCCGAGAATACAGAACGACATCTTATCTATAAGCCTGGGTGGTGTGAGAACCCGGCATCTTATCTATAAGCCCGGGTGGTGTGTGAACCCGGTATCTTATTTGTCATCCCGGGTAATGTGAGAGCACGGCATATTGTTTATAAACCTGGGCGATATCAGGTCCTGGCATTTTATTCTGAACCCGGGAACTTCAAGGCCCGGCAATTTATTTTAAGCTCAGGAAACATTAGGTCCTGGCATTTCAGTTTTACTCGTTAGTTATATATTATTCGATTTACATGAGTTTGTTTACAGAAGATTAAAAAAGAAAAATGAGGTAATCAAAATTTTATTAAGGAAGTTGTTGATGCCGTCTTACATCTGCTATTCTCAAGGCTACATAATCTTGCCACTCAGATATCCAATCAGTCAATTCCTGAATGTGAAGATTGGTGAAGGACTCGGCGGTTGAGATCTTGTTCAGCTGATGCCATTCCTTCCACAGCATCGCATGCAACAGAACTTGGTCAGTGGCCAGATCTGCAACTCGAGCTACTTCAAGCTCTCGTCTGTATTTCCTCGCCACTGCTCTTTGTGCACGAGTGAGGGCCAAACCGTTTTGGTGCATGTTACTGAGATCTTGAATCTTATACCAGGTAGACATGACCTTTACGCAGATATATTCTCAATAGTCCTCTTCAAACCCTCCAGATAGGGGTGTATTCCACTTGGTGCTTGAGCGTGCGTACCACCGAAAGTGATTGTACTACTGCAAGCACTAGAATCACTTGAACTCGACATATTGAATTGATGTTATCACCTTTCGTTTCTACCATCTTATTTATAGGCAAGTGGCATTTGATATTGAAGAAGTTGGAAGGTCTCTAACCGATCAAAACGCTCTCATTTATTAAGAGGGAGCTAATCACAGCCGTTGATCTACGAACGCATGAACGATTAGGATGAATTTTGAAAGTTGAGCCGGGCAGACGAAAGGACGCGCACGCATATCAATGTGACAGACTTATCGGATTCTCGGAATATGAAACGATTTTTCGATAATATAAATGCTAAAGCATGCGTCAAAGCCACATCACGTGGATTACCCAAGAACACCAACCAACGGAACATCTGAGCCCGGGAAATTTAAGGTCCCGGCACCTTATTCTAAGCCAAGGGTATATGAGGTCTCGGCATTCCGGTTTATCGTTTATCCGTTATTAATTCTCGGCTGATGTCAGTTAGATTTCAATTATTTAATTCATGATATATGCGTCTACTTATTAAATTTAAAGATACCAGGAAAATAAACGACCGAGACAAACTGGGAGAAATATTTCTTATATTATTCATCTAACAAAAATTAGCACGGATTACATCAAAATATTCCTCTTCTACAGCAGCCTCCCATTTTTTCAACCAACTGGTTAAAACTCCGGTGGAAGTCTTTAGGAAGCTGTCCGAATCAGCAATCTGATGGAGGATTTTCCTTTCTTTCCGAAGCATTAGCTGGTAGACATGTCCATCAGTAAAGATGTCTGAACACTCGGATATGTGCAAGTATTCCCGAAATTTCTTCATTTTTGCTACTAATCTGGGAGTAGTAGCTTCTCCCGTTTCATAAAAGAACTTCAGCCCCTGAAGCTTTTCCCAGTAGCAAAGAATTTTATGGAAGACTTTATCTTCCATAGTAGCTTTTCGAGCCTCCAAAGCAGATTCCTTGAAAACCTCAGTCATATCAGGAACCTTTGAGCCACTTGCGCCTGCCATTATACTCCTTGGATAATAATTTGGTAAGATGATGGAAAAATAGGTGGGTTGTTATATATAGGGGGAAGAGGTTGATCAGAGCTGTTGATCTTTGAATGCATGAACGGTCAGGATGGGTATTGGAAGTTGTACTAGATAGCGGAAAAGACGTGCACAGATATAGGAATATCATGACGATCATCCTCGGGAACACGAAACGTTTTGGATAAGATTGAAGTTTAGGGCTCACGTCAGCAATATCCACGTATCAATACACTACAATCAACCCATAAAATCCCAAGTGATAAAGATATTTTCCTGACCGAGCACACGAGACCAATCGGGACAGCGAGTGGACTCTAGCCCGACTAATTAAGGAGGTAGTGATGATGCCCCGGGATGTCCCGGGTCATGGATAGGCCCTGGGACTACCTGGGCCATGAAGCATACTCATGAATAGTGCCCGGGTCAGGATGGTATGCTCTCAGGCCGATAGCATGACAAGATGGGATAAGGACCCGAGTCATATAACTGCTCGGGACGAAGAGAGCACAACTTAGAGAAATCACAAAGTGAGCAATCAGTCAGTGGGCTGAGCCATTGGACCACCCGGGACATGACTTCCCCAAGACGTGGAATGCCCGAGCTCTCCTATAATTGCCCGAGAAGCATTCTGCTCGGTCACCTCGATATGAGTAAAGCATTTAATGGCGTCAACTTGGTAGGGCATGCACAGCTGACCTATCTCTGACAATAACATAAATTGATGACAAAATTAAGTGGGCTGGATGTGACTAGTATATGATTTGACATGTAAGAATATAGGGTATAATCAGACACCCTATTATAATTAATTATCAGCGCAAGGAACGAGGTCATCATTGCAATCTCTACTATAAATATCAGGTTCTTTATTTGCATTTAGACTACATTCAGATATTAACTCACATTGAATACTCTCATATATTGTCCCCTTTACACACCAATCACACAGTCATCACTTGACAACATTAGTTTTATCGCTTGAGTATCCTGCTGACTTAAGCATCGGAGTGACCACGCCGGACACCCTTCCGGTGCCCATTCACGAGTTCATCTCCTTGTGTGCAGGTTACAGCTGAAGCCATATTGCGGAGATATATCTCCTTACTCTTATTCCCTTCATATATTGATAGCAGATCCGGTGGAGCACTCGACCCAGCTCGTCCATTTCACCCGGATCGCATCATATGACTATCTCACTCTTTTTATCACTCTTTTTTTCAGCCATTTCATTTTTGTTCTCAAAGGCCATCTCACTTTTTAGTTCACTCTTTTTTTCGGCCTCATCTCTCTTCTTTTTTTTCAAGTGGTCCTCTAACACTTGCTTTAGGGACAAATGAAGTAATACAATGGTTTCCTTCTTCAATACAAATGAGTAACTATTCTTGAACCCATCATGTGTCAACAGCCTATCATATTGCCAAGGCCTACCCAACAAGATATGACAAGCATGCATGGGTACCACATCACACAAGACCTCATCCACAATACTTCCCAATAGAAAAAGGCATTAGCACTTGTTTTGTAACATTCACTTCCGTACAATCATTCAACCATTGAAGCCTATATGGTTGAGGATGTTTTAATGTAGGTAAACCCAATTTCTCAACCATTTCAACACTAGCCACATTAGTACAACCCCCCCTCCCCAATCGATGATTAGATTGCAAACTTTTTGATCTACAAAACACCTAGTATGGAACAAGTTCTCTCTTTGGTTGGTCTCCTCCTCCTTGACTTGGGCACTCATGATTCGCCTAGTCACTAGTGCTTCACCTAATACCGCCTCATATCCCTCATCAGGATCCTCTAATGCAGGCATCTCATCCTCATCACCCTCACTATGAGATTCATACTCACCCTAGTCATTTAAAATCATTACCCTTTTGTTAGGACATTCACTAGAAATATGACCTATCCCTTGACACCTAAAACATTTAACATCTCTAGATCGATTAAGAGGAGTTTCAGATTTACCTTGCACTCCTTGTTTAGGCGCCTCTTGTTTGGTCTCAATCTTGGGCTTGGTCATCACCTTATTCTCCTCACGTTTCACCACATTTGATCGCCACGAAGATGATGAACCCCCAGTTTGATTGGTGCGGCCAACTCCTTGCCTCTTGAGTTGTTGCTCCACTTTTATGGCCATTTGCACCATCTCATCTAGATCCAAATAGTGTCGAAGCTCCACTTGATCTTGAATTTACCTGTTCAAACCACAAAGAAAACGGGCCATTGTTGCCTCACTATCCCCCTCTATATTTGCCCTAATCATGACTACTTCCATCTCCTTATAGTAGTCCTCAACACTCTTTACCCCTTGCCTCAAAGTTGTAGCCTCTTAAACAGCTCCATATAATAGTGATTGGGCACAAACCTCTTCCTCATGACCCTCTTCATCTCATCCCAAGTTTTAATGGGTCTCTCATTATACCTCCTCCTAGTGGTCACTAATTGATCCCACCAAATGAGAGCATAGTCTAGAAATTCAACCACCGCCAACCTAACCTTCTTTTGTTCGGAGTAGTGGTGACATCCAAACACAAACTCTACCCTCTTTTCCCACTCCAAATATGCCTCCGGGTCTGATTTCCCATGGAACGATGGAATTTTCATCTTAATGCTACCCATGTTCCCATCTTCCCTATTCCCATCATGTCTACCTCGTACGGCTTCTCTTCTTCCTCTACCAAATCCTCTGCCTCTTCCATTCCTACCCCAATTTTCATTTTGGCTCTCCTCATCTCCTGCCAAATCATAATCTTCCTCTTCTTCTCCTCTACCCATATTTTTAGGCTTAGATTTATCTCCACTAGTACTAACTTCAAGCCTACTCATCCTCTCATGCAATGGCTCCAACTCTACCCTCATCATCCTACTGAAATGTCCAAACAACGCCTCCATTTGAACCTTAGACAACCCCGGGTTCGAACTATCTCCTACCTCCTTCTCCATATAATTTCAGATTTGTACCTGCAAGAAAACGTTAGTAGAAAACAAAATATTTCTCACCCAAATTCTCACGGTCACTCCAAAGAAAAGTCGCTCCTCACTGCTCTCTAATTTTTTTGCTCACAACAAATACTCACCGTTCAATCCAAAGAAAATTCACTCGCACTCAAGTATTTTCAATCAAATTCGAGAGTTCCCTCAGGGTGCTCAAGCTTCGTATTTGCGTATATCAAATAATCAAGTTCAAACTCGTGAACAATTGTGATCGACTCACTTGGACTGCGTAGACTAGAAATTTGAAGATATAAATTTTTTTTTTACTGTGAGAGGCAATTGAACATGACTCTTTAAAGGAAATAAAACAAATTATCAAAAAGAAATAATGGTGAATTTTTGGATTTTTGGTACTTTTTTTTTGTTTTTTTATTTTTTTGGATGAGTTCTACTCGAAAATCACCAAGAAAAAGAAAAAAAAATTTTCAGAATTTTCGAGAATCACATATTAACGAAATACACAACGATAAACCAAAACAGATCTGTAAACGAACGAAGAAATAAGCATATCTGAAAATTGAAGAACAATATACTTACTTGAATTCAATGAACCTAAGCTCTGATACCAAATGATATGAATCCTCGTACGAATGAAAATCAAACACGATTTATTTGGAATCGCGCCCTCGATTAAATAACGAACAAGGATCGATGTTTTTGTCTCGATCTTTTGAAACAAGTGTGTGCGTAATTTTCACCTAAATTTAGCAACAAATAATCACAATGAAACAATCGAAAACTCGAACGAACCTTCAAAGAACAAGCCTATGACAACCTGCACAAGAACGATCGACAAACGCCACAAAGTTAAAACTTTGATAAGTTTGATTTGAAGAACAAAGCAAGGCTTTGAATGTTTTGAGAGAAAAAAACTCTAAAACTTTGATAAAATATCAATGATAATCTGAATTGTGTGTTAATTTTCTTCCCTCATATCTTTACATATCAAAAGGATATCAATATCTAGTTACCAAACAAATCAAAACTCTAAAGAAGGAAAAATTCTCGCCAAATCGTGAAGGACACGGACCCCGTGTACAGGTCCGGAGTGGGGTCCGTGTAGCCTCTGTAATTCTCCATCTCGAATGTAATGGACACGGACCCCGTGCACAAGTCCGTGCTCGGGTCCGTGTAGGCTCTGGATTTCTCATGCTCGAGTGTAAGGGACACGGACCCCGTGTACAGGTCCGTGCTCAGGTCCGTGTAGCCTCGATCGTTCAAAAAATGCTTGAATAATGTTTTTTTGGCCCCCACACGTACTCCCATCCATCACGAAGTCTTCCGCACTCTGCACCTCGCTTGTAAGTCCTTCTCCTTTGCTCATAAGCCCATGCAATGCTTCCTTGAACCTCTTCAGTCATCCTCTCGTAATTGGTCCCTCCGGCAACTCAAAAGGGTCTCATGCTTTCCTTGGGGCTTGACCAACCGTGTTCGCATCAACCCCTTCTTCCAGGAAGATTTCGGGACTTGCTAATCAAGATGGGAATTCAAAATATACATTCTCCATCTTGAGGGGGAGTATTAGAAATGGACTTTTTTATATAGTAACTTTTGTAAAAACACATTTTTACTCATACACTTACGTTTTTGTCCATACTAGTATAAATACAAGTTAGGGCCCATGCTTTGTAAGTTTTTCCCGCATTGCGGTTATGAAGATTTCATTTCATTCAAATTCTTTACTATTATGAAATTATTCAAAGTTGTGTTGCAATAACTTAGCTTTTACTATATCTTCTGTTCCTGATAAACGTCTGTTATATATAGATTTCATGAGTTTCTGCGGAATTTGTTTTTGAGTGATGCGAGCACAGAAACACTATAGCATATTGAGATGATCTTAACATGTTCTTCTGCAAAGATTGATGGTCTCTAAGTCTTGTTTATTCCTTCAATTGCAATTTGTTTTGTTAATGCTACTATCTGCTTTGATCGATCAAGAAAATGCACGTAATACAAATTTAATGAGTGTCGTATGATTCTCGTTTTGTTAGTAGTCAGATTCTTAACTTTCTAGATTTGATAGTTTTTATGCATACACTACTTGCAACTTAACTTGTTTGAGAATTAGAGTTGTCTGGAATGTTCCTTAACCACGATGTTTACCACAAATGTTTATCTTTTTTCTTTTCACCATAATGAGAAAAAAGCTTGTTATGTAACATCTGAGGATTTGCCAAGATCTAAATTTTTTTGATCACATCCGTCATTCATCTAAGATCGCATTATTCATTTTTTACTGCTGATTGGTATTGCAAAAGCAATTGCTTATGAATCTTTGAATATGTTTCTTGATTCTGGATCAATTAAGTGTTGAATTCGCCTATGCATAACATTGTAACTAAATGATCACTGTATCTAACCTCAAAAGAAGTTATTGTTTTTGTGATCTGTTAATAACCTTAATGCTTGTTAGTTACCTTGAATTTGGTCATGATTTGAGCCACACTCCCGCCACCCAAAAAACAAAAGCTAACCAACTAAAATTCAAAAAAACTGAAGAGCAAGAGTTGGGATCTGCTCAGCTTGGAATTTGAAACTTGGACTTTGACAAACAATTTCTTGATTTGAATTAATGCACACATTCTTCCTGATGGGATAGTGTTATTTATAATTTTGTTGTTCTTATATCATTATAGTGGCAGCTAACCTTTTTCAACTGAATTAGGAAATGAGCTTCCCGCAGAACTTATTCAAACATTGATAAAGATGGCACCTACGGCTGAAGAGGAATTGAAGCTAAGACTCTACAGTGGCAATCTTTCTCAACTTGGTACAGCCGAGCGCTTCCTCAAAATCTTGGTTGAGATTCCTTTTGTCTTTAAGAGGCTTGATTCCTTGCTATTTATGTGCACTCTTCAGGAGGAGATATCAACGTTAAAAGAGTCTCTCACAGTTTTGGAGGTGGTAATTTGTCCTGTTTACCGCATCATAATCTCCATCTTGGTATTACAAGTCTAATTTTTCCCTATAATTTGGATAACTTATAAAATCTGAATTCTGGATTGCAGAGCTATGTATAACCCTAGTCTGACAATTATAATCTCTTGTTAAATTTGTCAAAATAAATTTTATGGTTTAGGATTAATGATAGTTGGTTTAAGCTTCTCAGGTTATGCTTGCAAGCACTTGAAAGTCTGTAATTGTTTCTCGTTGCCCTATAGCACATCACAACTAACAAGCCATTTTGAAAAGTTAATTTTTATTGAGCCCAACAAGGAGACCACTGAAGAAAATGTGAGGCTTGTTTTGGCATCAGTATATGAACTTTGTTTTTTTAACAACAAATTAACATGTCCACTCGTCCATTTCACTTGTAGATTGCTCATGCTGATCATTTTCGCTATATGAATTGCACATAATATATGATGAATTTGAAAAAATGTATCTTTAAACTAATGTTTTTTGGGCTATGTGCTTCTGTGTTATTCCTCTAGAAGCTATTTGGATTTTGTATGTAGAATCATTTTAGATATTAAACTAATGTACACTGTACATGCATTCTCTCCTAAGTATCTGATAAAGAATTTGATGACGATTGATCAACAATTTTCTGCTTGGGTTATAATCTTGTATTCATGGTTCTTGACCAGCAGGGTGCATGCACAGAATCGCGGAAAAGTATGTTGTTTCTCAAGCTTCTCGAGGCTGTTCTTAAAACAGGAAACCGCATGAATGACGGGACATTCCGTGGTGGTGCGGAAGCATTTAAGCTTGATACACTTCTAAAATTAGCTTTTGTGAAAGGAACGGGTGGAAAAACGACACTGCTGCACTTTGTTGTTAAGGAAATAATTCGTTCAGAAGGCATAAGAGCTGGCCGAGCTGCCAAAGAGAGCCGGAGCTTGTCCAGCTTCAAGTCTGATGATTTCCTTGAGGATTCTATTCAAGATTCTGACGATCAATTCCAGAACAAAGGTCTTCAGGTGGTCTCAGGTCTAGGTAGTGAGCTTGAGAATGTCAAGAATGTTAGAGTAGATGTCCTGCAAGCCAACTGTTGGCTAGGGATTTTATTGACTCAGTTGTAATTAACAATCTTTATTTTAATATAATTCATTATTTCATGGTTTGTTATTTCTTTATCTATATACCCATGTTATCAAACATAGATAAAGACCTTGATTATACTTTAATACAAATTAATCGTAATTCGATGTTGAAACTCGTTTGTAAACACTGTATGATCTAAATTCGTTCCTAGTCGATTCAGCCGCCTAAAACATTGATAAAGGTCGCTTGAGCTCGAGACTAGCATCTGTGATGTTGTGTACTGCGTTTCTTGGTAAGGGCATAGAGATGCCCAAACATGCAGATGGGTAGTCATATGATGATTATACCGAACAACCCTCCCTCGGACTTTCCAAGTGGTTATCATTCATCGAGAGGATAAGTCCGTGGTTATGATTGTGCACCATTAGTCCTTACAACCCAGGACAACACTGAGGCTATATATGCTAGGGCTGTGCTTTGACTCGTTTACCGGCTCCAGGAGAGTCATCAGGTGGCGAGGTTGGGTACAATTGCGAAACATATAGGAGCCAGTGCATTGTAGTCGGGGATTCACCGCTCACCTGCGGGTGTGGATATCCTATGTGATCTGACGAAACTATAGTGCATGGAATCTCTGGCCAGAGTATGAGATGTACGTTAGAGAAGGAGTTCTCGAACGGTAGATGCGATGCCACTATTTATAGTTGTCACATAGTTATCGAATTAAATATGCAATCCTCGATGAACCAATGGTTGCAGATTCGATCGGGATATATGAGATGAAGGGACCGTACTGTACGTTAATCATAATCGACTGGTTCTTGCAGGCACTATCAGTGATACCTAGGGGATCATGGGGCGATATTAGACACTTTTACCATGATCCGATGGGTGCAATCAGAAATGAGTTCTGACATTCTTGATCAAAGTGTTGATGAAAAGAATGGGGCTAACTAGGGTAAGCCCGAATAAAGGATTATGTCCAGAATCACAAAGAGTTGTGGACCCACGGCTAGCTGTATCCCTGAACCATTGAGGGTCAGACAAACACTGGATCGTTTGTTCCCGTTGAGAGAATAAATTCAAGAAGTTGAATTTATATTATATAGTAAATTCAAGGAGTTGAATTTATGATAATTAAATTTTGAGAGAATAAATTAAAGGAGTTGAATTTATAAAATTTGAGAATTTAATTTATTAAACTCAAATGTGGGGTTTATTAAATATTAAATTTTGGAGGTGATAAAATTCAAAGAGTTGTTATAATTTAAATATTAAATTCAAATGTTGAATTTATAATGTATTTAATTTATTAAGCTCAAAGGTTGAGTTTATTAAATATTAAATTAAATATAGTGGAAAGTATGTTTAATGGGCTTGTAGGAGTACAAGTCCAACATACTAAATAATTAAAGTTCTTGATGGACTTTGATTAAATTAATTAAATTAGTTGGACTAGCCCAATTAATTAAATCAAGCCCATTAATGTTAATTATGTAATTAGGCTATGACTTAATTATAAATAGGGGTTGCAAGTCATAACCCTAGCCTACAACAATCATTTTTCGAAAACCACTCCTCCAAAGAAAGAAAAATCGGCCACCTTCTTTTGAGAAAGGTTTTTTGAGCCGTCTCTCAAATAATCTTCTCCTACGTTAAATCTCTTCTAATATTTCTAGTGCAATTTGGAAGAGCATCAAACAATTCAGTCGTAGACCTGATTAGACGAAACGAAAGGAGTCTCTTGAAGAAAATTCGTAGGGATTCATCAAGAGCTAATCCGTTTATACCGGATTAGTTGGAGCCAAGTGAATTAATTCACAAAGGTATAATTTTTAAACATCATATGAATGTTTTATTAAAAACCATACGAACGCCCTATCATATATATTTTGATTGTCAAAATAAAATAAAAATTTTAAAACTTCCGCTGCATTTGGGCGTGTAGAAAACCGAGATCCAATAGTGGTATCAGAGCCAGGTTCTCTATATCGTATGGTTTTAAATCATATTGAATAATTTATTTCTAATCACACAAGAAAATTTTTCAGAAAATTGATGCACCATAAAAATTTATTTTTCCAAAAATTAAAAAAAAATTATTTTCGAATCTGCCCGGAATTGTTCCGGGCAGTCCGTGCGCGCAGGGCCGCGCACGGTGGCGCGCGGCGTCTAGCACGCCAGCGCGCAGCGCGTGCACGGCGTCCCGCACGCCAGCGTGCAGCGTGCGCACGGCGTCCGCATGCCTGTGCGCAGGGTGCGCACAGCGCGCCCGCCAGTGCCCGATACGATCGGGCGGCGGGCGCGGACGGCTGCCCGGGAAGGTCTCGGACACTGTGCTGATTATTGGGCTTGAATTGTTTGGGCCTATGGTGCGATTTTCTGATTTTTCAAAACTTTGGATTAAATTGATATTTTATGAAAATTAGTCAAATTTATTTTTGAAAAATTAATTTTTGGAAAATTAATAATTTTCTTGTAAAATAAATAATTAGAATGTGATTTTAATTATTTATGGTAAAAATGAGTTTTACAAGAAATCAATTATTATTGATTTAATTGAAAATTAAATAAAGGTGTTTATTTAATTTATGAAATGCTTTAATAATTGTGGTGGTTAGTGATAAAATTATTAGATATATGATTTATTAGTTAATTAAATTTATTTAATTAATTGATGTTAATATTTGATATTAAATGCATGAAGGATGATCGAGAGCCTTGACCAATGTGTTAGGTGTATGCTAGGATATTTTACTGTTTTTATTCATTTTTTATAATATTTGATATTATTAAAGTGGGCCTGATTTATGGCCCGTTCCCACCCCCATGAGATGTATCCCTTATGTGCCATGGCTATTTAAATGTAATTATTAGAAATAGTGGAAGATCAAGACTGGAAGATGGTGGACCCGATGAACAAGATGAAGACATGTAAAATATTGGAAGCTCTTGTAATAGTTGCATTTGCATCCCTGCATTCACCTAGGTTTTGGACCTGGATCCATGTTTGGCTCACATGGATCTAATAGTGTTGGCGATCGATCATCCTTATTTATTGTTGAATGTCATATTTTGATATATATGCGATATATAGTAGTATGCATGTATGTATATTATTAGATAATATAGTTGCATGAATCCGGCAAACATATAAACTCGTGGAACGCGTTTTTTAAAATAAAATGATGAGACAATTTTAAAATTAAAATCCCTCATTTTGAATATGATTCAAAATTTATATCAAACAGGAAAAGTAAAAATTAAAAGAGTTTAATTTTTCCTTGCCTTCCATCAACCGTGGTTGCATGTTGATCTCTACCCGCGGACAGTGTCTAGCTCAAATTATTGGGGAGGCCCGGACGCCGGAAAGCTGTGACTTCCACCGGACATATGATGTGAATTGAGTGGAACTCCCATGACTTCGGCTCATATTATTGGGGGAACTCATGGCGACCGTCTACTACAATTCAATATTGATGGGTCGGTTTGACACGCGAAAATAAACGGCGTCATATTATTGGGTCCTTATTAAACGTGAGGCAAAACACGCGGAGGTTGCATAGGGATTCAATTGGAATCTACCTTTTAGAAATTATAATTGGCTGATATTATTCGGGATTATAATTGGCTAATTGGACTCTACGTGCCCACTAAGGAAATACGATTTCCCTTTTTCATCAGAGGGTGATGGAAATGTCAAAATAGTGGGAGTGAATTTATAAAATAAAAATCCATATTTTATATCTTAAAATTATTTTAAAATAATCAGCAACCATTATTCTGTTTCCATATCAGTATATTTTCGATTTCGTCACGTAATACAATTATGTTATTAACAAACTAACCGAATCTAATTTTCAAGAATGGTTGGGAAATTGTTCTGAATTCGGAGAAAATGACATACACACTAATGTCAGTCCTGCTGAACTGACAAAGCATGCAAGATGGTAGGACCATAGTATGCAAGCTAAAGTGTAACATGCTCGCTTTTATGTCAAATGAACTGTAGGGACAGTTTGAGGAAATGTTGAATGCTGCTGACATTCGAATGCACTTGCAAGTGTTGCATGGTGCGTGAAACTCATACAATGATGCACACCACTTTCAAGGAGCTCATGACTACACGTATGCAAGATGGGGCTTTGGCCCATGAGCGTGGTGTACGTATGAATGGGCTTATTGAGAATGTGGTGGGCCGGGAATATGTGATTCCTAACGAGTTACTAGATAACATCAATCTGTTGTCTTTCTCTTCCTCATTTGACGAGGTTATGGTGAACTTCAATTTGAATAAGATAGCTGATAGCCTTGAAGAGCTAGTCAATACACTTATAACTTATGAGATCACTATAAAACAGGAAATTGTTGTTTTTCTAATAGGCCTCTCGTCAGACGAAAAGTGGCCCACAAGTTAAGGGAAAGAAATGTTCTGTCCCTCACAAGGAAAAACAAACCCAATAAGAGGCAAACTTCGAAAGTCACTTAAAGGGCCCACAAAGCCCGATAAGTCAGAACATATTTGTTTTCACTGCAAGAAGAATGGACATATGAAATTATCTGGGCCAAAAATATTTTGGAAATGATAAATGAATGTCCAAAGTAAACAGGATTTCAACAACAAACAAAAGAAAATTAGAAGATCCAAATCCCGCACAAATATGGCACGCTAGATTAGGTCATATTTCCAAAATAAGGATGCACAAGCTAGTGGGAGAAGGTATGTTTGACTTGTCAGACATAAATTCTCTACCTACTTGTAAGTCCTGTCTAAAAAGAAAAATGACCAAGACTCCATTCGATGGAAAGGTGGAACGTGCGCATGGTCTACTGGATTTGATCCATACAGACTTTATGGCCCGCTAAATGTTAGCACAATATTTGGGCAATCCTACTTCATTACCTTTACTGATGACCATTCGAGGTATGGGTATGTTTATTGAAACACAAATCTGAAACATTTGAAAAGTTCAAAGAATTCAGATCTGAAGTAGGAAATCAGCTAGAAAGGTGTATTAAGACACTTCGATCTGATCGAGGGGTAGAATACTTGAGTGCTGATTTTTTTTTTGGTTATATAAAAGAGAATGGGATTCTCTCACAATGGACTCCACCAGCAACACCACAATTGAATGTTGTTTCTGAACGTCGAAATCGAACCCTGATGGACATGGTTCGATCCATGATGGGATTCACTGAACTGCCTACATCGTTTTGGGGCTTTGCGCTTGAAACGGCGGCAATGTTGTTGAATAATGTCCATACCAAAGCAGTGGATAAAACACCATATGAGATATGGATGGGAAAAACTCCCAAATATTCTTACATGAGAATATGGGGATGTCCTGCTTACGTGAAGCAGACAGTGGGAGACAAATTGGATAGTAGATCCACTTTGTGCTACTTTGTAGGATATCCAAAGAATTCTGTCGGATATTATTTCTATCATCCTCATGAAGCAAAAGTGTTTGTTTCAAGAAATGTCACCTTTTTGGAAAGGGATTTTCTATTAGATAGAAAAGGTAAGATGATAGAACTTGAAGAAATTCAAGATACTCCCTCAACTATAGTAGTTGAACCTAATCCTCAACAACCATTAGTTGAAGTACAAGCTCCTAGAAGGTCTGATAGGGTTATTAGACCACCTGCAAGATATACACTTCTTCATGAACAAGGCCATGATGAGCCTTCTGTTGGATGTGATCCAATGAATTTCAAAGAAGCAATATCTGATACTGATTCAATCAAATGGCTTGAAGTCATGCAGTCAGAAATGGACTCTATGTATTCAAACCAAGTCTGGACATTAGTGGATCCACCTGAGGGAATCGTTCCCATAGGATGCAAATAGATCTACAAAAGAAATCTTGGGGCGGATGGGAAGGTAGTGACCTTCAAAGCAAGACTGGTTGCAAAAGGTTATACTCAAAGGCAAGGAATTGATTATAAGGAAACTTTTTCACCAGTAACTATGTTTAAGTCCATTAGAATACTACTAGCCATAACAGCATGGTATGACTATGAGATATGGCAAATGGATGTAAAGACTGCATTCCTCAATGGAGACATCAAAGAAGAAATTTATATGTCTCAACCTGAGGGATACACATCAGTAGGAAGTGAGCATAAGGTATGAAAACTTCAGAGATCTATATATGGTCTCAAGCAGGTATCAAGGAGTTGGAACCTCAGATTTGATAGCGCAATCAAAGAGTTTGGTTTTGCTAAGAATCCCGAGGAACCATGTGTGTACAAGAAAGTTAGTGGGAGTGTAGTGAAATTCTTTATACTTTATGTTGATGACATCCTACTTATTGGGAATGATGTAGGATTACTGCAATCAACTAAAGTATGGTTAGCAAGTAAATTCTCCATGAAAGACATGGGTGAAGCATCCTATGTATTGGGAATACAGATCTATAGAGATAGATCAAAAAGGATGCTAGGACTCACCCAAGCCACTTATATCAATAATATTCTGAAGAGATTCTCTATGGAAGAGTCCAAGAGAGGATACTTACCAATGTGTCATGGTGTTACTCTATCTAAAGCTATGTGTCCTAAAACTGATGAAGAGATAGAGATGATGACACGTATTCCATATGCGTCAGCCATTGGTAGTATCATGTATGGTATGATATCGACACGTCCTGATGTTGCTTACGCTCTGAGTGTTACAAGCAGATATCAGGCGAACCCTGGTCCAATTCATTGGAAGGCCGTGAAAGATATTTTTAAGTACTTGAGAAGGACTAAGAACTTGTTCATGGTCTATGGGGGTGGAGAATTGAAATTGGAAGGCTACACTGATTCTAGCTTCCAATGTGATGTAGATGATTCGAAATCAACCTCTTGTTTTGTATTCATGCTTAATGGTACGGCTGTCTCTTGGAAGAGTTCCAAACAAGACACCGTTGCGGATTCCACCACTGAAGCTGAGTACATTGCTGCGTCTGCTGCAGCCAAAGAGGCAGTTTGGATGAGGAATTTTGTCCAAGAGTTGGGCGTTATTCCTAATGGAGTTGATCCAGTCCCGGTGTACTGCGACAACACTGGTGCCGTTGCGCAAGCAAAAGAACCAAGGTCTCATCAGCGATCCAAACATGTACTGAGGAAGTTCCACATCTTCCGGGAGATTGTGGGAAGAGGAGATATATCAGTCGAAAGAGTCCCCTCTACAGATAACGTTGCTGATCCACTTACAAAGCCCTTGCCAGGACCATTGTTTGAGAAACATCGCGAAGCAATGGGATTAAAGTTTATGGGTAGTTGGCTCTAGGGCAAGTGGGAGATTGTTAGAGTAGATGCCCTGCAAGCCAACTGTTGGCTAGGGATTTTATTGACTCAGTTGTAATTAACAATCTTTATTTTAATATAATTCATTATTTCATGGTTTGTTATTTCTTTATCTGTATACCCATGTTATCAAACATAGATAAAGACCTTGATTATACTTTAATACAAATGAATCGTAATTCGATGTTGAAACTCGTTTGTAAACACTGTATGATCTAAATTCGTTCCTAGTCGATTCAGCCGCCTAAAACATGGATAAAGGTCGCTTGAGCTCGAGACTAGCATCTGTGATGTTGTGTACTGCGTTTCTTGGTAAGGGCATAGAGATGTCCAAACATGCAGATGGGTAGTCATATGATGATTATACCGAACAACCCTCCCTCGGACTTTCCAAGTGGTTATCATTCATCGAGAGGATAAGTCCGTGGTTATGATTGTACACCATTAGTCCTTACAACCCGGGACAACACTGAGGCTCTATATGCTAGGGCTGTGCTTTGACTCGTTTACTGGCTCCAGGAGAGTCATCAGGTGGCGAGGTTGGGTACAATTGCGAAACATATAGGAGCCAGTGCATTGTAGTCGGGGATTCACCGCTCACCTGCGGGTGTGGATATCCTATGTGATCTGATGAAATTATAGTGCATGGAATCTCTGGCCAGAGTATGAGATGTACGTTAGAGAAGGAGTTCTCGAACGGCACATGCGATGCCACTATTTATAGTTGTCACATAGTTATCGAATTAAATATGCAATCCTCGATGAACCAATGGTTGCAGATTCGATCGGGATATATGAGATGAAGGGACCGTACTGTACGTTAATCATAATCGACTGGTTCTTGCAGGCACTATCAGTGATACCTAGGGGATCATGGGGCGATACTAGACGTTCTTACCATGATCCGATGGGTGCAATCAGAAATGAGTTCTGACATTCTTGATCAAAGTGTTGATGAAAAGAATGGGGCTAACTAGGGTAAGCCCGAATAAAAGATTATGTCCAGAATCACAAAGAGTTGTGAACCCACGGCTAGCTGTATCCCTGAACCATTGAGGGTCAGACAAGCACTGGATCGTTTGTTCCCGTTGAGAGAATAAATTCAAGAAGTTGAATTTATATTATATAGTAAATTCAAGGAGTTGAATTTATGATAATTAAATTTTGAGAGAATAAATTCAAGGAGTTGAATTTATAAAATTTGAGAATTTAATTTATTAAACTCAAATGTTGGGTTTATTAAATATTAAATTTTGGAGGTGATAAAATTCAAAGAGTTGAATTTATAATTTAAATATTAAATTCAAATGTTGAATTTATAATATATTTAATTTATTAAGCTCAAAGGTTGAGTTTATTAAATATTAAATTAAATATAGTGGAAAGTATGTTTAATGGGCTTGTAGGAGTACAAGTCCAACATACTAAATAATTAAAGTTCTTGATGGACTTTGATTAAATTAATTAAATTAGTTGGACTAGCCCAATTAATTAAATCAAGCTCATTAATGTTAATTATGTAATTAGGCTATGACTTAATTATAAATAGGGGTTGCAAGTCATAACCCTAGCCTACAACAATCATTTTTCGAAAACCACTCCTCCAAAGAAAGAAAAATCGGCCACCTTCTTTTGGGAAAGGTTTTTTGAGCCGTCTCTCAAATAATCTTCTCCTACGTTAAATCTCTTCTAATATTTCTAGTGCAATTTGGAAGAGGATCAAACAATTCAGTCGTAGACCCGATTAGACGAAACGAAAGGAGTCTCTTGAAGAAAGTTCGTAGGGATTCATCAAGAGCTAATCCGTTTATACCGGATTAGTTGGAGCCAAGTGAATTAATTCACAAAGGTATAATTTTTAAACATCCTATGAATGTTTTATTAAAAACCATACGAACGCCCTATCAAATATATTTTGATTGTCAAAATAAAATAAAAATTTTAAAACTTCCGCTGCGTTTGGGCGTATAGAAAACCGAGATCCAACAAAGAAAACTGCGGTTTTAGATGCTTACAGCGTAACAGGTACAGCGTCTAGGCTCGGCCATACACTCGTAAAATCTAAGAATTTCCTTAATTCGGAGATGAAAAGTGTATCAGAAGAAAATGTGTTTCATCAGGCATTAAAGATTTTGGTGCAGAATGCGGAGCCTGATATTATGTTGTTGCTCGAGGAAGAGAAGCGAATAATGGCTCTTGTGAAGAGCACATCAGATTACTTCCATGGACATGCTGGAAAGGATGAGGGGTTGCGATTATTTGTTATAGTTCGGGATTTCCTTATAATTCTAGAAAAAGTATGAAAAGACTTACAATTGGCCCCATCAAAATCAAGTCGGACATTTAAGGAAGATGATTCAGCAGCATGTCCTGTAGATCCACGCCAGCCTGCTACAGTTGATCGCCGGCGGCTTTTTCCAGCAATCGCAGTTAGCGAATGGATAACTCAAGTTCAGACGACGAATCATTGTAGTTTAATCAAAACACGTAAGAAAAGTTTCATGATCTTTCCTTCAAAGTTGATGCATGTACACGTCTCTGATTCTGATTTGAAGATCGTACTTTTTTGACATCTTTGCTGCTTTATTCAAGTTGTGCAGAGGTTTAGGGAATGCAAAGCCGCAAGTGGTAAAAACAAACAAAAGAAAGAAAAATAAAAAAGAGAATTCATTCATTAGATTGGTGCCCATGATTGTTTGGACTGCGCCGCATACTTGGATGGAGCTGGCTTTACCTTGTACGATCAATCGTTTTGCTGTTCCTCGAAATGGTGCTTCGTACGAACACGAATGATTTCGAAGTGTTTTAATATATATATTTTTTCTTATTCATTTCTCAAAAAAAAATTTGGTCTTAATGCTTTTATTCTTTGAATGAACTGGAAGTAGAACACAGAATCGAAGATGGAGTCGAAACCATCAATGTCAATAATAACACAACAATTGACAATGATTCCGAAACCATTGACAACTCGAATTATCGCACAACAAACTTGAGAAACAAACCCACATAATTAATTTCACCATAATTCAAGATCAATATAATATTAACCCCCCCCCCTCCCACCCCATGTAACAGCCGAACAGAAAAATCACATTTTAACACAGAAAGCGATACAAACCCAACACAAAAAGTCGAATAAAACGGACAAGAGTTCTGTATTCAGATGAAAATAGAGTTAACTTATGTGCACAAAACCAAACCGAAACCCTAACAAAAAACTACAACTAAAAAATACAAAATCACAATTAAAACGAAAACACCAACTAGCGTTCCCAAAAACTAAACTTGTCATCATTCTAAAAAACCAAGTTGTGGTCTCAAAAGACTTTTTATGTCGGAAAAAATAAATCTATCTAATCTTCATCAGCAGAGGTCTTCGATGATCCACCAGTCTTCTTCGGAAGCAAAAGGTTGTGAATGTTGGGCATCACTCCGCCATTGGCAATAGTCACATCTCCAAGGAGTTTGCTCAGCTCTTCATCATTCCTCACAGCCAGCTGAATGTGCCTCGGCACAATTCTTGTCTTCTTGTTATCCCTTGCGGCGTTGCCAGCCAATTCCAGCACCTAATATTCGAAGTATAGGTCAGTATCAGTTAATTTCAATAACGGAACTGAGCATACTCACCATACAAAAATGGTGGTAATTTAAAAAAAACAGACATTCGAGAACAAATTAATATCAAAACATTTGAAATTTTACTCATAAAGTAGGTATAAAAAAAAACTCTAATGCATTTGAAATTCAAAATCGAGATCTAGCTATAAAATAACCCTATATATATATAGGCCATCAGTGAGAAAGCCTGTCTTTCGAGTTTACCTCCGCAGCGAGGTATTCAAGGACCGCGGCGAGGTAGACCGGAGCCCCAGCTCCGACACGTTCGGCGTACTTGCCGGCCTTGAGGAAACGGGCGATACGACCGACTGGAAACTGGAGCCCCGCTTTGCTGCTTCTCGACTGGGCTTTCTTCGCAGACCCCGATCCGAGTGTCTTACCCCGACCAGCCATTTCTAAATTCCGAAAAATTGAAGTAAAAAAGGGAAAAATTGGTTCTAAGAAAACCGGAGAACTACGCTGGGCGAGAATAGGCATTAGCAATTGAGGGATTATATAGTGGTGGGGACAATGAATAGAAGCACGCGGATCTTAGATTTCAGCCGTTGATTAGAGGATGAATGGACGGCAAGATTGAAAAACTATGATCGCCTACTAACCTTCTTTTGTTTGTATGCTCTCCATAGAAATAAAAATCTGGTTTCTCGTGTTAGCAGGAATGGAAAGAGGAAGAAATGTATAAGCTATCATATTAAATTTAAAAACTAAAATACATTATATACAAATCTGAAGAATGAGCAATGTGGCAATATATATATAATACGATTACTAATTTGAATTTGATTTCTTTTTAATTCTAACGTTTTTCTTTGTTTTGTCATTTTTCATTTTTCTTTAATTAGGCCAAAATTTCAATTAACTAGGCAAGGTAATAGTTTTTTTGGTAAAGGTAAATCCGCAACCGCTACTTATAAATTTTGTTTTGACATTCAAAATCATAATCGGGTAATCGTATGGTTTTAATTCCAAGAATAAGATGCTTATCGAATATAACTTGAGTGAATAAATCACTTAGCTCCAATTATTCTGGAGTTTAAACGAAGATAACTATTACTGTATATCCTTACGAACAATTAACTGTATCAATTGTCTTTTCTTCAATCGCCAAACCAAGTCCACGGTTGATAATTTCGTTTCTTTTCTAAATCGAACTAGAGAAGCTAGAAAATTTATGCGTTGAGAAATAAAGTAGACAACGACGGCGACGACACGACGATTTTGCGGTGCACAACAGTGTTGCAGTCACGACGTGGAGGTGTCATGGAAAACCTAAGGGAGGGTTGTTCAAATGTCCCATCATATGAGCACTCATCGTGTATGATCGGACATTTCCATATCTCTACCAATGAAACGTGGTACACAACATCAGAGGTACTAGTTTCAAGCTCGAGTGGTTTTTATCTTTATTTTAGAATGTTGAATCGACTGGTAAAATATTTAGAATATACAATGATTTTCAAATGTGTTTTATGACCGCCATTATATATATCAACTCATTATTCCATAGTATATTCAAGACTTTTATATATTGTTGGAATTTATAAGTTTTAGAGTTTGACAAACAGATCAGTAATCGAACCGAAGACCTAAACTGAACCAGTAATTGAAATGAAAGAACGCAATTGATCTCAGAACTGAAAGAGACTTATCGAACTGAAATAACCAAGTAGAACTGAAGTGAATAAAGTTCTCAAAGTATTAATAAGTCTCAAACCAATGAATCAAATATTGAAAAACTGAATGATATCAGAACTGAAGAGCAGAACTGTAAGGTCTAGAAAATTCGAACTACGTAACCTTACTGCATCCAATCTAGGGTTTTTATTTAAAATATGTGTTTAATGATTTTTTGCATTTATTGCATGATTATTGCATGGTTAGATATTTAATTCTTGGTTATTTAAAGTTTCACGCATTAAGATTTTAAATTGCATTTCGCGGTCGAACGAGTAACGGAGACCGGGGATGATAAGGAAAAATATTTTTATTAAATAATTATTTTTAATTATTTAATATATGGTGTATTTAATTATGATTTTTGAAAATGGGCCTTGATTGGGTATTTTTACTCGTCGGGTTATATTTTTGCCCAAAAGTAAATTTTAACGATTCGGAGGACTTTATGAGGGTTCGAACAATATTTTCAAAAACATACATAAACAAAATATTTTTTGAGAATATTTTTGGGCTTGACGAGTTTATTTTATGGCATAATGGACCTAAAACCTTTTTAAACTCCCTTAATTATTATTATAGGCCCATTAGTGCATAAGCTTCTACTTAAACTCTACCCTATCAAAACCTAAACCTAAACCTATAACACGGCCGCCCATCCCCTTCAGCAGCAGCAGCATTTCAGTAGCTTTCTTCAGTAGCCACTCATTTTCCTCTCAAAACTTTCAAAGAAAATCTTCCCCCGCCTCTCCGGTGCAAGTCGTGCGCGCATATCTTCAAGTTTTCGAGCACATAAACGTTAAGGCACGCCATGTATTTTTATTTTTCTCATCATTCATGTTGTATATATGTTGATGTCTGTTCCGTGTATGAAGAATGCATAGACCTTGCATATTAAATTGTTTTTGCTTCGGTTTGTCATGAAATACGCATGTCTTTGCATATATCTCACGTTTCCTTTGCTTTGGTTCAAGGGGCTGCTAGATGAAGTGTTGCAGAGGCTGTATCACATGCATATCGAGGATACACTACAAGAAATTCTGCATACAACAACGCACATACGACAACGGTTTTTCACAAAAACCGTTGTCGTATGTTTTTTAACAACGGTTTTATCGAAAACCGTTGTCTTTTGGGGGGCAAAGACAACGGTTTTTAAAAACCGTTGTCTTTGGGAGTTCAAAGACAACGGTTTTTGGGATCAATGACAACGATTTTATAGAACTGTTGTCTTTGAGCGTTTTTTTAGGGTCAACGACAACGGTTCTATGAACCGTTGTCTATTAGCGTGTGTTTTTGGACAATGGACAACGGTTTGAAGAAACTGTTGTCGATTAGCGTGGGTTTTTGACAAACAACAATGGTTTTGGAAAACGTTGCAATATTTAGCGACGGTTTTTCACAAACCGTCGCTAATTTTAAATTAGCGACGGTTTTGAAATAACCGTCGCTAATGTTAGCGACTGTTTTAAAAAAACCTGTCGCATCTTTAAACTTAGCGACGGTTTAATAAAAACCGTCACTAAAATTAGCGACATTGTTTTGAAACCGTCGCTAATTTTAGCGACGGTTTAAATCTAAACCGTTGCCAAATAAAAATATGCGACGGTTTAGCATTTACCGTCGCCAATAGCGACGGTTTAACCAAAACCCGTCGCAAACTGTCTATAAATATCTCTATTTTTGATCCATTTTCCTCCACAACACTTCACAACACTTAAAATTTTTCCCTTTTACACCATTTTATCACTTCACACAACAGTTAAAATTTTTCTCTTTTACACAATTTTATCACTTTCACACAACACGTAAAATTTTTCTAACCACTTCATAACTCTTAAAATTTTTCTCTTTTACACGATTTTACTACTTCACAACACTTAAAATTTTTTTCTTTTACATGATTTTAGTTTGGATTATTAGTTTCTTTTAGATTTATTAATTATTAAAAGTATTTTTTTTTATTTTTCGAAACAAATTAGCGACGAAAATCTTGATTACTGACTGTCGCTAAAATTAGCGACGGACTTGATTGGTACCCGTCGCTAATTTTAAATTAGCGACGGTTTTATTCAAACCCGTCGCTATTCTTATTTGCAAATTTGATCTACCACAACGGATAAAAACCGTTGTCGTTGAACGGACTTTCAACAACACCTTCGTTTGCCGTTTTTGTAGTAGTGATATCTAAGGCTGAGAACTGATCGAAACATGGCTGGTCTAAGGGTTTGAGCGTTTGGGCCGTGTAGGGCATGAAATGGCTAGATCGAGAGTTTTGAGTGTGCAGCCATGCATGGCTTGATTACAGCTAGGAATCTGACCCTATTGGGTCCGTGATAGGGCTGAGAGAGGGCTGTGAACAGCTGGTCGTGGTCTAGAAGCCGATCGAAGGAGTTAGGTTGAGGGGTGGATCGGTTGGCTTGATCAGCGGGGCTTCGTGTGTAACGCACGGGGCTTGTTTCTTGGGCAGTAGGTTTAGCTAGGGTTGGTCAAGGAGAGCCTCTTAGGTTCGGACTTTGTCCCAGTATAGTTGGGTAAGTGCTGGTCCGCTTGGTCTTGAGCTAGGGTCGATTATTTAGAGCCCAAGGTGCACTAGGGTTTCGTTCTTCTTGGTGCAGAAATTTTCAGCAAGGGTCAGAGGGATTTCGAAGGTTCTAAATGGTGGGAAATGGGTTGTAAGGGGTATAGTTAATTATTATTAAGTCACGATTTAAGTTGGGAAAAATTTGGTTAGGTTTCGGATTGATTTGGGTTAAAACCGAGACCCCGGTCCAAGTTTTAAAACGAATCGTATACGTTTTGGAACGGACTCGAGTTTTCATCTAAGAATTACTTATAAATATGTTTCGAGGTGTTTTAAGGAGTTTGATTGGCTTCGGGTCGAAATTTAGAGGTTCAGGGGTAAAATGGTCAATTAGGGTTTCGAGGGGTAAAATGGTCATTTTTCACCCTGGTCGAGTTTTTAGTTCTGGCAGCGCTATAAACACAATTTGACATATTTTAAATACTTATGTTATCACGAATATGACTTTTTATGTAAATATGAAAAATACGTTGCATGCTTGATTTTAAAGAAAATTTATGTATATGCATGATTTTATTAAGTGATGAATATGATGACATGTTCTGAAAGATGGGAGTTGGTTGTGACTAATATGATGATACGATAATACGATGACATGTAAGATCAAGGCTCAGTGGATGGGTAATACTGTCGCTGATGTCCCCGCTGACGGGTACCGCGGTTATACGTAAATGGATCCATCTCCTAATACGATGATACCAAAGTCACAACTAATTAACAGAATTTGTAAGGTCCTAGAAATTAAATTTACGTAACCTGAATGCATGCAATCTAGTATTTAATTTAAATGGTGTTTTTATTTATTTTTATGCATTTATTGCATAATTATTGCATGATAAGATTTATTTCACAATTATTTCAAGAGTTCATGCATTAGGGTTTCTAAATGCATTTCGTGCTCGATCGAGGAACGGAGACCGGGGAATTTTCAGGAAAATTATTTTTTTTACATGTTTAATTTTTTTAATTATTAATTCAAGATGTTTTAAGTGTATTTTTCAAAAAATAGGCTTTGTTGGGTATTTTTACCCGCTGAAGCATATTTGATAGGATTTGTTAATAGCTGAAAGCGTGTTTAAAAGGGTGGGTTGAATAAACACTTAAATATTTTCACAGCTACTTCGAATAATGAATCAGTCAGTGACAAACTGAAGCTCGAGAAGCTCGTCTGTCAATAGCAGTTGGTTAACAAGAAATTGTGTGGAAGTAAATCAACTGAAAGAGAGAATATAAAACTGAAATAGGAACACAAGAATTTTATGGATGTTCGAAGATTTCAAACAATTCTACGTCACCCTTTCTATCACAAGGATATGATATTCACTAAAATTTGATCGATAATGAATTGCAAAGACCCACTTCAGTCTTGGATTTAACAATGCCAAACTGAAACTCTTAGTTTACAACTCAGTTCACAGTTTACAACTGGACTTACAAAAATACTTAGCACAACTGATCTCTGTAAGATCGAGTTTTACAACAGCAAGTATGTGCTAGAAGCTCTGAATATAGCCTGAATGCTATTCGATAAAACATTAAGTGTGAGCTTTGATTTCAGCAGAGTGATAACAAGTAAGTCGTGAATTTCGTAGAGTCTTGTAATTAAATCAATTTCTCTTCTCTGCTATTTATAGGATTATCTTTAATGGTAACTTAATATATTTGAATCTTTTCTATCTGTTGTTTGCCATGTCAACATTCTTTTGACATTCGTACCCTGCAGTTTTTCTGAAATGCGGCACTCCCACTATAAGTTGCAGTCTGTTTTGTACAGTTGTCGGTTGGATGTCCTTATTGTTGAAGTGTACAGTTGAAAGATCATCTGATAAGCAACAGCTGATAGGCTAACAACTGTTTGTAGCAACTGATCAGTCAGTTGTCTGCGTAGCTTAGTCTTTCTTGTTTAATTGCCTTATATTTTCTTCACATTAATCTTCAGTTAATGCAATCAGTTAGTACATGTATTTTGATCAGTTGCCTTCAGTTTTCTCTATCAGTTAGTTCGAATAAATACGTACTCAGTTTGTCAAATTATCGAAATTAAGTTTCCAACAATTTCTCTCTTTTAGGTGTTTGACAAAACTTAGAATTATTGGACTGATCAACAGAATAATTGTAGATAAAATAACTTCTTTATTGATAGCTCTTCCAATGTACAGATTCGTACAAAAATTGAAAGAATAAAGAATCTTGTAACTATCAAAATCTGCCATAGTCTTCAACTGAATAGATGTAGAGACTGTCTTCTAACTGATCATCTATTTCTTTGCTTTCTTATCAGCTGGTTGCTGATCAGTTGGTTGACTAGATCTCTTCTTGGATACCTGCTACTAGTCTTCTTCTTTATCTTCCCCCTATTTGTTAAACGCCTCCACATTTATGGATAAAGTTTTAACCTCTGAGCTGATGTTAGAAACAACATTCATCAAAAGATCTTGCATAGTGTCCATCCTTCTGGTGAGAGAGGTTTGCAAGAAGTCGAAGCGATTGTTGAACATTTCTTGTGTATTGAAGTGTGCTTCAGCTGATGCTCTGTCTTTCCTGATTTGATCCAAATGGAAAAACAAGTTCGTAACATCTGATGTGATCTTTTGAAGACTCTTGAAAGTGTTCTCCTTATTTGTATCAATCTTCACTGTATGTGCCAGCTGGGTTGATTTGATGTCCGAAATAGAAGTCATCATACTGACCAGGTTGTTCTGAATAGCTTGAATCTCTTCAAACATAGATTCAGTTTCTATGTGAATACCATGAGACATGGCTCCAGAGGTTTCTGGTGCCTCTTCTCGATTTCATTGATAAAAAATCACTAAAGCCCTGTTAGTTGTTTCAACTTATGTAATTTCCGGAACATCTTATCTTATAGCTTCTTGAATTTGAGGTGGAGAAAAAGAAGTTTGATGAGTAGCACTTTTTGAAGCTTCTTCAGTTTGAGTATCAGCTGAGATAAAAGATGGCTCGTTAACAAGCTCATCAGCTGATACACTGCCTGGCTTTTCAGTTGGTTGACCATTTTGAACTGTTTCTTCAGTTAGATTCGGAACAGTCTTTGTGACTGGTTGTTCAGTCAAGATTGGCTCTTCAACAGGCACTTCCTGTTCAGTTACTTCTTGTTCAGTCAATGAGGTTGACTGAACTGGTTCTTCAGTTTTTGAAATAATTGCCTGTTATGTCGTGGCAGACAGCTGAACTAGCTCTTTAGTTGGAATAAAAAAAAATTTCTTCTACTGGTTGTTCTGTTCCCTGAGGCTCTTCAGCTGTGACTGTAGATAAAATATTCAGCTGAATATCAGAGGCAACTGATTGGATAACCTCGTCGATGTTTGCCAAAGATAAATCAGCGTCGGTGTACAACTGAACTTCAGCAGAAGAGGATTGAGGAGCAGAAGAAGATGGTTGCACATCTTTTGTTGAAGGAGCAGTTGCTTGTTCTGATGGTTCAGCAACTGGTTCCTGAATTGTGTTCTGGGTTTGGACTGAGGGTTCAGCTTCTTCTTCAGATGAATGATCATGTAAACTCGTTGGAATGATCAGCTCTTGGTCCAGTTCCCAGTGCTTGATTGCCATCTGCAAAGAGATAAGATCCGAGTCTAGCTGATCATACACTTCCTTGTCATTAAAAGTAGTTGGACTGGAAGGATCATAGTTTTGCCGCAGTTGAGCAATCATCTGGCTTAGCTTCTTTTCATGGATTTGATCAAAGAAATATTTCTTCCGTTGCAAGGCTTGACGAATCGTAGAAGCTTTGACAAACTTCAGAACAGTAGCCTCCAGTTTGATAAATTTCTTCAGAATTGACTTCTTTTCTAACTGCTTGGCAAACACATCAGTTTTGAAATGGACCCAATCCTCATAAGCGTTCAGTTTATTCTCGGAAAATTCATTGATCTCGGTCCAGATGAGATCAATTTGAGTTTGGATCACATTAGTGGGTCGGGGCTCTTCAGTTGACTTGCCCTTTCCCTAGGTTTCAGTCCGGGCGTGAGCGATGTTCAGACCTGACGAAGTTGCACCGATATTTTCTATAATCACTACCCCCTTTGGTCTGGAAAAAGGAAGAGAAGTGGGGCCAGTTATAGAGATAAGTGGAGCTTGAACTCCAGCAGATTTCTTCTTTTGTTGAGGAGCAGCTGAAAGAGGTAACTGAACCTCAGTTCCAGTTTTGGTAGTAACCGCCCTTAGCGATATAGCCTTGATCGGCTGTTCACCTGTAGGTTGCTTCAGCCTCTCAGTTGGAACAGTCACCAGTTCAGCAACTGGTCTGATTTTTGGTGTCCTCAGCTGCTTTGGAATCTTCGGGGAAGGAGTCTTCTCAGATTCTGTTTCACTGACAATCAATTTCCTTTTGATTCTCTTCTTCTGTGAAGGCTTCTTGGCTTTCTGAGCCTTCTGCGTCTCAATCTCTTTCATGATCTTCAAAAAAATCTCAGGGTTTATGTCCAGCTTTGTCTTTGGCATTGAAGATTTTGAACTTGGATGATCTTTCAGATTCATCAGCCACCAACCCCTTAGTCTTCAGTAAATAGCTGAGTTGGACAGCAAATCCCTTGGATTGCTTGGATGACTGGAATATATTTTTCAAAATACTGAAGATGAAGTATCTCAAGTTCAGTGGTTTGTCGGCCATAATGGCAGTCATGGCTTGAAACTTTTCCAGTGTGAGGGCAGCAAATGACCTTGCCTTGGACAATAAGCCCTTAGCTACTATATCTGCCAGCAGTTGAACTTCTGGCTTCAGTTTCTTTTTAGGATCGGAGACCTTAATCTTCCGTCCTTCGGCTGAGAGAAGAGTCTGCATCTCCTCTATATCAGAAGCTCTGACTTCTGAAGATTGGCTGGCCCTTCAGTAGGCAACTGAAATAAGTTGCTGAAGGAGTCTTCATCTATTATCAGCAACTGGTTGTTCACAGTAAATGTGATGTTTCCATCAGCAAAAATAAATCCGTTGGCATAGAGATCTTGAAGCTCTTTCGGGTAAATTTCTTGGGAAGACAGTCCCAAGAACATTTTCAGTTCGGTTGATTCCAGTTTCTTGAATATGCTCTTTACATCTTCATCCGGTACTGTCATAACAGAGGCAAAGTCGAATGCCGTAGCGTTCAAAACATGAGCGGGGATCTGGTTTGCAATTTCTGAGTATTTGATTTCTGCGAAGAAAGGTTTTCAGTTTTGATTTGCTCTGTAAATTTGATGTAAGCATAAGGAAAACTGAAATGGAGCGGGGTATAGTACATATATGTGTGACGGTTCAAATTTAAGACACGTGTCAGTCCATGAAATTTTGGATAAAAACGTTCGGTTGTGTGATAAAAACATGTGGGTCCATGTTTTGGAATACTATTCATTGAAAGACAGCAATTAATGCGCACTCAAACAATCATATCACTTATTATGGAATATTTATCGATTAATCTGTTAACTTATGGGAGAAGATCAGTTGGGTCAGCAACTGAGTAATCAGTTGTGAGCTGATTCAGTTCAGTTGAAGACTAACTGACTATTGTCTTTTCAGTTAACTATTTAAATCCGATATTTCCCCTTAATAAATGCATATAAATAAAAGAAAGGGTAAGAAAAACTTAGTTTGGATAAGTCAAAAGCTTTCAGTTGACTTGAGTCTCTTCATCTTCTTCTATTATTCCGATAACAGCCTAACTATAAATAAGAGTAGAGATGTTAGATAACAATAAATCAGCAAACATTTCTAGTTCAAGCAGTTCCAACTTCCCGGTTTCTTCATCAATACTTCGTCAAATAGAAACTTTGAAAGAAAGCATCGAGGAGAAAGTCTGGTTAGGTGTCATGTCTTCTTGGATTAAGTGCATGAACTCCAGAGTATACGGCTTCATGGAGAGGTCCCTACAGCCAGACAAAGAGCTATTGCTAGGAAGTACTTTCGGCGTTTTGAAGTCTGTAAGGTCCAGGAATTTAATTCGCGTAACCTGAATGCATGCATTCTAGGATTTTTTCTATTACGTGTTTATTTAATTTTATGCATTTTATGCATAATTCATGCATGATAAGATGTAATTCATGAAATTTTAAAAGTTTATGCATTAGAGTTTCTATATGTATTTCACGCTTGAACGAGGAACGGGGACCGAAGAATTTTCAGGAAAATTATTTTATTTTACGATTTATTTTGATAAATTAATTTAAAACATTTTTAAGTGTATTTTTTGAAAATAGAAATTTTTTGGTATTTTTACCTGCATGATTTTATTTTTTAACGGTACACAAATTTTATTGAATCTAGGGACTTTTTAAGGGTTCGGCTAATATTTTCAAGGACTTACCAACACGAAATATTTTTCGGGAGTGCGTTTGAAAATAATGGGCCCAATTTTAGACTTATTGGGCTTAAAACCCTTTTAAAATACAATTTTGACCCATTAACTAATATTTTATCTATATAATTAACCCTTAAACACCATTTAACCCTAAACCTAAAATTTTATCCCTCATCAGCCGACACCCCCTTTCAGATTTCAGTGCCCTCGATTTCAGAGAATAACACCAGCTGAAGGCACGGTTGTGGATTGTTCTTGCAAAGAAATTCTCTCCGACTTCCACCCCGAGTCTCTCATGTTTGTGCATCGTTTCAGGCATGCTTTGTATCCCCTTTGCTGCATCATTCAAGTATATATATATACCTGATGTGTGTATGAGGCATGAAACTATTCGACATGAAGAGTTCTTTCGATTTTCATTCATGCCATGCATTTCTTGTAATTGTTACTCATGTTTTCTGTTATGTAGTGGAAGGAGCTGCTGTATTAGATCGTCGAGGGCATGTGCAGATTGAGAGTATGAGGTGTAGGCGCAGAAGCGTGAGGTTGATTGGTGTATGGTCAAAACCGTGAGGGTCTTGCAGATCGGGACTTTGTGTAGGAGGTTCGGTCCTTTGCTTCTTGTACACCAGCCGCGCGAAGGCTTTCCCCAGCGCAGGACCAGACCCTGGTGGGTTTGAGTCAGAGTCTAGAATGACTCGAGCCAGGCTGGAAACAAGAGATCGGGTGATTGGTCGAGGGAAAGGCGAGTTGGTCTCGGTAGGGAGCTTGTGGCGGTTCTTGGTTCCTAGCGGTTAGGGGCATGCATGGGGTCGGTGGCTTGGTTTTAGGAGGTGCCTCAGGGTTTGTTCTAGGTCCTAGTGGGCTTGGATCGGGGCTGGTGCCGTCGGGTTAAGCTAGGACATGAGTTTTTGGGAAAGTGATGGTAGTGGAGTGCAAATAGGGAAGGGCCGAGTGCTTTTTAAATTTTTTGGAATTCCACCTTGAGTCTAAGGGCTGGGATTGAGGGGTTTCAGGATCATTATAGTGTTCTTAAGTCATGGTTAAAATTTTGGAAAATTTGGTTATGTTTCGTGTCGATTCGGGTTAAAACCGAGACCCCAGTCCAAGTTTTAAAACGAATCGGTTAAGTTTGATATTGGGATCGAATTTACATCTAGGAATACTTTTAAATATGTTTTGGGACATTTTAAGGAGTTTGATAAGCTTAGGGTCAATTTTAGAGGTCCAGGGGTAAAATGATGATTGTTGGGGTCCCAGGAGCAAAATGGTCATTTTTCACCCGGGGTGAGGTTTTGGTCATGGCAGCGCCCTGAGCACAAATTTATGATATTTTAGATGTTTATGCATCATGTTTACGATTTTTACGCAATTATGATAATTACGGTGCTTGCTTGGTTTAAATGAAAGATTACGTATATGCATGCTTTTATTTAAGTGATGAACATGATGACACGTTTTGAAGGAAGTGATTTAGTTGTGACTAACACGATGACACAATGACATGTAAGGCCCGGACTCAGTGGGTGGGTAATGCCGTCGCTGATGATCCTCGCCGCCGGATACCACGGTTACACGTTGATGGATCCATTGACTGACACGATGACATGATGATACGAAAGTTACAGCTAATGAACGGAATTCAAATTAAGAAAATTAACACTTATATGCTGATATGATTGTACATGCTATGATTTTACCATGTTTTGACAGGACACGTTTATGTATACGATTTTATTGCTGACATGAAATGTATGTTCATTATGCTATTTTTCACTGTTGTGTGCCTGTATATGTACTCACTAGGCGTGTGTTATACAGGTGAGCATTTTGAGTAGGAGATAGGAGGTGCTGAACTCTGAGTAGGCAGTCCTGGTAGGCGACACGACCCAAGGGCCTATGATTTTTCCGCACCTATATGATTTCATGTTTTGAGAGGATACGAGTATTTTTACGCTGGTTTACTTTACCTTTGATGTTAGAATTTTTCTCATATTTTTGCCCCGCTACATTTTATTGGTAATTGCTTATGAAACTTTTTAGATGATGTTTTTAAGTAGATTTGCATGCATGTAATTTATTTAAATGTTATTTTCAAAATGAGAGCTGATATAAAAAAATATATATTTCAGCATTTTTAAACAAGTAGATGTTTCAAAGTCACCCATGTCTCACAGCTTGTTACGGATCAAGTTCTGATGCACGTTATGCTGTGGAAGGAGTGGAACACGCTTGAGAAGATCTCTTTTTCAGAAGCTTATAGGAGACTGTACTGTCAAGATTTGAATAACTGTTTAACCCTCTGGCAAGATGCCGTTGAGAGGGAAATAAATGGTGTAATTTGGTTCCGATTTAATTCCAATTGAATGAAGTTTCAATTCATTGTTGTCTCTTTATTTTTCTGCAATAATAACTGACATCAGTTGACAAATAATTCATTTAACTGAATGAGTAATAACAGATAAAAGAATTAACTGTCTAGAAGTGGACATCAACTGATGTAACAATAATGAAACTAATATCAGTTGTCAAAAAATTCACTAACTGAATGAGTAATAACAGATAAATGACTAACTGTTAAAAGTGAATAACAACTGTCATAGCAGCAATAAAATGATAAACTGATAAACTGACTAGCAACTGACATAATAACAAACTGATACAATTAATATAAGTCAATTAAACCAAGTATATTTCGAAAGTGAGAAAACTTAGTCTCTGGTAACGATTTGGTGAAGATGTCAGCAGCTTGTAGTTCAGTTGGCACGTATTCCAGTTTGATTGCTTTTTTCAGAGTATGATCTCTGATGAAGTGATGTCTAACATTAATGTGCTTGGTCCGAGAGTGAAGAACTGGATTATATGTGATCGCAATAGTGCTGATATTATCACAAAATATGGGAGATTCTTTAGCATCAATTCCATAATCTTTCAGTTGTTGCTGAATCCAGAGTAGTTGGGCACAGTAGCTTCCAGCAGCAAGATATTCTGCTTCAGTTGTGGAAGTAGCTATTGTAACGTACCGTACTTTTATCTACTTTAAAATTTGCAGAAAAATAAAGATTTTCTTAAATACAAAATAAACTTTCAAATTTCGGTCATCAACAAACTGTTCATCCAAAATATTTGCAATAAAAGAGATCCCCAATAAAGTTTGCTAAAGCAAAATACTTGATTAAACATCGTAAACAAAACGTTAAAATCAGAGTATTTCAAACATTGCATAATTTCTTAAAAACATGGGCGGTCCTCGGGTTTAGCCTCCTGCTCAGTCCAAGCCGGCTCATTGGTTCCCACCCCTCGTCTCCCAAAAGTCATCCTCACCTGCATCGATCAAGTCTAGTGAGTCTAAAGACTCAACATGTATAAACTGGAAATAACAAGTAATACGTAATAAAACCACATGCATCTTTAAAGTAGGGCTTACATACTTGAAGCTTGAACGTAATAGCATAAACATACTTGAAACTTGAACATAATAGCATAAACGTAAACGTGCCATCATCTTAAAATTTTTCTTAAACATAATTGCATCATACATAATTGAGCATACATAACATCATTTTGCGTAGAGATATGTTTCAAAGCAAGTGACCCATACATAAAAGTGACTGAGCAGACTAAACCACAGTACTGGGCTGATAGGGAAAGTCCACTACCACATACATGAGATCCCCGTTCATGCTTTAACGGGTGGATTGGTCCCTGGTCATCTTTTACCGCTTTTCAATCCTGATCAAAACCTGGTCATACTTTACCGAGGTGGAGAGGTCCTCGGCCACGTTCATCGACTTCAAAACCCGTTCATAATTTGGTCACAAGACATTTAGCATACCTCAAAAACTTAAAAATATTTTCTTTTGCATGTCGAACATATTTACTTGGCGTTGAGGGATTCGTTGGATCTCGTTTGAGGCCACTGCTGCACAGGCTAACATGAGTTCAAACCCCTATCTTAAACGTGCTCATCGTACCCAACACCGTAATAATTAAATAACTTATGACTTTCTAGACTCCTCGGGACTTGACCGAGTTTTTGTTCACCATACTAACCATGATCTTGAACCCCAAATCAAATCTTAAGGTGAAGTCTAAGTTATTCTCCAAAATGAAGTACACGGACCCCGTGCCCGGGTCTAGCTCTGGGTCCGTGTAGGCTCTGTAAAGACATACCCGAAAAGAAGGAAGGGCACAGACCCCGTGTCAAGGTCCCGCGATGGGTCCGTGTAGACTCTGAATTTTGACACTTCGAAGGAAACAAGGGCACGGACCACGTGTCAGGGTTCGGCTACAGGTTCGTGTACCCACTGTAAACGTAAACCCACGGAAATTCCTATACTTGTGGCTTAATCTCCCTAACTCAATCATTCCGACCGTGAACCGACACCTCGAGACCCATCCTAGGGTGCTATGGCATTGACTAAACCCATAAAACATCCCAAAACAACGACGTCCAACCTACAATGCAATATAATTCATGAACACGAAGTCTGATGCCAAATCGATTCCTACGACTCCCAACTCAACCACGTGCCTAACGACAAGAAAAGAAACACCAACAATCATCCCAACATCATTATCGATATACTTAAACGCAACAACAAACACCCTTTGATTCCCAACGAAGCCTGCAACGATAAAACTTCAAGAACACATAAAAAAAGCATTTTCAGGAAAATGCAGTTTGAGCAGTCCCACAAAAACGATCATAACTCACTCATTTCTTATCCAAATATTTCGAATTTAATGTCAAATCGAAGTTATCAAAAACTTCTATGTTTTATATGCCAAAAGTATTTCTGGAAAATTGACCGAAAATTCGCAGTATTTAAAATGACAGTAAATTCGTGTTTTGGAGATCAAAAAATTGTTTCAAAAGCGATCCAACCATTTTTGCTCGAACTCTTGCATAACCAACACATTTTTTTGATACAATAAACATCAAAATTATTACTATGACAAGATCGATGCGACAACGAAAGTATATACATGCCTTTTTATATTAAAATTTACCGAACCGACGATACCGAAGCGAGAAAGAAGCGAGGGTTGATCCGAGACGGTCGTGGAACAATTTTCTTGTAACGAAATCAACAAAACCTCGCTGGAAAAATCAGAGGAAGGGGGCGGTTGCTCTTGCTCTCCAAGAACCCTAATATTTTCTTTAAAACAAATGGAATGGAACACAAAGAATTTTGTGTGTGTGTTAACCATATATGTGTGTGTAAATGTGTGGGTTTTTGTGAAAAATTGTAGCGTGTGTATGTGTGTCAGTGGTGAGTAATTAGGGGATAATGGGTTTAATTAAAATAACTAATAACCATTTGACATGCTAATTTCAAGGCTAACTTTACCAAATCCCTTAATTAATATAAAACGCACAAGCGTTAAACTCTTAAAAGTTTAAAATCATAAAAATCACCTAATAAATAAATTAGGCTTTAAAATTGCTAAAATTTTAAATAAAATATTTAAAATGCCTCATTCCTAGCTTAAAAAAAATATCACATTTTAAAAATCGCCAAAATCACGTCGGTATCTTTTCCTCAATCCCGCATCGAATAATCGCCTGAAATATGAAACTCAAGAAAATATTTTAACGTGCATCACATAAATATAAATAATTCAACGTAATGAAATTAACTAAATCATGCATGGCTAAGAAAATCATTTTAAATTAAATAAATGATTTAACCATTAGATAAATGCATGGGTTTTACGTGTACTGAATTTGGGCTCTACAGCTATGGATGTTTGCTTTTTTCTGAACCATGAGATCAGTCGGTCTACTAGAAACTGACAAGATCCACTGGTGCTTTTTCGATCTAGCTTACATACTGCATAATCTGCATCTGAATATCCAACTAAATTGAAAGTAGAATCTTTAGCATACCATAATCCCACATTTTGCATATCCTTAAGATATTTAAAATGCGTTTAGCAGCAGTAAAATGCGATTGCTTGGGATCTGACTGAAATCTAGCACACATGAAAACAGAAAATACTATATCAGGACGACTAGCAGTTAGGTACAATAATGAACCTTTTAAACCTCTGTAGAGTGTCGTCTCAACTGATATCCCCCCTTCATCTTTGTCTAATTTAATCGATGAGCTCATGGGAGTAGTTGCAGCTGAGCATGTTTCCATGCCAAATTTCTTCAGCAGTTCCATCGTGTATTTGGCCTGACTGATAAATGTACCAGTTTCCAGTTGCTTTACTTGTAGACCGATGAAAAATGTCATTTCATCCATCATACTCATCTCAAATTTTTCCTGCATTAACTTAGCAAATTTCTCGCATAATTTGGGGTTAGTTGACCCAAAAATAATATCATCAACATAAATTTGAACAAGTAAAATATGATCATTCTTAGTAAATTTGAACAAAGTCTTGTCAACTGATCCAACAGTAAAATCATGATCATTTAGGAATTTTTAAAGTGTTTCATACCAAGCTCTTGGAGCTTGTTTAAGACCATATAAGGCTTTGTTCAAATAATACACATGATCAGGAAAAGAATGATTGATAAAACCTGGTGGTTGTTCAACATAAACTTCTTCCTGCAACTGACCATTCAGAAATACACTCTTCACATCCATCTGATAGACTTTGAATTTCTTGAATGATGCATAGGCAAGGAACATTCTTATTGCTTTCAGTCTTGCAACTGGTGCATAAGTTTCATCGTAGTCAATTCCTTCTTCTTGCCTATATCCTTGTGCTATAAGTCTAGCTTTATTGCGCACAACTGAACGAATCTTTCAGTTTGTTTCTGAAAACCCATTTTGTAACTATAATAGTTTTAGACATGGGTCTTGGAACTAAGTTCCAGACATTGTTATGGGTAAACTGATTTAACTCTTCTTGCATAGCATTTATCAAGTTAGGATCAGCAAGATCTTCATTAGTTTTCTTTGGTTCCAGTTGCGAAACAAAACCTGAATGAATAAATAAATTAAGCATTTGATTTCGAGTTCTTACCGGATCAGATGGATTACCTATCACCAACTCTGCTGGATGGGATTTCTTCCATTTGTACTCATCAACTGTTGTATCCACTTCATCAATTGTTTCAGTTGGCAACTGAATGTTTTCTTCAGTTTAAGTCGGAGCTGTATCTGTTGGTAATTGAATATCTTCATTTTGCTCCACCAACTGATTATCAGTAACAGTTTCATGTTCAACTGATTGATCCAGCGCTTCTGGTTCTGGTGTTTGAAGGATATTTTGAATAATATGATTCTCTTCTTCATTATCATTCTCTAAACTAATATCTGTTAAGCGATCAACTAGCTCAACTGGATCAGTTGGCTTATCAGTTAGCACAGATTCATAAAAAACAACATGAATAGATATTTCAACGTTTAAAGTGTTTTTGTTGAAGACTCTATAATTTTTACTAACTAAAGAATAACCCAAAAATATTCCATCTACAGATTTAGCAACAAAGGCTTTTAAATGATTTTTGTCATTATCAAGAATAAAACATCTGCAGCCGATTATTTTGAAATAAGAAACCACACTTTTTCGTCCATGCCAGATCTCATATGGTGTTTTCAAATGATTCTTATTAATCATCGATCTGTTCTGAGTGTAACATGCAATGTTTACTGCTTCTGCCCAAATTTTTTGAGAATTATCAGACTCAACAAGCATTGTTCTAGCAGCTTCCTTAAGGGTCCGATTTCTTCTCTCAGCTATACCGTTTTGCTGAGGTGTTCTAGCCGGTGATAGCTCATGCTTGATTCCTGTATTCTCTAAAAATTGTGAAAGATTTTGATTGATGAATTTGGTCACTCGATCAGACCTTATTCGATCAATCCCAACTGATTTTTCTTTTAAAAGTCTTTTAAAGAGCTTAATCAGTTGTGCAGCAGTTTGGTCTTTTGATTTGAGAAATATAACCCAAGTAAATCTTGAAAAATCATCAACAACCACCAAAGTGTATTTCATTCCCCATAAACTCATTACTGATATAGGACCACACAGATCCATATGTAACAGTTTTAAGCATCGGGAAGCAGATTTACAAACTTTGTTTTTAAAAGAAGATCTTACTTGCTTTCCAAACTGACATGATGAACAAATTTTTTCTTTTGAAAAATCTATTTTGGGCAAACCAATTACAAGATCATGGTTACTCAGATAGGTAATAGATTTAAAGTTAAGATGGTTCAACCTCTTATGCCATAACCAGTTTTTAGAAGAATTGGAAGTTTTAAGACAAACTGGTGCATAAGATTGTTCAGTCCAACTGACTTTATATGTGTTTCCACAGCGATTGCCAGTTAGGATAACCTCATCAGTTGAGTTTCTAACTGAACAAGTCTGTCTATCGAACTGAACTTAGAAATTGTTGTCGCATAACTGACTGATGCTAACCAAGTTATACTTCGAATTCTCAACTAATAACACATCTTTGATAATAAAGTTACCATTGATAAGCTTATCCTTACCCACAGTTTTACCTTTGGAGTTTTCTCCAAAACTGATGTTTGGACCATTATATTTGATCAATTGGGATAGCAGTTTTGCATCCCCTGTCATATGTCGAGAACATCCACTATCCAGATACCAAATTAATTGTTCATGTGTACCTGTCACCTGCAATCAAATAAAATATATAATTTTTGTACCCACATCTATTTGAGTCCTGAACTGATTAGTCCTTTAGGAACCCAGACTTGGATCAGTCTAACTGACTTTCCAGTCGCTGTGTTCCAAATGGTGTTACCTTTCTTGTGTGTGCTGCGTGTGTAGTGCGTAGATGAGACAATATGAGGTTTAGCTTTTTTCAACTGGTTGTTCAGCCGATATCTCTTTTGAACTGGCTTGGAGTTATAGTTATAGTAATAGCCATTTGAAAAATTGTTGTTGTACCTTTTAGGTGACCAAATACTTGAAACATTTTGAGTTTTGAGGCTATAACCAATACCATATCTCTTAGCCTTGTTCTCATTTACAGTAGGCTGAACCACTGGTTTACTTGGCTCAAATTGTTCTTGTACCACTGCTGATTTAACAAAGTGAATGTATTTTCCTTTGCTTATATTCAGCTGTGGTTGCGTATCACTGGTGGATGTTTCATCTTGGCTGCTGAACCCTAGGCCAGTTTTATCATCAACTGATTTTTGCTTGCTTTGCATTTAGGTCAACGTAGCTGATGATTTATTCCATGCTTTAATCAGCCCAGTTTGCTTTGACTTCTCAAGTGCCAACTGTTGAATCATTAACTGATTCTTGCTTCTTTCAGCATTGAGTTCAGCAATCTCTCGTTTAAAACTCAACTGATCAACTGACTCATCAGTTTCTGTTTTATTGTCTTTGGGATCAGTTTGCTTTGCTCTGGCCTTCTCAAAAGATAAGGCAAGGTTGTAATACTCATTAACCATGTCATGCAATGTGGAAATAATTTCATCTCGTGTAAAACCAGTTGAGCTAAAATAAAATACGAGCTGACTGGTTGACTCCAGTTCTATGTCATCTGCCATCAGGCACTTGACTTCTTACTCATCGTCACTGGAGCTACTCAAGCATTCAGGTTCTGACTCACTGTCAGATTCAGCCCCCTTTGATTTGCTCTCCTCAGCTAGAAGTACTTCTTGCTTCTTTCTATAAGCTTTCTTATTGCCTCTTGATCTTTTGTTGTGCTCGTGAGGTTTCTTCCCTTTCTCTTTTGAACATCGACTGTCCTTCTTTGGTTTAAGACAGTCAGCAATAAAGTGACCAGTTTTGCCACAGTTGTAGCAAGCATTGGGTTCTTCCTTTGAGTGATTCTTCTGGTACTGTCTTTGGAAGTTTCCTTGGCTTCTTCTCATGAACCTTCCAAACTTCTTGACAAAAAATGACATTGCGTCATTGCTCAGCTGATCAGCAGATTTGTCAACTGAACCAGTTGGTTCCATTTTGACAGCAGTTAAGGCGGTTGTTGCAGCTGGTGTAGAAGGTTCTCCTTCTCTGGTTTGCAGCTCGAACTCATATGCTTTTAAGTCTGCAAATAAATCATGGAGTTCAATCTTGTTCAGACTCTTCGATTCTCGCATCGCCATGGTCTTAACATCCCACTTCTTGGGAAGACCTCTGATAACTTTCAGAACCACTTCTTTATTTGAACACACCTTTCCAAGTGCATTCAGCTCGTTCATTATCCCACTGACTCTTTCATCGTAATCATGCATGTAATTTCATTTAGGTCCCTTAACTTTCACGAAAATTTCATTTAAGTCCTTAAATTTTTAAAAATTCCATTTTAGACCTCTAACCTTCGAAAATTGCACATTGTACCCTCAAGAATTTCGAAACCCATATAAAACCCTTAGTTATGATTTTTCATTAATTTTTGGACATAAAACTTTTATTTGGAATTATTTCATCCTTTACATAAAATAAGGCTCAAAATCAATATCAATTTCTATGGTTTCTAAAAATCATATCTTAATTCCAACTAAGGTAGAGCATGCAACCTAATTTTTTACTAGGTTAATCTTGATCCCAATTTAATTCTAATAACCAATTTAACATTTCATGCAGTAAAAGCAATACAAAAATGTTAAATGACTATGTTACCCTTAATGAGCTTAGTGTGTGGCTCCTCCTCGGCTTCCTCAGCATGCATAACATATGCTCTCCCCACAGTAGGTGCATTCTTCTTCAGGCAATCAGCAGCTTTGTGCCCTTCCTCCTTGCATATGAAGCATCTAAAAGATCCCCACATGCATTTTCCAAAGTGAAAGCGATTGCACTGCTTGCATGGTTGCCTATCAATAGGCTTTGGTGATCCATGAAGTGGCGGCTTTTGTGGTCCTTGCTTCTTGACTTGACCTTGGGGATTTTGAGGCCCTTGAGGTCTAGGAGGGCCCATGTACGGCTTCTTATTTGGCTGCGAATTATTTTGGTGTTGATGTCTCTTGCGCTGCATCTCAAAATCGATGCCTTTCAAGGATTGCTCATATTGAAATGCATAAGTAGTAGTAGTAGCATAATCCAGGGACGCATCATCATCACTTTATGTCGTATGGTAGGTCGTAGACCATCCATGAAGTGTCTAAGCTTCTCCGCAGCATCCCTCGCAATAAGGGGTACAAAGTGGCAACCCCTATAAATTTTCCTCACAAATTCAGCAAAAGAAGTGTCTCCCTGACGGAGAGTCGTAAATTCCCTCTTCATTCGCCCTCGCACATCCGCAGTAAAATACTTCTCATAGAAGATCTCCTTGAATCGAGCCCAAGTAAGTGTAGCAAGATTAATACCTTGCTCGGCTCCTTCCAACCATAAAGAAGCGCCATCCCTAAACATGTAAGTAGCACACGTCACACGATCAGCATCCCCCATATTTAAGTAGCGAAAATGCACCTCAAGTGCTCGAATCCATGCCTCCGCAGCAAACGGGTCTGTGGTGCCCGAAAATTCCTTCGGCCCTAGCCTTCGGAACTGATCATAAACATCAGGCTGTGTCCTAGGTGCCTGCTGTAGCTGCTGCTCGAAGAAACGAGCCATCCTCTCAAAAACATGAGTAGCAGCATCCCCATTAGAAGGCGGGGGTGCATCATCAAGACGATCCTCAGTAGTCTTTGCCTGTCTAGGCATTATATCTGAACGTTTTCCATATTCTAACGTAACCAACATGCATTTAAATCTGATTTTTCTAATAATGCATCATATCCTAATTCATTTTAGCAATTTAAGCATATAAAGCATATATCCTCAAAAAGCTAATAAACATGTGACGTAAACATAAGTTCGTGTAATCATCCAGGTAGCAACATAAAAATCGTATAGAGCATGTAAACTTAGAATTTTGAGGCTTGGCGATTGAGCTTCCCGGCACTGGTGGTGGCACAATCCTTTACAAGAACATCGTTCTGATACCAACTGAAATGTCCACTACTCGTTTTGCTTAAAAAGTACTATAAATTTTTTTTAAACTCTCATAATTTCTATAATTCGGCCGAACCCTTGTAAAAATAAATGAAGTATTTTTGAAACAATTTTTAAAATAAAACAACCAACTAATATTTGAAAAAATGAAGGAAATAGTTTAAACCTAAGACCACTAAAAATAATATTTGAAAAGTATAGCACATTCTATCATCTCTCAAAACCACTCAAAAGCATAAATAAATAGTCGTAAAAATCATTAACATAAACATAAGATCACTAGTGCGGAAACTAGCATTGGTCCTGGGTTTATGTGCATCTTCAATCCAACAAAGTCAACCGTCAAGATCTCCAACATCATTATTATCAAACTCACCTGCATTAATCACACTTAGTGAGTCTAAAGACCCAACACACCATAATCTTGATAACAACATAATACGTATACAGATCACATACAACAGTAAAAAATACTTGTACGTAAAATAACATTTTCGTGAATATGCATATACTTAAACATGAACATTTTCATAAAATTTTTCTTAAACATTTTCATATCATCATAAACATATTCATATTATCATCAACATATACATATTCTTTTTTCCTTTCGTTGAATTCTGATCGTTAATTGTGACTTTCGTATTCGTCTACGTATTAGGTGATGGATCCATCTACATGTAACCACAGTACTAGGCGGCGGGGACATGAGCGACACTCTCAACCGTAAACTGAGCCTTGGTCGTACGTATTAACATATCATCGTATCATCATATCATCATATTAGTCATAATTACTTCACTTCTTTCAACGTTTCGTAATTTCATCACTTTATAAAAAATTAAACATGCATATAACGTTTTTCTTATAAACCAAGCATGCAATATATCTTTTAACGTTATCGTTTCATCATAAAATCCATAAACATTTGAAAAAAAACATTTTAGCATATAAAACAGCATTCAAGACACTGCCATGACGTTTACTAATTTATAGGTGTAAAATTACCGTTTTACCCCTAGACGTAAAAATCCTCGAATTTGACTTTTTCTTAATTTCATTGACTCTAAAATGTTCGAAATCATTATTTAAGCTTCAATTAAATTTTTCAAAATTTTATTTTGCTTAAATTCTGGACTTTTCAATTAATCCTTAATTATTTGTTTTTAATGTGTTTTAATCCCGATTTAATCCCAACTCTAATATAAAATTCCTAAATTAAAAACTTAGACTTTTTATATTATTTTAGCCCTGGTGAACCATGACTAGACCCTCGTGAGCCATGTTTCAATTTTAAAACAAAGAAGAAACCTTAACTCGACCCTTATGCTTACCCTTAGAGCCATGTTCGTTTTCTCTCGAGCCAAGCCCAAACCATGCAGGACTGAACCCTGACCAGCCCCTCTAGGAACCCTCTTGGACCCTTTGAACCATTGGACTCGACCCCTAGCTCGAAACCGAAGCCACACCAACAGGTGCAAGCAATGGCTGAGAATCCTACTTGACATGGACTCCTCAAACTCATGACTAGGACCTAACCATCGAACCAGACCCTGAACCAGACCTTTGTGCACCCTCTTAGGACCCTAGTGAGTCGACCTAGCCCAGCCCAAAGCCCCCTGGCTGAGCCCTTGAACCCTTGTGTGGCTGCTGCGCACAAGCGCGCACATGCGCTGCCCTCTCGGGACTCCTCCCTAGCCTTTGTGCTCAAGTCCTAGCATGGTGAGGAATCCTTACCTGACCCCTCACAGACCATAGCTAGCCCTGATCCCAGCCGAGACCAAGCCAAGCCACAACTCCCTTAAACCCGACCCCTACAAACACCATAACAGAAAGATGGTTCCAGCGTGATGGTTTCTTGTTTTCAGAATGATTGGTGTGGGTCTAGGACCCTAAACTTCGTGTAAAACCTGACCCTTAACATCCTAATACATGGCAGCTCCTTTTTATCATGTTAAACATAATTTTTGGATCAAAACACAAGCCTTAAAAATCACATATGATACAAAAACGAATTTATTTCATGATGCACTTGTTTTTCATGCAAAAACATTTTTAAACAATTACTATGGTGTGATAGATTAGAAAAAAAAGAGTATGGCGTGCCTTTGAATTTTTAACGCATGATTATTCGTTGATGATTGCGACGAACGACCTTGGCTTGATTTTCCTTTGAAGTATTCGAAATTCTCTCCTAGTTGATGCTTGTGTGTGTCGTGTATAGCTTGAAAGAAAGTGTTTTGTGTTTGTAGGGGAGGTGGGTATGGGACTTGTGAGGGTTACTGGGTAGGTTTTGGTTTTAAATAGTAAATAAAATACTAACCAAACACTAATTACTAGCTTAGGCCCATTAACAATGTTAATTAGGCCCACGTATCCCATTAGTGCTTAATTAAAATATTTTGTTTAATAAAGTTTGTGAAATTATTAGCCGGGTTGCAGAAACGTTTGTATTTTTATTGAAAATACAACACCGATAAAAATTACGTCCCGGTGTATAAAATCACCTCAAAACTCCTTGTTTTCAAAAATAAGAAAAAGCAACAATCATATTTCAAATAATTAAAAATAATTATTTAATAAAAACATTTTTCATTTTTCAGGTCTCGGTCTCCGTTCCTCTATCGCAACTCGAATAACCCTTCAAAATAAATTTTAATGTATATATGTCGAAAACTACTAAAAAATCATATAAACATGTCACATAATCAATTTAGCAATTAAAATCGATTAATTAACTATTTTTCATATTTTCTAAATTTGCATGGAGTTAGTTTACGTCGTCTTAATTTTGGACCTTACAACCTCTCTTCTTACATGCTTCTAACAAGTACCATAGCCATCCGTCATACCCATCTTTCTAGAAAAAATTTCTTAACCTTAACACATGTATAATTTTAACTCTTAAGATCATGATTAAAACTTATGCTACATCAAACCTTAAGCTACCAAAAATAAGTTAACTTACTGTCTAATCTTATAACTTAACTAATTGATCAACTTTGTCTTAAATTGTTATCACTCTAAATTCTTAATTTTTCACAGCATTATTCCATTAACACTTAGATTTTAAAGCCCAATATCGATTCATCCTACAATGTCCTTGATTACCATTCCTTATAACATCATAACCCAAATGTTTCAAGGTTCTAAATATCCCTTAAAGCCTAAATCATCAAAAATTCCTTTCATTTAAACCATTCGATTCTCACTTACTGCTACACTAGTCTCCAAATTTCTTAAAAATTGCAAAATTAATTCTTAATTTCCTCGAAAATTATCCAAATTTGTCCTTAATTTCGAAAATCCTACAATTATCAATAAGTTCTTGGCGTTCTTAATTCCATTTTATAGGTTTCTTGTAACAAAAATTTCAATAATTTTAAGCTTATTAATTTCAAACTCAATTCCCTTAATCAAATCTTAAATTCCCATCAATGATTAAAATCCCAAGTTATACATTTTTATACTTCTAAAGATTGTCGAAGTCTTCTAATCATTATTGCTCATATTAAATCCTAGAAAATTAACACAAGTAGTAACCACGAACCATCAATATTTTCTTAGAAAACATACATGTCCCAAAAGCATTCATAATTTTCAAGATTAAATTATGACCCATAAGTAGAAAATCAGTACTACTAACCCAAAAATTAATATAGTCAAATCATTTTCAACCTCTCTTAACGTCCAATATTCGAATTCTTAGACATGTCCAATTCCAAATGTAACCAATATGCAATCAAATCTAGTTTTTAAAACATTTAATCTTCAAAACATAGAAACATCTAAACATGTACTGTAATACATATATCATGTAAACATTCAGATGATAACATTAAAACTTTCAAAACATGTAAACTTACAGACTTGAGGCTTGAAGACTGAGCTGCAGAAGCTGGCGGTGGCACAACCTATACAGGACCCTTGCTCTGATACCAACTGAAACGTCTGCTCATTTTAAAATTCAACTGAACATATATATTTTTTATAAAGCTAAACAGAGAAATACACACGCTCAAAAATATTTAAATAAGTTGAACAAGCTTTTAAAAGGTCATCCAACCTCTTAATAAAAGAATAACTACACTTAGTTAAAACTTAAAATGAAATCAACAATGGAAATCAAGATTCAAAACCATTTAACCAAAATGCATAAACACATGTCTCATAAACATATTTTGACGAAAAACGCAAGGTCCTCGGGTTATCCAATGCACCGCCCAGTTCAGTTTACCCAGTCTTCAACGCCTCCAGTCTCCATATCAACCTGCTCACCTGTATCATTCACACCTAGTGAGTATAAAGACTCAACACACCTGTAACGTTATAACGAGTACATATACATAACATGAAACAGTGAAAAGTACTGTAATCAACATACATTTCATGATCTTAAAATCGTAAACGTAAACATATCGTAAAAGCATACATGTCAAAACAGCTCATCATATCATCATATACTTGTACATTTACTTTAATTGAATTCAGTTCAATAGTTGTGACTTTCGTATCAGCTCTAATCGTATCAGCTCTATTCGATGGATCTATCTACGTATAATCGTGGTACCCGACGACTGTCGGACATTAGCGACAGTATTACCCATCCATTGAGCCTTGGCCTCATCATCATCGTATACATATATCGTCAGTCACAACCAATTCTCATCATTCGATAACACCGTCATTTTCATCACTTATCAAAATCATGTATATATGTAATTTTTTTTTAAAATCAAGCATGCAACAATCTTTTCATAATTTCATAAAAATCATGCTCGATGCAAAAAAATTTAAATAAACATGCCAAGTCATTTTTATGGCGCTTCTAGGCTTAAAACCTCGGCTCCGGTGCAAAATGACCATTTTCTCCTTGAAACCAAAAATGACCATTATACCCGTGGACTTCTAAATTTTGACCTGAAGCTTACCAAACTCCTTAAAACATCTCCAAAAATTTTTAAAAATATTTCTTAGACATAAACTTGAGCCCGTATCAAACTTAATCGATTTGTTTTAAAACTTTGACCGAGGTCCTTGTTTTATCCTGAATCAACCCGAAATTTAACCAAATCTTTCCCAACTCAAACCATGACTTAACCCTACTTGACCAGCCCCTAAACCAATTATTTCAGACCCTTTATGACCCCCAAACCATAACCAAAAGTTGCTGGAATTTAGTTGCACAAACAAACCTTAACCCTAGTTGCGACTTTTGACCGAACCAACGACCCTACACCTAACCAGCTTCGACCAGCTTCAAACCAGCCCCTCCTAGACCACCCTAGGACACTCTTAGATCGACATGACTCGAGCTCGCAGCCCCATGCAAGTTGTACGACACACGCACTCGCTAGCCAACAAAGGACCGGCGCCCTAACACCAAACCAGCAGCGTTCGAGCCACCCCTGGACCATGACTCAGACCTACCAGGGTCTGGTCCATGGCTAGGAACGGCCCTTGCATGGCCGGCGCCCTTAATTCCTCCAACCTAGCCCCAACCGAGACCAACCACAAGACAAAACTTTCGGCCCTCAACAAATCCTGGACCCTCACTCGACTCCAGCACCTTGACGCCACATATCTCAGCTTGCACTGAAACGTCTGCTATTCGTTTTGCTTAAAAAGTACAAGAAATTTTTTTTAAAATTAATAAATTAGACCCATTATAATTAAATCAACCAACTAATATTTGAAAATCAAAGGAAATAGTTTAACATAAAACCAAACCTAAAAAGCAATAATTTGAAAAGTATAGCCCATACTAAAACCTCTCAAAAATCTCTCAAAAGCATAAATAAAAAGTCGTAAAAATCTTTAACGTAAACTTAAAATCGTAAGTACGCAAAATAGAAGCATTGGTCCTCGGGTCGTGTGCACTTTCAGCCCAGTAAGGTCAAGACCTCCAACATCGTAATTATCAATATCACCTGCATCAATCACATCTAGTGAGTCTAAAGACTCAACACATCATATTCTTGATAACAAATACTACGTTACAGATAACATACAACAGTGAAAAATACTTGTACTTAAAATAATATTTTCATAATAATGCATAAATTTTAAACATAAACATTTCCATGAACGTTTTCATATCAACATATTCATATTCATAATCATATTCGTGTTTGTTGAATTCAGATCGTGATTGTGACTCATATTCTTATTCGTATTGGGCGATGGATCCATCTATAAAAACCACAGTACTAGACGACGGGGACACCAGCAACACTCTCACTGATCAACTGCGCCTTGGTCAACGTATTAACATATTAACATATTCGTATCTGTATCCAAGGAAACACGATCGTTGGGCTCTCACTGGGACTATAACCCTCACGATATCTCCAACATATCATTGTATTAGTCACAATCTCTTCACGTCCTTCAACATTTTGTATTTCCATCACTTAATAAAAACATGCATATAATATCGTTTTTGTTTTAAACCAAGCATGAAACATATCTTTTAAATGTCAATGCTAAATCATGAAAATCCATAAACATTTAAAAATCATAATTTAACATATAAAAATTCATAAACATTTAAAATAATCATATTAGCATATAAAACAGCATTCAGGACACTTTCTTGACGTTTACTAATTTTCTAGGTGTAAAAATGACCATTTTACCCCTATACACATAATTTTTCGTATTTATCCTTAGACCTCGAAACGACGACCCAAATCATTACAAACATAACATATCACCTTAAAATACACCCATAAATATTTCTTAGACGTAAATTTATGCCCCTCGACTAATTTCCCAAATCGTTTTTAAACTTAGACGTATATCCCTGTTTTGACTCGTATGAACTCGAAACTTAACCAAACTTGAACCAAAGCTTCCTAACTCATAACTAAACCTTTTTCAACCCAAATTAAGCCAATTAGAACCCTTGAACAACCTAGGGTACCTACTGAAATGTTTTTCTTATTCCTTTGAAAACCCTAGCCTTGTAATTTTCGATCCTCGACCAGCCCCTATGAGCCCTTCCTAGGACCATGATTGAACCCATAACACACTGCTAGACAGGACATAAAAGAACTAGAACCTCAGCCCCTCAACCCGTCAACTAAGCATGCACTTGTTTTCCCAAAACGCGTTCAAACGCATGCACATCTACCTTGCCATTCGAGCCACCCTCTTGCGCCATCTTAGGAACCTCATGCAGCCCACTTAAGTCTACTGGACCTTCCCTAACCGCAGCTAGCGGCCGTGACCCTCGAAGACTCCTAGTCGAAGAGTCCTTGCCCTTAAGGAGTCTATTTTCGTTCTTATTCCTTCCCTATTTTTTCCAGCNTAGCCAATTAGAACCCTTGAAAAGCCTAGGGTACCTACTGAAATTTTGTTCTTATTCTTTTGAAAACCCTAGCCACCCTAGCCTTGTAATTTTCGATCCTAGCCCTCAAGCGACTCGACCAGCCCCTATGAGCCCTTCCTAGGACCATGACTGAACCCCTAACACACTGCTGGACAGGACCTAAAAGACCTAGAAACTCAGCCCCTCAACCCGTCAACTAAGCATGCACCTGTTTTCCCAAAACCCGTCCAAGCGCATACAGATCTACCTTGCCCTTCGAGCCACCCTCTTGCTGCCATCTTAGGAACCTCATGCAGCTCATTTAAGTCTACTGGACCCTCCCTAACCGCAGCTAGCAGCCGTGACCCTCGAAGACTCCTAGTCGAAGAGTCTTTGCCCTTAAGGAGTCTATTTTTGTTCTTATTCCTTCTCTATTTTTTTCCAGCCCTTAAAGACACACTTAATTGCATTTAAACGTGTGGAAAACATCCATTCCCATAGTCCTATGATGGCAGCCCTTTTATGCATCATTAACACAAGTTTTGAATCATAAAATCATGAGTTTTTGGCCATGTCATAAAAAAAACGAAAATAAAAGATGCGTGTCATGTTTTTTATGCAAGGATAATTAAATACACATAATATGTTATGAAAGATGTTTGAAAGAAAGTTAAGGCGTGCCTTTGGGTTTAAAACCCTCGAAATACGAATACCGAAGCGGTGAAGACGGGAGTTGATCGGAGAGGAGTTTGAGGCTGAATTTTCTTGCTTCCAAAGGAGTTAAATCTTGAGGAAATTGTGGGGTAAGGGATCGGTGAAGGTAAGCCAAGAAAAGGTTCCTGAAGCTCACGACAATGTGTTTACAGGTGCATGTGTGTTACGGGAATGGGTGGCGTGGGTTTGTAGGTGATTAGTTTAGGTTAGAGTTTAGGGTTAAATAAATCTTTAATAAATAATTTAAACATTAGTTAGGTAATTAAATTAACCCATAACTTTTATTTAAAATTTAAATACCAAGATCAAGATAAAATCCGATTTAAAAGATTAAGATTTCTATTTTCAAAACTTGTCATTTAAAATAATAAAAATCTTAAATTCAACTGAAATACTAATTAAGTAATTTAATTAAGGCATACTAATCATTATAAAATATTTCACAACAGTTTCAAGGATTAAATCCTCAATTTTCAAATATTTACATTTTAAATGCTTAAATCTTTTAAATCGTCCAATGAAACTTTAAAATGCTAATTTCATAAATCATTTAAAATAAACTATTTTAGTAATTTAATAATTTTCATACATGCGGTCTACGTATACCTTTAAATTTTTGGGGCGTTACATGCACAGTCCCTAAACTCGAAGACCTAACATCCCCTTTCATGCAATACAAAATAGCGTGAGTTATATGCAAGGAAAACGAACATTTCATGTCACACCTTTGAAAAAATGACACCACTTGATTCATCAAAGAATTCCTCACGCAAATACATATATATCAGCATATAAATGGTGTGAATGGTGAGAAAAAGAGATACAAGGCGTGCCTTTGCATTTTAAACGCTCGAAAACTTTGAAATAATCGTGTAGAACGTGCACTGGAGGGACGGAGAGGGATTCCTTTGCAAAACTTATGGGATTTTCGAAGGTTGGAGCTGATGGAATCTTGAAGAAAGCTGCTGGAACTTGGAGGGGGCGGCAACCATAATGAGGTAGAGAGATTATGGTTTTAATGATACGTTTAGATATAATATAATTAGTATAATGGGTCATTAATTAAAATTAATGAGATTAATTATAATTTTAGGCCCATTATGCATAAAATAATCTCATTAAACCCAAAAAAACTCCCGAAAAATATTTCGTTTAGGTACGTTTTTGAAAATATTGTCCGAACCCTCAAAAAGTCCCCCGACCTGCTAATATTTGCGTACTGGTTTAAAATACGCCCCGACAGGTAAAAATACTCCACCAAGTCTCATTTTCGAAAATCACACTTAAATACACCATATAATAAATAATTAAAACTAATTATTAAATAAAAATATTTTTCCTTAATTATCATAGTCTTCGTTCCACGTTCGAGCGCGAAAACTATTAAAAGTCCTTATGTATGAAATTTTAATAACCCATGAATTAAAAAACAAATTTATTCAATAAACATGCATTTAATGCATTAAAAAAATTTAATAAAATACAAAAGAAGTTTGATAACTTGCATGCATGTTGTTTACGTGAACCTTCAAATTTTCGGGACGTTATCTATCCCCCTTAAATTGAATTTTGTCCCCGAAATTCGCTTATCCTCGAAAATAAAAAATTTAGATAATTCTAGTTTCACAATAATCCACGCTTCCGCTGTGCCAGTCTGATAAAATAAGTGTTAAGCTGTCCTTATGTCTCCTCAATCCTAATTAAATTGTCTTCAAAATTGTGGTGACCCGGACGCTAATCATGTTCTTAATCATCATTGGGACAATTTAATCAATTCTAATAAACAGGGTCTAATTTTTTTTTTAAAATTCAAAGCGGAAACGTAATGTAAATCAATCCGAAATACATATTAAACATAAACCTACAAATCTTGTGGTATCTATAATAATTTAACTAGGTTCAACTACATATCAGTGATGAATCCTAATTTACTTCAGAGCCCGGATCTCCACGCTAACAAGTCTTGTCTCGTTCTCTTCATGACCCTGATCCTGTCCCACATGTTGTCATGCACACATACAAACAAGACAACAGCCGGATAACTCCTGTGAGAATTAAATTCCCAGTATACACCAAGTATACATGCATTCATATAAACAATATAAAAGCATGCATCAGATATACATAACATGTATCTAAATCAAAACATGAATCAATACTCTAAACAAGCACCAAAATCAGGAACATAATTCAATATCAAATAAGGAATCACACTCTGTGACTCTCAGACTCAAACTCGACTCATTTCTAATCTAGGGATCCCGATCTGAATAAGAACGCAACAATCTCCCACCTACTCTCCCGATCGTGGTGGCGGTACGTTCTTATTTACGGACTTTGGTCTTCTCTATATCGAATATCTACAATAAGAGTCGCTCTTCTTCTAAGCACATCGATATGACCAAACGTCCGGTGTCTTGGCGCATCAGCCGAAGACTTGCAATTCAGCCAATCCTATTCTGACAATGTGCAATGGGCCAGTGACCATTCTATCAAAATCTGGCACCTCTGTCAGTGACTCTCACTCAATAGCTATCTGTTATTATCTGCTTTTCTAGAAATCAATAGAATACACATACTCATTCAACTCATAAAAAGGTATTCAAACAATAACATGCAAGTATGTGGTTTAGGGAAACTCAAGTCCAATCTGACTTAAGTCGATCTCCCGGTTAACATTGATTTATACCTTTTTCTTCCCGGTCTGACAAAGTCAAAGTCTCGAATTCCAATCTGTCCATACCCAATCTGGCAATGACAATACCGAATAGGCACAATATCAATATACACTCTCAAATCAAATCAATACCTGTTCTGATCACTACTCAAATCAAGACATAATCTGACTAATGTCAACTACGCAATCAATAGCGAATCTGATCAATATCAATTTACTGATGTTTCGTCGGCATAACAATAAATTTTCAATAACCCCGTCAATCTCAACATCACAGATATAATAACACAGCTCATAATCAATATAAGTACAACTCATAGTCTCAACAATAACACATCATAATCTCAAATCGGTAAAATCTCGATCATATCAATTCTGAAAATCATAACAATTTTGTACGGTATCTGTTCTTCAATCTGTTCTCGATTCTACACTGTCTAATATTTCAAGAGCATCATATATCAATCATATCTGATTCTGACAATATCCTAATTTTAAATCATATCAAAACGTAGTAAAACTTACGTCCAGTTGAAGCTCTCGTCTATAGAAACACGGTACTGAAATCGGATTGAAATTCTGACGGGCGGATCTTGCACAAATCACATATCTACAAGATAAAAGGCGTACGGATTTTTTTCACACTTCCCCCGGAGCTTCTCTCGATTTCTTCTCGGTGGAATGAANTGCATATGCGCAACCTTACTCCGCGCATGTGCGCGAGGAACCCTGCCTCGGCAGCTTGGCTGTTCAGCATCTCGCGCATATGCGCGTACTAGCTTCGCGCATATGCGCCACAAGTTCTGTTCTGAACTTTGGCTACTGATCATTCTCGCTCATGTGCGTGCCCTCACTCCGTGCATGTGCACGAGAAACTTTGTTCTGTATCTTTGGACTGCTGGACACCTCGCGCATATGCGTGCCTCACATCGCGTTTATGCGCGTAAAGTTCTGTCCGCGCAATTTCTTCCTGCACAGCTCGCGCATATGCGCGCCCACTCGCCGCGCATATGCGCGAGACCTTCTGTCCTCACACATATCTCGTGTCTTTTCTTGTCTTTCCCAGTCTGATCTTTTCCGCCGTCTATAATCATATCAATTATCAATAAATCATTTCAGATTACAGTAATGAAATTCTCGGGCATTACATTTATCCCCTCCTAAGATACGATTTCGTCCCCGAAATTATAGGCAATCATATCAGATAAAGAAAAAAATGTATAACAGAGGTTAATCAGAAAACTCATCTCAATGAAATAATTCTGAAATCTCTGTCTCCTATCAGATTCTGTTTCCCAAGTAGTTTCTTCAATGTCATGATAACTCTCCAGAACTTCCACAAGCAGAATAGTCTTCGTTCTGAATTATTTTTCTTTCACGGATTTCTGATTTCAAATCTGGAATAATAGATAAAGAAGTATAATATCATAATACAACTTGAAGTAACTCTGATAGAATCAATCTCAAAATACTGGCTATACAATATCTGTATATACCAATCAACAGCTCATAAACAAATCAACACCATCATCTGCTACCAAATCTGTTAATCCCAGTCAATGTTATATTCAATCTTTGGCCTCAAATATCAGCAGTCCTGAGCTGTCTTCATTTTCTTCTGAATCAACTACATATATTTTTTTTGTTTAGCATATCTCTGATCCTATCAAGTCCAATCTCAAGTATTTCTGAGATCTTATCCCCCATACGAAGGAATCTGTAGTTCTCACTGTACAATGCCTCGACTGAAGCTATCTCAATACTCATCTGATAGTTATTGTTGCACGATAATTCACAAGTGACAATAAATCATGTCAACTAGTGCTAAAATCCAGCACTACTGTTCCTGGATATTCTCCAGTATCAGGATAGTTCGCTCCGAATATCCGTTGATCTATAAACGATAAGTGAAAGATCTTATTGGAAAGATCTTATTGTATATTCAGCCAAAAGTACAAAATCAACTGTCTGATAGAATCAATTTTGGCGCTCTGTGAAATCTAACTACTTTTCTGACATAAATCTCTGTCATCTGGTCATGTCTGTACGTCATCTTGTACAAAATAACATATGCAGATTTGAGCCATTTATCAATCACAATCACATCGCATCACAATCTTGGAAAGATTTCGGTTGTTTCTTCACAAAATCCATAGAAATGTACTCCCATTTCCATTCAGGAATAGACAAGCTCTGTACTAGATCTTCCGGTTTCTATCTTTCTGTCTTCATCTGTCAGCAATTCAAACATTTCGGTACAAACTTTGCCACAATTGATCTCATCTGTTTCCCTAAAATCTGTCTTTTCAAGTCATCATACATTTTTCTATCACCAGAATAAATACTGAATCGACTACTGTGCGCTTTTGACCATATCTGTTACTTCAGATTCGAAATATTCGGCACAAACAAGTCAGTTATTCTCATACAATACAGTATCACATACATGGTATTCTGATCGACACCCTGTTCTGACTATCGAAATCAAATTCTGAATATTCTGATCAAACTTCTGAACTGCTTTAATTCCCGAGTTTAGTTCTAATTCAGCTTGAACTGTATGTAATCTCAATGGTTCATAACAATTAATCACATCTTCAAGTTGTTTGGATCAACTGCTATATCATCTTCGAATGTAATGTTCCCCAAACAACATACTCTGTCTCAAATACTGTTTTAGAACAATAACCATTCTTCAGCAATTCAAAACAACCATCGTATCCAATAATCTGCTAAACTCATGCAAATCTGAATTTCTGACATTTTTGACATTTCTGACATCGGTGTCGTTCTCAGCCACTGATCACGGCTTCAACTATACTAAAATCATTCGGTGTACTATAATCGGATATCACATACCCTGAATACAATATGTTTCAATCAATATTCATATCTGAACAATTTCTGTATATCATATCTTAGTTCTCAAAATATTCAATACAAATTTCAAATATTCGATTCAATCAGTCATACGCTGCGAAGAGATCGAGATATCATAGATACAATGAGCATAAGATCATCAGAATATTTCTAGATATAAGGTTCATCAACCCATATACAGAACTGAAGAGAAACACTTCATCAGATGTAACTCTCAGCCAGTACTCTTTTACTGATCTTTCAATTCTTTCAATTCATTCAGTGTCATTCTGTACTGGATTCTAAAAATAGAACAGTACCTAATATCAATTCCATGCTGAAGTCTATCTCTCGAATCAGAGGCAAATCCGGAATCTCATTTGGAACACTTTAGCAACTCATACATCATTCACAAATCTGCCAATATTGGCTCGATTTCAGTACGTCTACTGAATACATAAGGATTCGATCTGCTCTTTTCTGTACCAATCGAGTCATATACAATACGGATATCACAGGAATTCAAAATAGAGAATCCTTACCGTACATCGATCATTCGTCGGCCATTTCAGGTCCGAATCTTACCATCTTCTGGTAAGAATCTGCAATAGTTCTGTACTTGTCTAATATATCAATAATGCGGCCAAAATCAGACAACACAAGTACTATACAGTCGAACTCAAATTCACTCTCATCTTACTGCAGTATACAAGATGTCACAGAATCTCACTGATATCAAATCCTCTCCCCAAAAGGAAAAGAGATCAATACTACAGTAAATACAGACCCAATAGATAAAGCATGTCTCAATGCAATTCATACAAAATCATGTATAAGATGTATTAATATTTCTTAATACATACGCAAGATAATCATAAGAGAACAACTACCTGTTACTATATCATCAAGTGCCTCCTAGGTCTGTTCCTCGGTCACTACAACCAGATGATTTGCTCCCTGAAATCTTCGGGAACCTCTCTGTGGACAAACTCTAGCAAAGTGTCCCTGCTGTCTACAGATACGGCAACTACCAGTCACTCCCTGGCATTGCTCTGTGGGATGTCTCCCTCCATAGGTTCTGCAATAAACTCCAGTATAACTCGGGCTAGAACCACTGGAGCTAGGTGCACCGCTCGGTCCGCTTCTTAACTTCTTAAACTGTTTTTTTCGAGCTTTCAGCAAATTTCGCTTCCCACTCGTACTACCACTATCAATTCTGAGAGGGGATTGCTGTGTCTGTGGTCGGATCACATCCAACCTACCTCGTTGTCGAATCAGACTCACCTCACCTCTCTTTGCTTTATTCAAAACATCAGTAAAATGATGGGGTCGCTCTATCTTCATCAAGGCAAATATCTCAGGATTCAATCCATTGATGAACCGATCAGCTACAGCTTCATCATTCCCAGCTACGTAGGGAGCAAAACGTAATAAAGTAGAGAATTTAGAAACATATTCTTCAATATTCAGTTGGCCCTGTTTCAAATTCTCAAACTCTACTCTTTTGTCCTCTCTGTACGATCCTGGGAAAAATCTTCGATAGAATTCAGCTTTAAAAACTTTCCACGTGATCACTGTACCCCGCTGTACTAATACTCTTTTGGTTGCGATCCACCAACTTCTTGCAATTTCTTGTAATTGATTGGGCACTAGTTTAATTCTCCGTTCATCTGGATAATCAAGTGAATCAAACAGTATCTCTATATCATCTAGCCAATTCTCACAATCCTCAGATGTCTTAGTACCCTTCAAAATCGGCGGTTGAAATGACTGAAACTGTTTCAACTGTATTTCCATCGGAGTTTCTGATATATCCATCTGACTAGTCGAAGTACTACCCCTTTCTGGAATTCTTCGAGGAGGAATATCTGATGATCATCAGAGTTAGCAATCACATGAGACAAATCCGTCTACAGCCCCTTTCTGATCAGCTTACCTCTGATCAAGGATCGGTTCTGATTCATTCTCAAATAATACACATTACCAAATCAACTCAGATAATCAGATAACATGTATTTAAAAGCAGTAACACATAATATCATGCTAGCATACATACTGTCATTCATCATTATAATAAGTCACATGCTAGCAATCAAAAGCAGGAAAGAAAACTCAATCTACCCCGCTCATTCTCTTCTATCTCAGTCTAAGGAACCTACAGTTCTAGAACCTACTAATCTAGAACCTAATGCTCTTATACCACATGTTGTGGTGACCCGGACGCTAATTATGTTCTTAATCATCATTGGGACAATTTAATCAATTCTAATAAACAGGGTCTAAAAATTTTTTTGTAAAATACAAAGCGGAAACGTAATGTAAATCAATCTGAAATACATATTAAACATAAACCTACAAATCTTGTAGTATCTATAATAATTAAACTAGGTTCAACTAAATATTAGTGATGAATCCTAATTTACTTCTGAGCCCGGATCTCCACGCTAACTAGTCTTGTCTCGTCCTCTTCATGACCCTGACCCTGTCCCACCTGTTGTCATGCACACATACAAACAAGACAACAGCCGGATAACTCCTGTGAGAATTAAATTCCCAGTATAAACCAAGTATACATGCATTCATATAAACAATATAAAACCATGCATCAGATATACATAACATGTATCTAAATCAAAACATGAATCAATACTCTAAACAAGTAACAAAATCAGGAACATAATTCAAAATCAAATAAGGAATCACACTCTGTGACTCTCAGACTCAAACTCGAATCATTTCTAATCTAGGGATCCCGATCTGAATAAGAACGCAACAATCTCCCACCTACTCTCCCCATCGTGGTGGCGGTACGTTCTTATTTACGGACTTTGGTCTTCTCTATATCGAATATCTACAATAAGAGTCGCTCTTCTTCTAAGCACATCGATATGACCAAACGTCCGGTGTCTTGGCGCATCAACCGAAGACTTGGCAATTCAGCCAATCCTATTCTGACAATGTGCAATGGGCCAGTGACCATTCTATCAAAACTGGCACCTCTGTCAGTGACTCTTACTCAATAGCTATCTGTTATTCTTTGCTTTTCTAGAAATAAATAGAATACACATACTCATTCAACTCATACAAAGGTATTCAAACAATAACACGCAAGTATGTGGTTTAGGGAAGCTCAAGTCCAATCTGACTTAAGTCGATCTCCCGATTAACATTGATTTATACATTTCTCTTCTCGGTCTGACGAAGTCGAAGTCTCGAATTCCAATCTGTCCATACCCAATCTGGCAATGACAATACCGAATAGGCCCAATATCAATATACACTCTCAAATCAAATCAATACCTGTTCTGATCACTACTCAAATCAAGACATAATATGACCAATGTCAACTACGCAATCAATATCGAATCTGATCAATATCAATTTACTGATGTTTCGACTGCATAACAATACAGTTTCAATAACTCCGTCAATCTCAACATCAAAGATATAATAACACAGCTCATAATCAATATCAGTACAACTCATAGTCTCAACAATAACAGATCATAATCTCAAATCTGTAAAATCTCGATCATATCAGTTTTGAAAATAATAACAATTACATATGGCATCTGTTCTTCAATCTGTTCTCGATTCTACACGGTCTAATATTTCAAGAGCGTCATATACAATCATATCTGATTCTGACAATATCCTAATTTTAAATCATATCAAAACGTAGTAAAACTTACGTCCAGTTGAAGCTCTCGTCTATAGAAACACGGTACTGAAATCGGATTGAAATTCTGACGGGCGGATCTTTCATATATATATATATATATATCATGCATGTACAGGCAAGTGGCTTGTTCTTTGCGCAACATGTCTCGTGCATATGCGCGTCCTCTACCGGCGCATATGCGCGAGACCTACTGGTCTCGACGCTTGTCCAACTAACATCTCGCGTATATGCGCGACCTTACTCCGCGCATGTGCGCGAGGAACCCAGCCTCGGCAGCTTGGCTGTTCAGCATCTCGCGCATATGCGCGTACTAGCTTTGCGCATATGCGTCACAAGTTCTGTTCTGAACTTTGGCTACTGATCATTCTCGCGCATGTGCGTGTCCTCACTCCGCGCAAGTGCGCGAGAAACTCTGTTCTGTATCTTTGGACTGCTGGACACCTCGCGCACACATCGCGCTTATGCGCATAAAGTTCTGTCCGCGCAATTTCTTCCTGCAATGCTCGCGCATATGCGCGCCCACTCGCCGCGCATATGCGCGAGACCTTCTGTCCTCGCACATATCTCGTGTCTTTTCTCGTCTTTCCCAGTCTGATCCTTTCCGCCGTCTATAATCATATCATTTCAATTATCAATAAATCATTTCAGATTACAGTAACGAAATTCTCGGGCATTACAAAAATCCTGGCCAGCGAATCTCAACTTAAAACGACCTATGGTGACTTTGTTCTATTTTACTATGACATCGAATTTTGACTTTTCTTGCAATTCCTAGTACTAGAAATGGAGGTCCAAACTTATCGCATCTTACTTTCCTTATACTATATCCAAGATGTTCATCGACCTATTATATTTTAATATTAAAATCCCAACAACATCCTTTCATAAATTTATTGAACTCAAAATATGCTAAAGCTTCAAATCCAAATATTGGCATTCATGTAGTTCGACTTAGGAGATTTTAGCATGAAGATTTTCTAATCGACTTGTATCTTGGGTAAAACACTTAAAAGTTAAACCTTATCTCAACCTCAAAATAATATTAGCCTAAGATCTTTGAATCAAATATTTATCTTACGGTACCAAACTAACGTAACTTAACTACAAGCATATCTAAAATATCAAATTGTTGCAAATCTTAAATTCGAGTAGCGTTAATCCATAAAACCCAATTTGTACAACACCGATCTTCTACATAAATAATAAAACCATTATATTACCAACTACATGCTTAAACTATTTTCTTCCCAATTACAATATAGTTGAGGCATAAGACCTTTGGACTTTCCTTATTGAAACGAATGTCGTATTCTTACGTATACTTAATGCTTAATTAATACTAGCATTTGACTAATTCAAGTAATTTGACTTCACTTATAATTTGTAGAATTCTAGAATCCTCATATCAAGATTTTAGATTACTTACTCGACTAAAACCTTAATATTTGTTCATTGGTTACCTATGTTGGACACTACTACTTCCTTTTGTTTTTATTTCACCCAAAATTTTTGAATGAACACCTATTTCATAAACTTGAAATTCAAGCTTACGCAACTCAAATAGTCTTAGATAACATAATTCCAACACACATATCCACTTATTCTCAAGTTTCTTAATGACTTTCAAAATTCTTCAAGACAAGGTGTCTACCTCCTTTCTTACATGCGTCTAACAAGTACCCTAGCCATCAGTCATACCCATCTTTCTAGAAAAAATTTCTTAACCCTAACACATGTATAATTTTAACTCTTAAGATCATGATTAAAACTTATGCTACATCAAACCTTATGTAATGCCCCGAAAATTTTAAGAGTCTACGCAAACCACATGCATGCAATAATTAAATTCTCTTGTATTTTGATTAAATGTTTTAGTTGCATTAATTAATTATGTTGTGCATAATTACATGTTTAAAATATATTTTTCTACATGATTGCATTAAAATGTATTTTTAAAGGATTATTCAAGTGACGATCGAGGAACGGAGACCGAAGACTGAAAAACGTAAAATGTTTTTATTAAATAATTGTTTTTAATTATTTAAAATATGGTTGATGCTTTTTAGTATTTTTGAAAATAAAGGGTTTTTAGGTGATTTTATACGCCGGGACATAAATTTTATCGGTGTTGGTTTTTCAAAAAAAAATATGAGCTTTTTGGCAACCCGGCTAATAAATTCATAAATTTATTTAAACAAAAACTTTGTTAATATTTTATTAAATCCTAATTGAGACTAATGGGCTTAATTTGATTGGTTTAATAGGCCTAAAGCCTAATTGGCTATTTAATTAGTGTATTTAATATATTAAAGCACCTAAACCCTACACCTTGCATCCAACCACACGGCCACACACTTCACAAATTTTGAAATTCTTCCCAACCCATGTCACGGCACACACAAATTTTTATGAAGGGAAAAACATCAATTTTTCAAGGGAAACATCAAGCCATCGTTTCTTCGTCGCCGTTCTTCAATCGTCAACGGTTTCTCGTGCGTAAAATACGCAAAGACACGCCATAATTCTTATTTTTCTCATCAATCACACCCTAATATGCGTTTAATTATGATTGGCATGAAAAACAAGTATCTCTTTTATTGTTTTCGTTTTTATACATACACATGGGTTTAAAGCATGTTTTTGTGTCCCAAAACTTGTGTTATCTTTGCAAGAGGGGGCTGCCATGGTAGGTAACTTGGAGGGGATGTTTTTACACAATTTAGGGGTCTTAGAACACATGAGACATGCTGCAAACGAAATTGAATTGAGCTGGAACCGTGGGAAAATTAAGAAAGATAAAGCCGTGAGTTGCATGGTTTGTACAAAAATTCAAGGAACTTGGATAGGGTGCATAGGGCTTAGGGGCTCGACCAGGTCAGGGTGTTGGGTCCTAAGGGACGTCGGTCAGGGTCAGGAAGGGTCCTAGAATGGCTATGAATCCTTGTTGTAGCCTAGGAGGAGTCCTTTAAAGCAAGGACTCCTCGCGCGCTGGCGTAGTACAGCAGCGCACAAGGGGCTCGCTGCAGGGGCTGGGGGGCTCAGGGTAGGTTCATCAGGGTCCCAGGGTCAGGGTCAGGGGTTGGGGCAGGGGCTGGAGTGGAGTGGTTAGCCGATGGCTCGACTGGAAGTGGTTGGCGCAAGTGAAGTAAAGAACGCGCAGGGAGTTTCCTTGATTCAGAAGCTTCGTGCTTGGGTTCTAGGGGTTGGGATGGTCTGGGCTTGGTCTGGGCGTGGGCTAGGGAAGGTTAGGGTCATGAGAGGTCAAGTGGTTAGGGACTGGAAGTGTCCTAGTTAGGCTAGGAGTCCTAAATATCCTATGAGAAGCACACACGTACACATGCAGGTTTTGGGCCAAGTTCCAGGACGTTTTTGGAGCGGGCCAGGGCTGGTTTTCGGGCTGGGCTTGGTCAAGAGGGTCCCTAGGTGGGTTGGCTAGGTTTTGGCTCAAGGTGGCTCGGGCGTGGCTCGAGTAAATTAGGAGATAGCTTGGTGCGTTCAATAAGGTGTCAAAACAAAAATTAAAAGGCCAAAAATGAATCTAAGGGTCCACGTGGGTGGCTCATTACTTGGAAGGGTAGAATAAATACTAAAAATGTTATGTTTAACATTTGGGATCCAAATAATGAGTTTTGGATTTATTCGGGATTTAATCGCCATGCGAAACGCTAATTAACGAGTTAATGGAAACACCTAGTTTTAAGCTTTATAAAATTATGAAAAATTAGGTTTAAGCTTAAATAATTATTATAAGTCTAAGTTTTTAATTTGGGAATTTTATATTAAGGTTTGGTTTAATTCGGGATTTAAACGCATTAATACGTCACATTTAAAGATTAATTTAAAAGTCCTCGTTTTAGGCTAAATAAAAATATGAGAAAATTCATGTAGGCTTAAATAATTATTTGGGACATGTTAGAGTCAATGAATTCAAGAAAAAGTCAAAAACATAAAATTTTACGTCTAGGGGTAAAACGGTCTTTTTACACCTAAAAATTAGTAAAGGTCATGGCAGTGCCCTAAATGCTATTTTATGATATTATGATTATTTTTAATTGATTATGAAATGTTCATGATTAAATGATGATTTTTAAATGTCTATTTGATTTTTATGATTTAAGTAAGACATTTAAAATACATGTTGCATGCTTGGTTTCAAAATGGAAAATGTAAATATTATTCAGGATTTTTCTAAAGTGATGTGAATGAAAAATGTTGAAGGATGTGAAGTGATTGTGACTAATTCGTTAATGTTGGCGACGTCGTGAGGGTTATGGTCCCAGTGGGAGCCCGACGATCGTGTTTCCATCATTGCGAATATGTGGTAACGGTTTTGTGGTAACGGTTTTGTGGTAACGGAAGAATGGGAATATCGTGAGGGGAAAAGGCCCCAGAGGGAGCCCATTTATGGGAAAAGGCCCCAGAGGGAGCCCCGACGATCGTATTTCTATTCGATCATGATAGGCCAAGGGCCCAGTTGACCGGTGAGAGTGTTGCTGGTGTCCCCCGCCGCCCAGTACTGTGGTTATTTATAGATGGATCCATCGTCATGTCAGGAAAGTCACAATTACGATCTGAATTCAACAAAGGAAAAGGAAAAGGAAAAATGTTTATGATCATGAAAAATGTTTTATGTTATGTCATGTTGAGGAAAAAGGAAAAGGTTAAGGTTTATGTTATGCATGTCATGAAAATGTTTTTATTTAAATTTTCTGCATAGTGAAAATGTTTACGAAAATGTCATGTTTGAAGTTTATGCATCTTCATGGAAACGATATTTTAAGTACAGGTATTTTTCACTGTTGCTTGTGGTTTTATACGTATTACTTGTTATCAAGAATATGACGTGTTGAGTCTTTAGACTCACTAGGTGTGATTGATGCAGGTAATTATGATAATAATGTTTATGGAGGTCTTGATGGTTGACTTGACTGGACTGAAGGTGCACACGACCCGAGGACCGGCGCTTCTAGCTTTCCGCAATTATGTTTATGATTTATGTTAAAGATTTTTACGCTTTTTATTTAAGCTTTGAATGATTTTTTGAGAGAATTATAGTATGAGCTATATTTCTCAAATATATAATTGGTTGTTTTAATTTTAAAATGGTTCTAAAATATTTTTATGCAAATGTGTATGATTCGGCCGATGCTATGTAAGGGTTTTAAAAAAAATATTCTAGCACTTTTAAAGCAATAAAAAGGGCAGGACGTTTCACCTTAAGCTCCAAAAAATTAGTTAACTTACTGTCTAATCTTATAACTTAACTAATTGATCAACTTTATCTTAAATTGTTATCACTCTAAATTCTTAATTTTCCACATCATTATTCTATTAACACTTAGATTTTAAAGCCCAATATTGATTCGTCCTACAATGTCCTTAATTACCATTCCTTATAACATTATAACCCAAATGTTTCAAGGTTCCAAATATCCCTTCAAGCCTAAATCATCAAAAATTCCTATCATTTAAACCATTCTATTCTCACTTACTGCTACACTAGTCCCCAAATTTCTTAAAAATTGCAAAATTAATTCTAAATTTCGTCGAAAATAATCCAAATTTGTCCTTAATTTCGAAAATCCTACAATTATCTATAAGTTCTTGGCGTTCTTAATTCCATTTTATAGGTTTCTCGTAACATAAAGTTAAATAATTTTAAGCTTATTAATTTCGAACTCCATTCTTGTAATCAAATCTTAAATTCCCCATCAACGATTAAAATCCCTTGTTATACATTTTTATACTTTTAAAGATTGTCGTAGTCTTCGAATTATTATTGCTTATATAAAATCCTCAAAAATTAACCCAACTACTAACCACGAACCATCAATATTTTCTTAAAAAACCTACATGCCCCAAAATCATTCATAATTTTCAAGATTAACTTATGACCCATAAGTAGAACATCAGTACTACTAACCCAAAAATTAATATAGTCAAATCATTTTCAACCTCTCTTAACGCCCAATATTCGAATTCTTTGACATGTCCAATTCCAAATGTAACCAACATGCAATCCAATCTAGTTTTTAAAACATTTAATCTTCAAAACATAGAAACAACTAAACATGTACCGTAATACGTATATCATGTAAACATTCAGGTGATAACATTAAACCTTTCAAAACATGTATACTTACAGACTTAAGGCTTGAAGACTGAGCTGCAGAAGCTGGCGGTGGCACAACCCTGTACAGGACCCTTGCTCTGATACCAACTGAAACGTCTGCTCATTTTAAAATTCAACTGAACATATATTTTTTTTATAAAGCTAAAGTGGGAAATACACGCGCTCAAAAATATTTAAATAAGTTGAACAAACTTTTAAAAGGTCATCCAACCTCTGAATAAAAAATAACTGCACTTAGTTAAAACTTAACATTAAATAACAACGTAAATCAAGATTCAAAACCATTTAACCAAAATCCATAAACACATGTCTCATAAACATATTATGAGGAAAAACGCAAGGTCCTCGGGTTATCCAGTGCACCGCCCAGTTCAGCCTACCCTGTCTTCAACAACTCCAGTCTCCACATCAACGTGCTCACCTGCATCATTCACACCTAGTGAGTATAAAGACTCAACACACCTGTAACATTATAACGAGTACATATACATAACATGCAACAATGAAAAGTACTGTAATCAACATACATTTCCTGATCTAAAAAGCGTAAACATAAACATATCGTAAAAGCATACGTGTCAAAACAGCTCATCATATCATCATATACTTATACATTTACTTTAATTGAATTCAGTTCAATAGTTGTGACTTTCGTATCAGCTCTATTCGATGGATCCATCTACGTATAACCGTGGTACCCGACGGATTTCGGTCATCAGCGGCATTATTACCCATCCACTGATCCTAGGCCTCATAATCATCGTATAAATATATCGTCAGTCACAACCGATTCTCATCCTTCGATAACACCGTCATTTTCATCACTTATCTAAATCATACATATATATAATTTTTCTATAAAATCAAGCATGCAACAATCTTTTCATTATTTCATAAAAATAATGCTCGATGCAAAAAAATTTAAATAAACATGCCTAATCGTTCTCAGGGCGCTGCCAAGGTTAAAACCTCGGCTCTGGTGCAAAATGACCATTTTGCCCCTTGAAACCTAAAATGACCATTTTACCCATGGACCTCTAAATTTCGACCCGAAGCTTACCAAACTCCTTAAAACATCTCCAAACATTTTTAAAAATATTTTTTTGACGTAAACTCGAGCCCGTATCAAAACTTAATCGATTTGTTTTAAAACTTGGACCGGGGTCCCGGTTTTCTCCCTAATCAACCCGAAATTTAACCAAATCATTCCCAACTCAAACCATGACTTAACCCTACTTGGCAAGCCCCTAATCCAATTATTACAGACCCCTTATGACCCCCAAACCACAACCGAAAGTTGCTGGAATTTAGTTGCACAAACAAGCCTTAACCGTAGTCACGACTTTTGACCAAACCAACGACCCTACATGTTGGAAACTAAGTTTTGGCGTTTGACAAATTGCCAACCAACTGATTATGCAAATAACTAAACTACGCGACTGAATCCAGCAACTGAATGCGCAGTTAACTATCAGTAGTTGTATTCCCAACCAGCTATCGCCTAGCAGCTGATTCTTCAGCTGAACACATCATCAGTTATCAACAACCGACAGTAGTACACTGCAGACCGTTACTTAGTTGAAAGCGGCATTTCAGAGATCACAGTGTATGGGTGTCAGATGAATTTTGACGTGGCATTCAATGGATATAAAGTTCAAATTTGTTTAAAGTTACCGTTGAAGAGGGAAGCCCACAAATAGGTGAAGAAAGCAGCTGAGAAACGAGTACGAAACGATTTCAACGCAACTATTCTATTCAAGCTGTTACGCTGCTAAAATCACTATGCAAAACAAAAGCTCACACTTATTAGTTTTATCCGTAGCATTCAAGGCTACATTCTCGAGCTTATTAGCACGTTGTAATATTTGCTAGATTCTTTAAGTTGTGCTAAGATCAGTCACGAACTGTAGAAGCTTTTTGTAACTAAGAGTTTCAGTGTTGGCAATGATAAGTTCAAACTGAAAAGGGTCAGTACAACTATTGTATTCGATCAAAGTCTTTTAGTGGAAAGCCTATTTTTGTGATAGAAGGGGTGACGTGGGAGCTATTCTATTCTCCAAACATCCAGAAACAAACCGTGTGCATTTTATTTCAGTTATCATTGGACTTCAGTTATTCTATCTCTCAGTCAGTTTACTTCTGCGACTGTTTTTTCAGTTAAACTGATTGTTATCGACTGACGAGATACCGAGTGTCAGTTTGTCACTAAACTGAACTCAATTTTTGAAAAGAACATATAATCCGTGAGTGTTTATTCAACCCTCTTTCTAAACACTTATTACTTTTTAACCGATCCTTTCAAGTGGTATCAGAGCAGTTGTATCTCGTCTCAGAATATTTCTACTCAAACTGTTCATCTTGTCTTCCTTCAATAAGATCCCAATGTTTTCCAGAGAAGATTTTGATGACTGGAAAATAAGAATGCAGGCTCACTTAGCTGCACAAGATGACAATATGTGGTACGTCATCACTGATGGACCAATGAAATTCTGAAAGCCAATACAACAGTCGCTATTACTGATGGGGCACCTCATCTCATAGAAAAGCCCACAGATGAATGGATGACAGAAGACAAAAGAAAAGCTAATTTGGACAATGTGGCAAATGATATACTGTACAAAACACTGGATAAAGTAACCTTCAGAAAAATCAAGATGTGTAAGATAGCTAAGGAAATTTGGGAAAAACTGTTCCAGCTGTGTGAAGGAAATGAACAAACTAAAGAGAATAAACTTTCTGTTGCTGTTCAGAAGGTTGACAATATCAAGATGAGAACTGGAGAATCGATGCATGAGTATGATGAAAGAGTCAGTTGTATCATCAATGAGCTAAATGCACTTGGAAAAGTGTATACCAACAAAGAAGTTGCATTAAAAGTAATCAGAGGTCTTCCCAAGGAGGGGGACATTAAGATCATGGCAATGAGGGAATCCAAAGATCTAAACAAGGTTGAGCTTCATGACCTATTCGCTGATCTGAAGGCCTATGAGTTTGAGCTGCAAACTCGAGAAGGAGAACCTTCTACTCCAGCAGTCACAACTGCATTAGCTGCTGTCAGAACAGAACCAACTGGTTCAGTCAAGAAGTCTGCTGATCAACTGAGCAATGATGCTATGTCATTGTTCGTCAAAAAATTTGGAAGGTTTATGAGGAAAAATAAAGGGAACTTCCAGAAGCATTATCAGAGAAACAATTCTAAAGAGGAACCAAATGTTTGCTACAACTGTGGTAAACCCGGTCACTTCATTGCTGACAGTCTCAAACCCAAGAAGGACAGTCAAGGCTTGACTGAAAGAAGAAAGAAGTCATATGAGCATAAAAGGAGATCCAAGGATGATAAGAAGTCTTCCAAGAAGAAGCATGACGTGCTCTTAAATGCAGAAACTTACAACGAGGAGTTAGAGCCAAAAACCTCATGTAGTTCCAGTGATAATGAAGAGGAAGTGAAGTGTCTAATGGCTGGTGATACAGAAGTGGAGTCAAGCAGTCAGCAGGTATTTGACTTCAGCTCAACTGATTTCACTAGAGAGGAACTTATTTCAACTCTTCATAACATGGTTAATGAGTGCCACAAGCTTGCCTTATCTTTTGAAAAGGCCAAAGAAAAGCAAACTGATCCCATAGACAATAAAACTAAAACTGATGAATCAGTTGATATGTTGAGTCTGAAAAGAGAGATTGCTGAGCTCAATGCTGAAAGAAGTAGGAATCAATCAATGATTCAAAAGTTGATGCTTGAAAATTCTAAGCAAACTGAGCTTATTCAGGCTTGGAACAAATCATCTGTTGCATTAACTGAAATGAAGAACTCACAGAAATCAGTTACTGATATAAACTGGTTTAGGGTTTAGCAACCAAGATGAAATGTCTCCAAGTGATATCGACCAAAACTGAGTATGGACAAGGAGAAATACATTCACTTTGTCAAATCAGTTGTGGTACAATAACAAACTGAGCCAAATAAACTGGTTAAACAGCCTATTGACAGTACGAACAAGGCTAGAAGATATGGTATTGGTTATAGCCCAAAAGTTTTAACTGACTCACGCAGTCAGTCGTCAAAAAGATTCAGCAGAAATTATTCAAATGGCTACTCCAATTACTATAACAGCAAGCCAGTTCAGAAAAGATATTGGCCGAGCAATCTGTTGAACAGAGCTAAATCACACGTTGTCTCATCTGCACACTACACACCAAACACACACAAAACGAAAAAGACCATCTGGAATATAGCAACTAGATAGTCAGTCAGACTAATCCAAGTCTGGGTTCCTAAAGGACTAATTAGTTTAGGACCCAAATAGAAAGGGGTACCAAAATTATATCTTGTGTGATTGCAGGTAACAGGTAGAAGCAAGTAATCAATCTGGTACTTGGATAATGGATGCTCATGACACATGACGTGAAATGCAAACTTGTTATCTCAACTGATCAAGTACACTGGACCAAACATCAGTTTTGGAGACAATCCCAATGGTAAAACTGTGGGTAAGGGTAAGCTTATCCATGGTAACTTAACAATTAAAGATGTTCTGCTAGTTGAGAACTTGAAGTATAACCTGATAAGCATCAGTAAGTTATGCGACAATGATTTCTCAGTTCAGTTTGATAAACACACTTGTTCAGTTAGAGACTCAAGTGGTGAAGTCATCTTAACTGGAAATCGTTGTGGAAATACTTACAAAAAAAGTTGGACTGAACAACCTTATGCACCAGTTTGTTTCATTGCTTCCAAATCTTCTAAAAACTGGTTATGGCATAAGAGGTTAAACCACTTAAACTTTAAATCTATTGCCTATCTGAGCAAACATGATCTTGTAACTGGTCTGCTCAAAACAGATTTTTCAAAAGAAAAAGTTTGTTCAGCATGTCAGTTTGAAAAACAAGTAAGATATACATTTAAAAACATAGGTTGTAAATCATCTTCCCGATGCTTAGAGCTGTTACATATGGATCTTTTTGGTACAATACCAGTCATGAGTTTAGGGGGAATGAAATACACCTTAGTGGTTGCGGATGATTTTTCAAGATTTACTTTGGTAATTTTTCTCAAATCCAAGGACCAAACTGCTGCACAACTGATTAAGCTTTTCAAAAGACATTCAAACTGAAGAGCCAACTTCAGTTTCAGTTGGTCACTCAACTGATCAACCACTCATTCTTTCTCCTCTCCAAATTCAACAGGAAGCAGTTGTAGAGGATACTCCTGAAATGGTCAGTGCAGAACCGATAATAACTGACATGACTCAGGTAATATTGTTAGAGTAGATGCCTTGTAAGCCAACTGTTGGCTGGGGAATTTATTGACTCAAGTGTAATAAAACTTTTTTATTTTAATATAATTTAATTTTTAATGATTTCGTTTTACTTTATCTGTATACCCATGCAAGCAGCATAGATAAAGTCCTTGATTATGCTTTAATACAAATGAATCGTAATTCGATGTTGAAACTCATTTGTAAACACTGCATATTCTAAATTCGTTCCTAGTCGATTCAGCTCCTAAAATATGGATAAAGGTCTCTTGAGCTTGATACTAGCATCTGTGATGTTATGTACTGCGTTTCTTGGTAAGGGCATATAGATGTCCAAACAAGCTCCTAGAAGGTTAGATAGGGTTATTAGACCACCTGCTAGATATACGCTTCTTCATGAACGAGACCATGATGAGTCTTGTGTTGGATGTTATCCAATGAACTTCAAAGAAGCAATATATTATACCGATTCATCCAAATGGCTTGAAGCCATGCAGTCTGAGATGGACTCTATGTATTCAAACCAAGTCTAGATATTAGTGGATCTACCTAAGGGAATCGTTCCCCGTAGGATGCAAATGGATCTACAAAAGAAAGCTTGGGGCGGATGGGAAGGTATTGACCTTCAAAGCAAGACTTGTTGCAAAAGGTTATACTCAAAGGCAAGAAGTTGAATATGAGGAAACTTTTTCACAAGTTGCTATGTTTAAGTCCATTAGAATACTACTAGCCATAACAGCATGGTATGACTATGAGATATGGCAAATGAATGTAAAGACTGCATTCTTCAATGGAGACATCAAAGAAGAAATTTATATGTCTCAACCTGAGGGATACACATCAGTAGGTAGTGAGCATAAGGTATACAAATTTCAGAGATCTATATATGGTCTCAAGCAGGCGTCAAGGAGTTGGAACCTCAGATTTGATAGCACAATCAAAAAGTTTGGTTTTGCTAAGAATCCAGAGGAACCATGTGTGTACAAGAAAGTTAGTGGGAGTGCAGCGAAATTTCTTATACTTTATGTTGATGACATCCTACTCATTGGGAATGATGTAGTATTACTGCAATAAACTAAAGTATGGTTAGCAAGTAAATTCTCCATGAAAGTCATGGGTGAAGCATCCTATGTATTGGGAATACAAATCTATAGAGATAGATCAAAAAGGATGTTGGGGCTCACCCATGCCACTTATATCGATACCATTTTAAAGAGATTCTCTATGGAAGAGTCCAAGAGAGGATACTTATCAATGTGTCATGGTATTACTCTATCTTAAGCTATGTGTCCCAAAACTGATGAAGATATAGAGATGATGACACGTATTCCATATGCATCAGCCACTGGTAGTATCATGTATGGTATGATATCAACACGTCCCGATGTTGCGTACGCCCCGAGTGTTAAAAGCAGATATCAGGCGAACCCTGGTCCAATGCATTGGAAGGACGTGAGAGATATTCTGAAGTACTTGAGAAGAACTAAGAACTTGTTCATGGTCTATGGGGGTGGAGAATTGAAATTGGAAGGCTACACTGATTCTAGCTTCTAATGTGACGTAGTTGATTTGAAATCGACCTCTGGTTTTGTATTCATGTTTAATGGTGCGGCTGTCTCTTGGAAGAGTTCTAAGCAAGACACCGTTGCGGATTCCACCACTAAAGCTGAATACATTGCTGCATTTGCTACAGCTAAAAAGGCAGTTTGGATGAGGAATTTTGTCCAAGAGTTGGGCGTTATTCCTAATGGAGTTGATCAAGTCCCGTTGTACTGCGACAACACTGGTGTCATTGCGCAAGCAAAAGAACCAAGGTCTCATCAGCGATCCAAACATGTACTGAAGAAGATCCACATCATTCGGGAGATTATGGGAAGAGGAGACATATCAGTCGAAAGAGTCCCCTCTGCAGATAATGTTGCTGATCCACTTACAAAGCCCTTGCCAAGACCATTGTTTGAAAAGCATCGCGAAGCAATGGGATTAAAGTTTATGGGTAGTTGGCTCTAGGGCAAGTGGGAGATTGTTAGAGTAGATGCCTTGTAAGCCAACTGTTGGCTGGAGAATTTATTGACTCAAGTATAATAAACGATTTTTATTTTAATATAATTTAATTTTTAATGGTTTCGTTTTACTTTATCTGTATACCCATGCAAGCAGCATAGATAAAGTCCTTGATTATGCTTTAATACAAATAAATCGTAATTCGATGAAACTCATTTGTAAATACTGCATACTCTAAATTCATTCCTAGTCGATTCAACCGCCTAAAACATGGATAAAGGTCGCTTGAGCTTGAGACTAGCATCTGTGATGTTATGTACTGCGTTTCTTGGTAAGGGCATAGAGATGTCCAAATATGCAGATATGTAGTCATATGATGATTATACCGAACAACCATCTCTCGGACTTTCCAAGTGGTTATCATTCATCGAGAGGATAAGTCCGTGGTTATGATTGTACACCATTAGTCCTTACGACCCGGGACAACACTGAGGCTCTATATGCTAGGGCTGTGCTTTGACTCGTTTACCGGCATCAGGAGAGTCATCAGGTGGCGAGGTTGGGTATAGTTGCGACACATATAGGAGCCAGTGCATTGTAGTCGGGGATTCACCGCTCACCTACGGGTGTGGATATCCTATGTGATCTGAAGTAATAATAGTGCATGGAATCTCTGGCCAGAGTATGAGATGTACGTTGGAGAAAGAGTTTTCCAAATAGTACACGCGATGCCACTATTATATGTGTCACATAGTTATCGAATTAATATGCGACCCTCGATGAACCAATGGTTGCATATTCGATCGGGATATATGAGATGAAGGGATCGTACTGTACGTTAATCATAATCGACTGGTTCTTGTAGGCACTATCAGTGATACCTAGAGGATCATGGGGCGATGCTACTAGACGCTCTTACCATGATCCGATGGGTGCAATCAGAAATGAGTTCTGACATTCTTGATCAATGTGTTGATGAAAAGAATGGGGCTAACTAGGGTAAGCCCGTATAAGAATAAATGTTATTCTGAATCACAAGGAGTTGTGAACCCACGGCTAGCTGTATCCCTGAACCATTGAGGGTCACACAAGCACTGGATCGTTTGTTCCCGTTGAGAGAATAAATTCAAGGAGTTGAATTTATATTTTGATATAGTAAATTCAAGGAGTTGAATTTATGATAATTAAATTTATGAGATAGTAAATTCAAGAAGTTGAATTTATGAAATTTGGACAGAATAAATTCAAGGAGTTGAATTTATAAATTTTGAGAATTTAATTTATTAAACTCAAATGTTGAGTTTATCAAATATTAAATTTTGGAGGTAATAAATTCAAGGAGTTGAATTTATAAATATTGAGAATTTAATTTATTAAACTCAAATGTTGATTTTATCAAATATTAAACTTTGGAGGTAATAAATTCAAGGAGTTGAATTTATAATTTAAATATTAAATTAAAATGTTGAATTTATAAGGGATTTAAAATAAAAGTAATGGGTATATGTATAATGGAATAGTAGGAGTACAAGACCAACATACATATTAAGGTTCTTAATTGGACTTTAAAAGATTAAATAATTAATTAAACTAGTTGGACTAGAATAATTAATTGATTAAGCCCATTAAGTATTTAATTTTATTAATGGGCCCTAAGCTTATATATATGTGTATTAGGCTTAAGGTTAAACACAATTCATTCACAATTTTTCGAAAATCCTCCTCTTTTTCTCCAAAAAATTTTGGCCACTTCCTTCTGAAGGAGAAGTTTGAGCCGTCTCTCGTTTTCAATCTCCAACGTAAAAACTTTTTCTAATTTTTCTAGTGCAAATTAGAAGAGGAACAAATCATCTAGTCGTGGACCTGATTAGAAGAATAAAGAAAGGAATTTTCGAAAAAAGTTCGTAGGGATTCATCAAGAGATATATCCGCCTAAATCGGATTAGTTGGAGCCAAGTGATTTAATTCACCAAAGGTATAAAATTCCAACGTCCTATGAATGTTTAATTATAAAACCATACGAGTGCCTAAAACAAATATATTTTGATTGTCAAAATTAAATAAAAATTTTAAAATTTCCGCTGCGTTTGAGCGTGTAGAAAACCGAGATCCAACAAATATTTGATGAAGCCTCAAGAGAACAAGAACCAGAGCCAACTGGACCTTCATCTCCTCATCCTTCAATAAACTTTGATCCGGTACTGGAAGAGATTCAAACCATCCAACACGACCTGTCAAAGATGATGATGGTGATTTCAGATATCCAATCTACTGTGACCACTCTCTCTTTTGCAGTGGACGAAATCAAAAAGAATAGAGGTATAGCTGAAAGTCTTTCCCTGACTCAAGATGCAATCGGCAAGAGACTTGAATTCGTAGAGACATCTGTTTCCAGAAAGATAGACTTGCTGCAAACTATTATGCTTAATGCAGTCTCAGACGTAGCCACCTTTGTTAAGCTTTTATAAGTTGATGTTCGGGGATTATTTGTCAGAATGGAGGCGTTTGGCAAAAAAGGGGAAAAGACCTAAGATATAACCTACACTATAACCCACCCAGAAGAAGTCTCACAGAAGAATTTCTATCAGTTGATGGATTCATTTTGTCGAAGATTATTTTATTCTTTCATTTTTGGTACAAATTTGTACACTGAGAGAATTTTATAAAGATCGAAGATTATTTTATCTACAAAGAGTTCAATTGATCGGTTATTATTTGCTTAGTTTTGTCAAACACCTAAAAGGGGAAATTGTTGGAAACTAAGTTTCGACGTTTGACAAATTGCGAACCAACTGATTATGCAAATAACTGAACTACGCGACTGAATCCAGCAACTGAATTCGCAGTTAACTATCAGCAGTTGTATTCCCTACCAACTATCGCGTAGCAGCTGATTCTTCAGCTGAACACGTCATCAGTTATCAACAACCGACAATAGTACACTACAGACCGTTACTTAGTGGAACGCCGCATTTCAGAGATCACAATGTACGGGTGTCAGAGGAATTTTGACGTGGCATTCAACGGATATAAAGTTCAAATTTGTTTAAAGTTACCGTTGAAGAGGGAAGCCTATAAATAGGTGAAGAAAGCAGCTGAGAAACGACTACCAAACAATTTCAAAGCAACTAGTCTATTCAAGCTGTTACGCTGCTAAAATTACTACGCAGATCAAAAGCTCACACTTATTAGTTTTATCCGTAGCATTCAAGGCTACATTCTCGAGCTTATTAGCACTTTGTAATATTTGCTAGATTCTTTAAGTTGTGCTAAGATCAGTCACGAACTGTAGAAGCTTTTTGTAACTAAGAGTTTCAGTGTTGGCAGTGATAAGTTCAAACTGAAGTGGGTCAGTACAACTATTGTATTCGATCAAAGTCTTTTAGTGAAAATTCTATCTTCGTGATAGAAGGGGTGACATAGGAGTTATTCTATTCTCCGAACATCTAGAAACAAACCGTGTGCATTTTGTTTCAGTTATCATTTTACTTCAGTTATTCTATCTCTCAGTCAGTTTACTTCTGCGACTGTTTTTTCAGTTAAACTGATTGTTATCGAATAACGAGATACCGAGTGTCAGTTTGTCACTAAACTGAACTCAATTTTCGAAAAGAACATATAATCCGTGAGTGTTTATTCAAACCCCCCCTTCTAAACACTAATTACTTTCTAACCGATCCTTTCACTATACCTAACCAACTTGGACCAACCCCGAACCAGCCCATCCTAGACCACCCTAGGACCCTATTAGATCGACATGACTCGAGCTCAAAGCCCCTTGCAAGCTACATGACTCACAAACTTGCTAGCCACCAAAGGAACTCTATCCGAGATCAACTCACACATAACTCGATCGACCGGATATAACACCAAACCAGCAGCGTTCGAGCCACCCCTGGACCATGACTCAGACCTACCAGGGTCTGGCCCATGGCTAGGAACGGCCCTTGCACCGCCGGCGCCCTTAATTCCTCCGACCTAGCCCCAACTGAGACCTACCACAAGACAAAAATTTCGGTCCTCAACAAATCTTGCACAGCCCCTAAACGCGAAGACCTAGCAGCCCATTTTGAAACGTCTGTTATTCGTTTTCTTAAAACGAGCTAGAAATTTTTTTTTAAAACCTAACATGAAGCGGCCGAACCCTCAATAATACATGAAAATATTTTTATAAAATATTTTGCACCATTTTAAAATAAAACAACTAACTAGTATTTGAAAATCCAAAAGAAATAGTCAAAACATGAAATCGTCAAATGTTTTACTAAACCTAAAAAGCAATAAACATGAAAAGTATCATCATCTCCAAAATCACTCAAAAGCATAAATAAATAGTCTTAAAAATCTTGTAACGTAAATCGTAATCATAAATCATAAGTGCGGAAAATAGAAGCGCTGGTCCTCGGGTCGTGTGCACCTTCAGTCCAGTCAGGTCAACCATTAAGACCTCCCTCAAACGCACCTGCATCCATCACACCTAGTAAGTCTAAAGGCTCAACACACCATAATCTTGATAACAAGTAATACATATAAAATCACATGCAACTGTGAAAGATACTTTTACATAAAAATAACATTTTCATGACATACATAACATAAACCTCAACCTTTATCCTTTACCTCATTCATAACATGTATCCTTTTATCGTGATCATAAACATTTTCTTTTTATTGAATTTAGTTCGTTAATTGTGACTTTCATCATCCTCAAAAAGTGGATGGATCCAGCTACATGTAACCACAGTACTGGGTGGCGGGGACATCAGCAACGATCTCTTGTCTAGTGAGCCTTGGCCTAACCTCATAGAATGGAAATAAGATCGTCAGGCTCCCTATGGGGCCTTCTCCCATAAATGGGCTCCCTCTGGGCCTTTTCTCTCACGACATCCCCACTCTTACCCTCATATCCTCAATAGTCATAATTAATTCACTTCCTTCAACGTTTTACCTTTTCATCACTTTAAAAAAATCCTGAATTTAATATCCCCTTTCCTTTTAAAAACAAGCATACGACATATTCTTTAAATAAATCATCCAATTCCATAAGCCTTTAACATAAACATTTTAGTATATAAAAATCCTTAAATATTCAAAATAATCATAATAGCATATGAAACAATATTCAGAGTTTTGCCATGACGTTTACTAATTTTTAGGTGTAAAATGATCGTCTTACCCCTAGATGTAAAATTCCATGTTTTTGACTTTTTCATGATTTCATTGACTCTAGCATGTCCCAAATAATTATTTAAGCTTAAATTAGATTTCTCATGATTTTATTTGGCTTAAAACTAGAATTTTTAATTAATCATCAATTAATCGTTTTGAAGGCGTTTTAATCTCGAAAAATCCAAAACTTTAACATAAAATTCCTAAATTTAAAACTTAGACTTTTTATATTATTTTAGCCCTTGTGAACCACGACTCGACCCTCGTGAGCTATGTGTCAAATTGTTTTTCCCTAACTTGACATATAAACTTCGACCCCAAGCCATGTTTCGATTTCCTCGAGCCACCCTCGAGCCATGATGGACCAAACCCTGACCAACCCCCTAAGGCACTCTACTGGACCCTTGGAACCCTTAGGAACCTTCCCAAAGCAAAACCCAAAGCCCCCCAACCAACCTAACAACTGGCCGAGAACCCCTCACAAGCATGGACTCCATGTTGCTGCTGCTAAGAGCTAGCCAACGAATCCAGCCCCTGAACCAACCTCTCAAGCACCTTCCTAGGACCCTAAGTACTAGCCCTAGCCCAGCCCCTGGACCACAGACCAAGCCCACATCCCTGCACCAGCCGCGCAAGTCTGCGAGCTGCACTTGGCTCTCGGGTAGGAGTCCAATTAAAATAATTAATTAACACACTAACAATAGCCTTGGCCCATTAACAAAGTTAATTAGGCCCAATTATCCCATTAGTGCTTAATTAAAATATTTTGTTTAATAAAGTTTGTGAAATTATTAGCCGGATTGCAGAAACGTTCGTATTTTTGTTGAAAATCTAACACCGATAAAATTTACGTCCCGGCGTATAAAATCACCTCAAAACTCCTTATTTTCAAAAATAAAAAAAAACATCAACCATATTTCAAATAATTAAAAGCAATTATTTAATAAAAACATTTTCCAATTTTTCAGCTCTCGGTCTCCGTTCCTCGATCGCAACTCGAATAACCCTTAAAATTACATTTTAATACATATAAGTAGAAAAAATACTAAAACATCATGTAAACATATCACATAATCAATTTAGAAATTAAAAATTGATTAATTAACTATTTTTCATATTCCCTAGATTTGCATGCAGTTGGATTACGTCGTTTTAATTTTTGGATCTTACAATTCCCCCCCCGCCCCCTAAATAAAATTTCTTCCTCGAAATCAGAACTTACCGAATAGCGCTGGGTAGCGACTCCTCAAGTCCCTCTCGGTTTCCCAAGTAGCCTCTTCTTCCGAGTGATTCAGCCACTTGACCTTGACCATTGGAATGACTTTGTTTCGGAGTCTTCTTTCTTGCCTTGCCAAGATATGGACAGGTCTTTCTTCATAAGTCATATTTGGAGTCAATTGTAGAGGTTCATGATTTAGTACATGTGATGGGTTCGACATGTACTTTCGCAGCATCGAGATATGAAACACTTTGTGTACTCCAGAAAGCATCGGTGGCAATGCCACTCTATAGGCTAGGGTTCCAATCCTCTCCAAAATTTCAAACGGACTTATAAATCTTGGACAAAGCTTGTCTTTCTTGACAAATCGCATAACACCCTTCATAGGTGCTATTTTCACAAATACGTGGTCTCCCACTGCAAACTCTACGTCGCTTCGTCTCATGTCGGCAGAAATTTTCTGTCGGCTTTGTGTAGTCTTCATTCTATCTCGAATCTTGACTACTAGCTCGGCAGTCTCTTCTATCAAATCCGGTCCAATCTCTCTTCTTTCACCAACCTCTTCCCAATGAATAGGAGATCTACATTTTCTTCTATAAAGTGCCTCAAAAAGAGACATCCCAATAGATGATTTAAAGCTATTATTGTAGGTGAACTCCACTAGAGGTAATTTCGGTTCCCAACTTCCTTGGAAGTCGATCACACAAGCTCGTAGTAGATTTTCTAAATTTTGAATAACTCTCTGTGAGTGACGATTGGTTTGAGGATGGAAGTGTGTAGTGAAAATTAATTTGGTCCCCATCGCTGCATGCAGACTCTTCCAGAAAGATGACGTAAATCTCGGATATCTGTCAAAACCAATAGATACAGGCATCCCATGCAGATGAACTATCTTTCGAATATATAACACCGCATATTGTATCATGGTGAATGTCGTCTTGATAGGTAGAAAATACGCTGATTTCGTAAGATGATCCACTATCAACCATATGGCATTAAATCCCTTGATAGTCCTCGGTAATCCCGCAACAAAGTCCATAGTAATATTTTCCCATTTCCACTCGGGAATAGGAAGTGGCTTAAGCTTTCCTTCTAGCCTCTGATGCTCTGCTTTTACTTGTTGACATGTCAAATACTCGGATACAAATCGCAGGATATCTCTCTTCGCGCTTGGCCACCAATATAACAACTGCAAATCTTTGTACATCTTCGTGCTTCCTGGATGAATGGAATATGATGTGTCATTAGCTTCCTTCATAATGAGCTCCCTCAAAGATTCTTCACTAGAAACCCATAAACAATCTCGATAACGAACTATACCATCCACCTTAGAATAAAATTTCCGGCCCTTGGCTTCATCTCTCGATCTCCACTTTTGCAATTTCTCATTAGTAGACTGTCCCTCACGGATCCTATCTCTCAAAGTCGACTGAACTGTCAAGGTAGCAAGATTAGGGGCCTCGTCACTAGCATATATTGTAAGCTCAAACCGCTGTATCTTGGACTGCAACAGTTTTTGAAGTGATAATTGAGTGATAACTGCTGCCTTTCGACTCAATGATTCTGCCACAATGTTAGCTTTTCTCGGATGATAGCTAATCTCACAGTCGTAGTCTTTCATTAATTCGAGCCATCTTCGTTGTCTCATATTCAACTCCCTTTGGGTGAAGAAGTATTTCAAACTTTTATGGTCGGTGAAAATCTTGCACTCTCTCCATATAAGTAATGTCTCCAAATTTTCAAAGAAAAAACTACCGCTGCAAGCTCAATATCATGAGTGGGGTAGTTTTTCTCGTGAACTTTCAACTGCCTCGACGCATAGGCTATAACTCGGTCGTTTTGCATCAGAACTGCACCCAAACCAAGTTTAGAAGTGTCAGTATGGAGAATATACTCTCTTTGCCCCGATGGCATAGATAACACTGGAGCTGATATCAAGTCTTGTTTGAACTTATCAAAACTTCCTTGGCACTCGGATCCCCATACGAACTTTGCATTCTTCTTTGTCAAGGCGGTCATGGGTGCCGCAATAGAAGAGAATCCCTGAATAAACTTGCGATAATAGCCAGCTAGTCCCAAGAAACTTTGAATCTCGGTGACGCTCTTCGGTACTGGCCACTCTCTCACACTGCCTCAACTTTACTTGGATCAACCTCGACCCCATCTCCAGAAATGATGTGGCCTAAGAACGCCACTCTATCAAGCCGAAACTCGCACATGCTGAATTTTGCATATAACTTTCTATCTTGCAGTACTTGCAGTGCGGTCCTCAAATGTCGACTTTGCTCTTCCTTACTCTTTTAATAGATCAAAATATCATCAATGAAGACTATAACAAATTGATCCAGATACGGCTGAAATACGCGATTCATGAGATCCATTAAGATCGCTGGCGCATTGGTCAACCCAAATGGCATGCCCATAAACTCATAGCAATTGATCAAATAAGTCTTCAATTGTCGGCAGAAGATACTTATTTTTTACAGTGACTCTATTCAACTCTCGATAATCAATACAGAGTCACATACTACCATCTTTTTTCTTTACAAATAATACCGGTGCGCCCTACGGAGAGTAACTAGGGCAAATGAAACCCTTGTCTAGCAATTCTTGAATTTGATCTTTTAATCCTTTCATTTCAGCGGGTGCTAGACGATAAGGTGCTTTAGATATAGGTACTGTGCCCGACATCAACTCAATAGAAAATTCCACCTCATGATCGGGTGGAATTCCAGACATGTCTTCGGGAAAGACACAAGGATAATCTCTGACAATGTCAACATCCTCTAACTTCTGACTGATGGAAGCATGTGCGGTAGTGATACATGCTAGAAAAGCGTGGCATCCTCGTCTCCTCGCACGTAGACAAGAGATAATGTGCGGCATTTGCTTGTTCCTTGCCGCCTCAAAGACAAAAGATTTCCCATTAGGCGATCGAATAGACACTGATCTCTGACGAAAATCAATCGAAGCTCCATTCGCTGATAACCAATCCATATACCGAGTATGATGTCAAATTCAGGCATAGGGAGTACAATAAGATCTGCCCGAATCACATCTTTAAATAAACGAAGCTCCAGATTCTTCACAATTCTAGACGTGATCATTTGGTCACCGGAAGGAATATAAACTTTGAAACCCAATCCCATATCCTCATGAATAATATTCAGTCGCTTAAAAAAAATCTCGGATATGAAAGAGTGTGTAGCTCCCGAATCTAATAGTGCATAGGTCGCTACACCTAGATTGAATATCCTCCCTGTGGCGAAAACGTTTTGGATTATTCGTGTCGAAGCTTAAGGAGTTCGTACCATTTATTTCCCAAAATTTCATGAAGAAGATTGACTGGATCTTAATGTTCCTAGGAAAATTCATAATTTCCCCCCTAAGATTTCTGATTAATTGCAATTTGACCCTTCAATTCTTTCAAAACTTGAATTTTATTCCCCAAAATTTTCGAAAAATTGCAAATTGACCCCTTAAATCTTTAGTTTTTTTCAATTTTGTCCCTTAAGCTTTCGGTAATTGCAATTAGATCCCTTAACTTTCGATTAATTGCATTCTAGTCCTCAAAATTTTCGAAAATTGCACATTGGCTCCTCAAAATTTTCGAAAACCCCTATCAAACCCTTAGTTATGATTTTTCTTTAATTTTTTGCCATAAAACTTTTATTTGGAATTATTTCATCCTTTACATAAATTAAGGCACAAAATCAATACCAATTCTATGGTTCTAAAATCATATCTTAATATCCAGCTAAGGTAGAGAATGCAACCTAATTTCTACTAGGTTAATCTTGATCCCAATTCAATTCTAATAACCAATTTAACATTTCATGTGATAAAAGCAATATAAAAATGTTAAATGACTAGGTTACCCGTGATAAGAGTCGTGTCAGCCTCCTCTTCAGCCTCCTCTGCATGCATAACATAAGCTCGCCCCACAGTAGGTGCATTTTTCGGGCAATCAGCCGCTTTATGCCCTTCTTCCTTGCATATGAAGCACTTAGTAGTACCCCACACACATTGTCCATAATGTAGGCTATTGCACTTCTTGCACGGTAATCCCTCTGCAGGTTTCGGTGCTGCAGGTTGTGGTGGCTTTTGTGGTCCTTGTTTCTTGACTTGAACTTGGGGCCTTTGAGGCCCTTGAGGTCTAAGAGGACCCATGTACGGCTTTTTATTTGGCTGCGAATTATTTTGGTGTTGCTGTCCCTTGCGCTGCATCTCAAAATCGATGTCTTTCAAAGATTGCTCTGTCTGAATTGCATAAGTAGTAGTTGTAGCATAATCCAGGGACGCATTATCATCACATTATGTCGTATGATAGGTCGTAGACCATCCATGAAGTGTCTAAGCTTCTCCGCAGCATCCCTCGCAATAAGGGGTACAAAGTGACAACCCCTATCAAATATCCTCACAAATTCAGCAACAGAAGTGTCTCCCTGACGAATAGTCATAAAATCCCTCTTCAATCGCCCTTGCACATTCGCAGTGAAATACTTCTCATAAAAGTTCTCCTTGAATCGAGCCCATGTAAGTGTAGCAAGATTGATACCATGCTCGGCTCCTTCCCATAATAAAGAAGCATCATCCCTAAACATATACGTAGCACACCTCACACGATCAGCATTTCCCATAAACATATACCTAGCCTTCGGAACTGATCATAAACATCAGGCTGTGGACTAGGTGCCTGCTATAGCTGTTGCTCGAAGAAACGAACCATCCCCTCAAAAGCACGTGTAGCAGCATCTCCATTAGGAGGCGTGGGTGCATCATCATGACGATCCTCAGTAGTCTCTGCCTGTCTATCAATAGGGTGCGTCTAGGAGGCATTATTTCTGAATGTTTTCCAAATTCTTAACGTAACCAACATTCATTTAAATCTAAGTTTTCTAATCATGCGTCATATCCTAATCCATTTTAGAATTTTTAAACATATAAAACATATTTTTCCATAAAGCTATTAATCATGTGACATAAACATATAATTCATGTAATCATGCATGCGGGTAACACCATATGAATCATATAAAGCATATAAACTTACAAGTTTGAGGCTTGACGACTGAGCTTCTCGGCACTAATGGTGGCACAACCTTTTACAGGAACATTGCTCGGATACAAACTGAAACGTCCACTACTCGTTTTCTTAAAAAGTACTAGAAATATTTTTTTTAAAAAAACACTCACTATTTCGGCCGAAACCTACCAATACACTTAAAATATTTTAAAAACCATTTTAAAAATAAATCAACCAACTAATATTTGAAAATCAATGGAAATAGTTTAAGTAAAAAATCATCCAACATTTTACCAAACCTAAAAATAAAATTTGAAAAATATAGTCCATATTATCAACCTCTCAAAACCACTCAAAACATAAATAAATAGTCGTATAAATCTTTAACATAAATCATAAACGTAAATACGGAAAACTAGAAGCGTTGGTACTCGAATTATGTGCACCTTCAGTGCCGAGAAGCTCAGTCGTCAAGATCTCCCCTACCCTTAACATCAAACTCACTTGCATCGATCACACATAGTGAGTCTAAAAACTCAACTCACCATAATCTTGATAACAACATAATACGTATACAGATTCATGTAATAGTGAAAATACTTTAAAGTAAAATAAAATTTTCATGAAGATGCATAAACTTTAAACATAAACATTTTCATATCTTCATATTCGTATTCATATTCATATTCATATTCATATTCATCATAAACATATTCATATTCATATTCATTGAATTCAGATCGTTAATTGTGACTTCGTATTCGTATTCATATTCGTATTGGGGCGATGGATCCATCTACATATAACCACAGTACTGGGCGGCGGGGACATCAGCAACACTCTCACAAACAACTGAGCCTTGGGCTTCGTATTAACATATCATCGTATCACGTATTCGTATTAGTCATAATTACTTCACTTCCTTCAACGTTTCGTATTTTCATCACTTTATAAAATCATGCATATAAATATCGTTTTTCTTTAAAACCAAGCATGCAACATATCTTTTAAATATCCATAAACATTTAAAATAGACATTTTATCATATAAAACAACTTTCAGTACACTGCAACGACGTTTACTAATTTTCAGTGTTAAATTACTGTTTTACCCCTAGACTTAAAATTTTACGTTTTTTTACATTTTCTTTACTCTAAATTATCCCCAAATAATTATTTAAGATTAAATTAAATCTATAACAATTTTATTTAGCTTAAATTCTAGACTTTTCATTTATTCCTTAATTATTCATTTTTAATGCGTTTTAATCCTGATTTAATTCAAAGTTTAATATAAAATTTCCTAATTAAAAACTTGGACTTTTTAAATCATTTTGGCCCTTGTGAACCATGACTCGACCTCCCGTGAGCCATGTTTCGAATTAAATCAAAGGAAGAGACCCTAACGAACCACCTAGACAACACCTCGAGCCATGTTCGTTTTTTCTCGAGCCAAGCCCGAACCATGCTGGACCATCTTCGAGCCAGACCCTCTATGGACCATACAAGGCCCTTAGCACCCCAAGAACCTGACCCTAGCCCCAACCAAAAGCCTCAACACTAGCTGTATGCATTGGCCGAGACTCCTTTCATGACAAGGACTCCTCAAAATCGCGTCTAGGACCTAGCCATCGGACCAGACCCTGAACCAGACCCTTGTGCACCTTCTTAGGACCCTAAGTGTAACGCCCTAAAAATTTAAATGTCCACGCGAACCACATGCATTTGAGCTATTAAATTCTCTTTTATTTTAATTAATTGTTTTAATTGCATGAATTAATTATTTTGTGCATATTTGCATGTTTAAAATATAGTTTTCTACATGATTGCATTAAAATATATTTTTAAAAGCTATTCAAGTTGCGATCGATGAACGAAGACCGATGGCTGAAAATAGAAAATGATTTTTATTAAATAATTGTTTTTAATTATTTAAAATATGAACGATGCTTTTTCATATTTTTAAAAATAAGGAGTTTTGAGGTGATTTTATATGCCGACACGTAATTTTTATCGGTGTTGGTATTTCAACAAAAATACAAACGTTTTGGCAATCCGGTTAATAAATTCACAAACTTATTTAAACAAAATTATTTTTAATATTTTAATTAAATTCTAATTAAGCATTAATGGGCCTAAATTTATGCTTAATGGGCCTAAGCTTAATTAAGGAATTATTAACTATAAAATATGTTAAATCCCACCCCAAACCCTTCACACCTCACGCCCACACCCCAAAAATATTCAAACTCTTCCCCAAAACTCATAAACACACGCACACACAAGGAAATTAAGGGGAAAAGCATCAAAGTTGCAAGGGTTTCAAGCCGTCGTTTTCTCGTCGCCGTTTTTCGCAATCGTCAATGTTTATTCGTGCGTAAATTACGCAAAGGCACGCTATATTCTCCCTTTACTCATCATCACACCATATGTATTATGCATTTATATTTGAAATTGCATGAAAAAGAAGGGACACTTTGTTTTATTTTTGTTTATACATCAAAAGTGAATTTTAAGGCTTGATTTTTGTACCAAAAACATGTTTATATGGTTGCTAAAAGGGCTGTCATGGCTAGGATATAATTAAGGATGATTTACACAAGTTTTAGAGTCATAGAAATCCACCAAAAACGTTGCACAAACAATAACAGAAGCTGGAACCGATTTCCATCGTTTGAGTCTTAGGTGATCAGGTTTCTTGATGTATGGAGCATGGCTTGGCTCGTTTGTATCCAGGGCTGGGCTAGAGTCAGGAGGGGTCAGGGGTCGAGTCCTAGCCAGGCTAGGACTCAAGGGTCACTGTAATGCCCGGTTACTCGTACAAATGATTAGTAATACGTTTATGTCATTATAGATAGTTATTTAGCTCATTATGTTTTACATATTGATTGAGGTATCAATATTGAGATTGAACATGACTTTTATATTGTTCATGGTGTATTGAGAATGAAAATATGTCTAAATAGTTATAGTAAGATGTGTAGGTAGAAGTAGTGTTATGAAGTTGATAGGAAATGAGATGAAATTGTGGTAGTTTTTACGAGTTTTAGCATAATGATTTGAATATGGATCCAAATTGAGTGAAGCCATAACCATTAGAAAGCTAAGATATAATGCTAAAACTTTCATGTTTTGGGTTTTGTCCAAATCATTGTGAAAGACCAGCCAAAAGTGCCCCGAAGTGTGTCGTGTATACCGTCATTCCCTCACTGACACATGTTAGGCGAATGAGCATAACTTTTTACTCAAACCTCCAAATGACATGAAATTAATTGGAGATTCAAGCCAAGACATAGGGCTACAACTTTCATGTTCACCACTTTTTCAGATTATGCATGGAAGAGCCGTTTCTGGAGCGATCTTTGATGACGTAGTGTGCAGAGACAGAACAGGTGGCGCTCGAGCGGTAGAAAATTACCGCCCGAGCGCCGGTGCATTTCAAGCCTAGGATTTTTTCAGAACATTCCATGCCCGGGCGGTAGAAAATAACCGCCCGAGCGCCGCCTTGCATGAGAAAAGATAAGTATCGATTTTCTAAGCCATTTTATCAGTTCTTTCCTTTCCCTTCACAGCAACACACGAAAGAAAAACCAAGAAATCTTCCTCCAAAGTTCCCTTCTTCATTCCTTTCATCATTTTGAGGTTAGTACTTAGTGATCCATCCCAAGAGCTTCCTAAAGGTGTAAGTTTTCATCTCTTTTGGATTCTATACATGTAGAGGACAATAAATGAGTGATTTTCACCTAGTAAATACATAGTGATTGGTTTATTGATGTATTTGACAGCATAAGGACAACAAAAATCGTCTCAAACCAGTGTTCTTAAGCTTGGACAGTAAGTTGACATGTTCTTGAAGTAATACATGAGTAATATTATTATTTCAAATACTTCCCATTGATTATTGCTATATGTACATTGTTAGTATCTTATTGATGAAACTATAGCACCATATTCCATTGTTATGTATTAAATATGTAAGAAACTCATGAATATTGATGATGAGTGCTATGTTATGAACATGAACAGGAACATGAAAAGAAAATGATTGATTTTTACATGATATAGAGCTTGTTGACATCATTGGTGCTTTTAAGTCCACCAAAGCTATTGGCCAATATATGTTCATGGGGCGTGGGGTTGCCAAAGGTTGCTCCCTGACGTCCAGCACAGTAGTAGCTATATAATAAAGCAAGCACGGTAGTACAGGTCAACTAATGAGGCTCAAGTACAAAAATGAACATGAGTATATGCTATGCTATGACATGGTTTAAAAATTCATTGTTGTCACGACTTGATATGTTTGTTCTTACGACGCATATTGATACGTACAAGTGCCAACTTATTGAGTTTTATAAACTCACATAGCTCATGTATTACAGGATCAGGTAGTAAAGAGACGTAGGATGCCGGTTTGCCAATGGATTCTTGTGACGTGCCTTACCTCGACAAGAACCGGGACTTCTTATTGTATAGCTTCCGCATATGTATTGTACGAAAATATGTCAGGGTTTGAAACAAGTTTTACAATGTTTATGTCTAGGTGTATGATGATACAGAATATGTTTGTATGTAAGAATACGATTATATATATATGTTGATGTTAATGCTTGAGTTGAGTTTTTAATTTTTACAAGAATGTAGGAACATCATGCCAAAATTTTTATAAACGGTCAAAGTGATGCCCTTGTTTGATTTACTTCATACTATAATTATATCAGTCAAACCCTATTTTGATTATGGTAATTATGCTAAGTATAGAGTAAGTTTGTGACATTTTAGTTGGTATCAGAGCCCACGATTCTTCGACAGGGAAGACACTGCACTTCATCCACATGGGGAACTCGGCAAGTAAGTATCTTTGTATCCCATAGTTATGCTAAGTTATGTGTCTATGTGATGTATATGTAGGTTAAGATAAGTGACGATGCCACCTAAATGTAAGGTACATGAAGGAGAGTCATCTAAGGGCAAAGCCCCAACGGTCGAAGGTGAGGGCAGTGCACCACTACCTATAGATGATTTTGCTCAGCTGCTCCAACAACAAGCGAAAGTCCATGGGGAGCAGATACAACAATTACTGGAGATGCAAGGACTACACATGAGTAGGCACATGCACAAGCCATGATCCCCAGACAAGGGCCTGTTCAAACTGATGTGTATGATCGTTTTCGACGTCTGAATCCTCCTGAATTCATGGGAAGCACCGATCCAGCAGTAGCAGAAGAGTGGATTAAGTCATTGGAGTCCATCTTCTCCTACCTTCATATGGAAGATGTTGACAAAGTAACTTGTGTCGTCTTTTTGTTAACAAAACATGCAAGAATATGGTGGGAGAGTGCAAGGGTTGCATTACCGGTTGGACCATTGACATGGGAAACTTTCAAAACCGTATTTTACAACAAGTATTTCAGTAAAGATGTACGAGCCAAGAAAGCCAGCAATTTCCTTAACCTGAAGCAAGGAACCATGTCAATGACAGAATACATACAATAATTTGAGGCTGGAGTCCAATATGTACCGTATATTGCGCAAGATGAGACAAGTAAGGGCGAACACTTCATGCGGGGACTTCGCTCTGAAATTAAAAGAGATGTACGGATGTCAAAAGTTGCTACATACGGGGAGATAGTAGAAAGAGCACTTATGGCAGAACAAGATGAACATGACATTGACAGGGACAAGCAACAACGAAGGCAGCAATACTCTCAGAAAAGCCAAGGAACGGGACAAGGCAAAAAGACCGATAGCAGGGGTACTAGACCAGAGGAACCCCGTGGCAAGGGTCTCCCTCCACGTAAAGAACAGGACAGACCACCTTGTCCTAAATGTGGCAAACTTCATGGCGAGGAATGTATGCAAGGTTCCAATGTTTGTTATCGTTGCAAAAAGCTAGGGCATCTCGCCAGGAATTGTCCAGGAAGTTCTGAGAAAGTACAGGGACGCCTTTTCTCCATGACTAAAGAGGAAGTGGATGCGGATACATCGATGATCACTGGTATGTTCTGGATTTCTGGTATTACTGCTTTTGTTTTACTAGATTCAGGAGCCACGCATTCCTTTATTTCGGAATCGTTTGTAAGGAGACTGGGCATTACAGCAAGTACAACAGAGGCACAACTCGCCATAGCGTTACCTTCCGGGCAAGAATTACAGACAGATCAGATTGTGAGGGGGTGTCCAATATATGTCCAAGGCCATCAGATGTATGCTGATTTGATAGTTTTGAGGATGACGGATTTTCATGTGATATTGGGAATGGATTGGCTCTCAAAGTACAGAGTTACTATTGACTGTGGCATAAAGATGATCAAATTTGAGCCGATAGGAGCTGAACCATTCACAGTAACAAGTGCAGGTATATCCTTACCTCTTCGGATAATCTCTTGTATGAAGGCTTGTAAATTACTACAGAAGGGATGTCAAGGATATTTAACATCTGTGTTAACTATTGACCCACCTGTTCTTGAATTAAAAGATACAGATGTTGTTTGTGAGTTTCCAGAGGTATTTCCTGATGATGTAACAGGCTTACCCCCAGATAGAGAGATCGAATTTGTAATTGATGTTGTGACAGGAACTCATCCGATCTCAAAAGCTCATTATCGATTAGCTCCTACAGAAATGAAAGAATTGAAAGAACAATTACATGAGTTGCTTGAAAAAGGGTTTATTAGACCGAGCTTTTCACCGTGGGGTGCACCTATTTTATTTGTGAAGAAGAAAGACGGTACCCTCCGTCTATGTATTGATTATCGGGAGTTGAACAAAGTGACAATCAAAAATAAGTATCCACTCCCCAGAATTGATGATTTGTTTGATCAATTACAAGGAGCTGCCATCTTTTCGAAGATTGATTTACAATCAGGCTATCATCAATTAAAAGTTAAATCAGATGATATGTCAAAGACTGCCTTCTGAACCAGGTACGGGCATTATGAATTTCTTGTAATGCCATTTGGACTAACGAATGCACCAGCTGCTTTTATGGATTTAATGAACAGAATTTTCAAGCCATTTTAAACAAGTTCGTGATTGTGTTTATAGATGATATTGTCATCTACTCACGAACTGTAGAGGAACATCGAGAACATCTGAAATTAGTCTTACAGACTTTGAAAGATAAACAGTTATATGCCAAATGGAAGAAATGCGAATTTTGGCTTGAACAAGTATCATTCTTGGGTCATATCATTTCAAAAGAAGGCATATCCGTGGATCCAAGCAAGATTGAAGCTGTTAATAACTGGCTACGACCAACTACTGTTACTGAGGTACGTAGTTTTCTTGGGTTAGCTGGTTATTACCGTCGGTTTATAACGGGATTTTCTAAGATAGCATTGCCTTTGACTGCTTTAATACGAAAGAATGTGAAATTTGAATGGAACGAAGCATGTGATCGTAGTTTCCAAAATTTAAAGACAAAATTGACATCAGCACCAGTCCTTACTATTCCAGAAGGATCAGGAAATTTTGTGGTATACAGTGATGCTTCGAAACAAGGTTTAGAAGCAGTTTTAATGCAACATGGGAAGGTGATTGCTTATGCCTCAAGACAATTGAAAGAATATGAAAAGAA